>NC_139657.1:28396773-28996773 GCF_951799395.1 Argentina silus
CTTCCATTTAAGAATGATGGAGGCTACTGTGTTCTAGGGGACCTTCAATACCCCAAATTTTTTTTGTACTCTTCCCCAGATCTGTGCCTCAACACAATCCTATCTCTGAGGTCTACGGACAATTCCTTCGACCTCATGGTCTGGTTTTTGCTCAGACATGCACTGTCAACTGTGGGACCTTATATAGACAGGTTTGTGCCGTTCCAAATCATGTCCAATGAATTGAATTTACCACATGTGGACTCCAATCAAGTCATAGAAACATCTCAAGGATGATCAATAGAAACAGGATGCACCTGAGCTTAATTTCGAGTGTCATCGCAAAGGGTCTGAATACTTCTGTAAATGTGATATTTCAGATTTTTATTTTTAATAAATTAGCAAACATTTCTAAAAATCTGTTTTCGCTTTGTCATTATGGGGTATTGTGTGTAGATTGATGAGGAAAAAAACGTGAAGGGGTCTGAATACTTTCCGATTACACTGCAAATTAGAGCTTTTATCCAATCAGATTTTCCACCTGTGCTGTTGAATCCCCTCTGCTGTTGAAGCAAATGGGGACGATGTTGTTGATTGGTTAAAGAATATGACAGAATATGATCAGATTTTGAGTTTGTCATGTTGGGTGTATTCTTTGACACGCCGGAGCCTTCTAGCTTGCCTAGCCGCCTAGGAGCACGCGTCAACTTCACGCATTGACATGTTTGGCTGTGAACATCCCAGTATCTACTGCCTCTGTCGAGTGGACATTTTCAGCCCTAAAACGAATTAAAACGTATTCAAGAAATAAGACTGAGCAGGCTCGAATGTCAGCACTGGCACCCACGGCAATCGAGAAGGACCTTTTATTGGAACTGAAATGCGCCGATGATGTACTGTACAACCGTGTCATTGAACTCTTTATAAATAAAGAAAGGAGGATGGACTTTGTCTTCAAATGATGAGCAGCTTTGGTAAGTTTGATGGAACATAGTATTGAAACGGAGCGGAGGAGATCGATAGACAGACAGACTTCATCCTGGTGCCGGGCCTGTAATTTATTATTATTATTATTGCTTTTAGAACATTGCTGCTAGTGTAAATGATGTTTAGATTCAGTTGCCTGGCTGTGCCTTTGAGTGTGCGTGGTGGCATGTGCGTTTAGGCCCAGCAGCTCGGCTGGAATCTGTGCGGAAGCTTGTTGAATCCTGATTGTGTTATTTGTGTTTTAACCCTTGTGTGGTCTTCGGGTCAAATTGACCCTTTTTAAATTTTTACCTGAAGAAAAAATATACAAGGAAACATTTTTTCAACCTGAAACTCCATGGCCTTGGCTTATTTACTGTGAAGAACATGTCAAAGAAAAAAAAATCATTGAGTGCACATGCTACACCCCCCCCTACACATTTATGTCCTTCACAAGGTCTTCGGGTCAATTTGACCCGCATATACACAGAGACACACAGACTCACAGAAACATGCACACACACACTCACTCACACACATACAAACACACACACACACACAGAATCTGCACAATGTTGTTACAAAACATTCTGGGAAGCCAGAGGGAGGAGACCCTGAGAGACATCAGGGGACACGGGTGGTACTGGATATGTCACAGGGCCTCAGTGGCCACAACATCACTTGGGATAATTTTTTCACATCGTACAGCCTGGGACAGGAACTTCTCAAAAGAAAGCTGACAATGGGTGGAACAGTCAGAAAAAATAAGACAGAGCTCCCACCTCAGCTTCTAACTGTAACGAACAGGCCAGTCCATTCCTCCCACTTTGTGTTTACGGCCAACATGGCCCTGGTATCCTACATACCCAAAAAGGGCAAAAATGTGATGCTTATGAGCACTGGTGACACCGCACATACAGAGGAGACAACATGTGCCCAGGAACCCAGCTTCTCTAGCCATAGTGAGGAGGGTGGAGGAGGCTCCTGCTGTCCCACCTGCACGACCCACACAACCACAACCTCCAGTGCCTGAAGTAAGTGTCCTGTTGTTGTTGTTGTTTATGTGTGCATGTATCTGTGTGTGTGTGTGTGTGTGTGTGTGTATGTTTCTGAGTATCTCTGTATGTATGTGGGTCAAATTTAAATTGACTATTAGAAGATGTGGTGGGAAAAAAATCCTGAACTAATAAAGTATTTTCATTATTCTAGATTGCAGCTGGTGGCAACAAGAGGAAGCACAGCGAGGTGTGTGAACCCTCAAAGGACTCAAAGACACAAACCACATGCAGAAACTGCTAAAAGTACATCTGTAGGACACATACTCTCAAATTGTATGTATCCAATATTATTTCAGAATTGTTTGAAAGATGTATTTTTCAGTGTACTGTATTTCATTGACAGTGAATAAAGCAGTGTACATTTCGTTCATGTTTTGTGTTTCTATTTATTGTAAATCATCTCAAATTATTTTTGAGACATTTTTGAGAGATGTATTTCATATCCAGTGACTAAATCGATCTAAGTTTGGTTCTTGTGTTTCTATTGTCGTTCATCACCTGTATTTGCTTTTCACAGCTTTGATTATAATAAGATAAAGATGAAAATCAAATGAGAATATCTCCTCAAAAATAATAACATCAATGAAAACATTGTTTCATTTCAACTTTTCAGAGATAAGCATTCCACCCAAGTCCTTATTATAGCAGATTTTTTACATAAATTATAACTTTATCACAAAAAACGAATTACACTTCCACTGTTAAATATGATCTAGCAGAGATTAATTGCAAATATTAATCATACATGTTATCTATATTGTTTGGAATTGAGATAAAGACAATATGTGTTAAAGAGTTTTGAATGGAAATTTGTATTTTTGTATTGCTTTTAAAGCCCCAATAATGTCCTGGGTCAATTTGACCCGAAGACTTCCAAAGGGTCCAAAAAGTGAAGACAATACGAGGGTTAAGGCATTTTTGCATGCTTGGTGGTCGTATGAGTAAATGTGACTGGTTGTTGTGAGTTTGTTTTTGTTTCTTTGGTAATGACATTGATTTGGACTATGCAATGTCTTATTTGTGATGCAGCATCCTGTCATACTGCGTATTCATACTTTGTATTCATGTCTCTGCAAATAGTGTATTGTAACTCTCATAGGTGTTGAGCCTCGTGTTAAATCACTTTATTCCACTCGATAAAGGTTACTGTCACTGTGAATACGTGGTTACGTGGAATGACAATAGCCTATAGCCCTAGTGTCATGGTGAGGTTATTCGAAAGCGGTTTAATTGCGGGAGGATAGCACTGAAGGCCTAGGTGTAAAATACACGACCCGTCACTGAACACCATGTAACTCATCTGCCAACAGTGAAGCAGTTTTTATAACACATTGCTTTGTGCTTTTAAATGTAGAAATATAGCAACATTCCATTGTCTTTAACTCTCTCCTTTACTCGTATCTTTCAATCTTGCCACTCACTCTCCTCACTCATTCGTCGACTGGTTTAACAATCCCCCAAAGGTGGCCATCATTTACTAAACAGGAGCACCGTAGCCATTGGTTATTCTCCCAACCAGTGCCACCCACAGACCCCCCCCCCCTCCCGACACACCCCACAGATCCCCCCCACCCCCCACGCACCTCCCACTCCCTTTGCAGCATCCCACCTGTGTGCCGGTTTTGAACCCCTAACTACAATGTTAGTTATCTTTAACTCCCCCCACCCCCCCTCCCCCCTTCTCTCTCCAGTCCCTCCCTCAGTGTCTCTGCTCCAGAAGACCCCCTCCTCTCCAGTCACCTGCCACGCTACAGGTTTCTACCCCAGTGTAGTGATGGTGTTCTGGAGGAGAGATGGACAGGAGGTGTATGAGGATGTGGAGCACAGAGAGGTTCTCCCCAACAACGACGGAACCTTCCAGACGAGCACTCGCCTCACTCTGAAGCCTGAGGACTTGGAGAAGAACCTACTGGGAGAGTATGAGTGTGTGGTTCAGCTCTCTGGGATGGAGGACGACATCATCATCAAACTGGACCCCTCCCTGATAAAGACCAACAGAGGTGAGAAAATACAATGTGCTAATTATAAGAGAGACTCAGTGATTCAAAGTACATACAGTAGTGCACAATAAACCTCCCCACTAAACGTGCCCGATCTTCTCCATCTCTCAGTGTTCTTAGCTGGTCAGCATAGCTGAAATAGGTTATACAAAACACTTTTGGGAATAGGGAAAGCAGAGGGCTGAGGAGGTGATTATTTGCTTCATAAATGCAGCTTTTAAATGTGTCATAAAAGGCTGTTTTCTCCAGTTTTACTGGCCAAAATCGACTTCAAAACGGTAAGGAATCTCCTTTGGCGATAGATCTGGACCATCGGTGATCCCTGATGTAATCGTTGTTCTGTAAAAGTGTTTACACCTGGTCAGTTCACCCCTCTCTGAGAACATGTTCACTCTTCACATTCAGAGTGACTTCAGGAACTCTTATTGAGTGACAGAGAAAGTGGGCTGATTGAGATGAAACCAAACTGTTACCCTAAGTTGTACCCAAGGTATTCTGAAAGTAATCTGTACAGAGAGTATGAATTTAGTAGTTAGGAGCAACCTTTTCGATTGACTCGTAGTCAATCTGATGGCACTATTCAATCAAACTTGGTATCCACTAACCTCATTCATCTTGCATGCAACATTAACATTATTGCTTAGGGCTCCATTTTGCATCAGTAAAAATGCAAGATGTGAGCAATACATTGTCACACAGAAAACAGTGATTATTCAAGCAGAGTTTAAGTTAACAGTTTTCTTATAACAGACAAGGTCCAATAAAATATCATGCAGTAGTATTCTGAGTTGTTGGGTATTTTTCAGTTGAACACTGTTTTGCTGAAGCAAAATTGAGCTGTTAGGCCCTTGTTTAGAAACCTGATGTCATATTGATTCAGAAAGCTTTTTTGATCTTCATCAGTGTTTTATGTCATTACAGATTCAGGATCTTCCATTGGCCTCATCACTGGTATCATCGTTGTCGCCCTTGTCGTGGTCCTTGCTGTTCTTGGGCTGTTACTTTGGAAGTTCAGAAACCCTAATCCTAACCCTAACACTAGGGGGGTGGGGGAGGGGGTCGGGGGGGGTCATCTGATTGCTCTAATAAAGAAATGGTGATGTCACACATGTAACTGGAGTTTGCACTGGGCTCTGTAGCTGCTCCATCACCCATTGGTCAATTTGATACCACGACAGTCATGTGATGAGCTGGCTAATGTAGGAAAGACCCACTGTTAATTCTTAAGAACTTGGAAACTCACAGTGAGAGTGTAATGACAAAGAATTTGAGCTAGAACTTGGGCTAATATGTGGGACTGGGCTAGTTCCTAGTAGTAGGTGGTCCTCTGTGGCTCAGTTGGTAGAGTATGGCGCTAACAACGCTTAGGTTATGGGTTTGATACTGAAATGTATGCATTCACTGCAATTTAAGTGGCTTTGGATAAAAGCGTCAGCTAAATGGCATATATTATAGTAGACTAGGGTAGCTAGTTGCTTACCTGAGTGCTCAAATGCTGCGCCTTACTGTCAGTCAATGGGTAGCCTTTTATTGGTACTAAGAATAAGAAATATCTGAACTCATTAGAATTGAAGCTTTTAGTATAACCTTCAGGATGCTCTGCCAAAGACCAATTCATATTGTAACATGAATAAACTAAAAGCACATTTGTGTTATTTGGTTTAGTTGAGTGATTTCCTGTTCTACATGCTGTCACTGTGGTATCTGGTATATCAGCTGTTTCATTGTACAGACGTTTTATTCTTCAACGTGTACAAATCATTCTCCAATATTCACAGTTTTGTATCTTTTGTGTATTCCTGTCATTTTCTTCTGTATAGGTAGAGAGTAGATGGTATTCTGTATCGGTAGTAGAGCTTATTTGCTATTATAGATTGTTTTACTTTTCTAGCATTTTCTATTTTCAGAGTTGACTTCGTTATGATATATTGATAAGTAAGAAGAAATATGTGTATATTGCTCTTGGTATAAATATTGCTCTTTCCCTTTCATACAACATGTTTATCACATGATAGCTTGCACAGTCAGTGAAACATCAAGGTCTGTCATGTTCACTTGGTTTGGTACATTGTATAGCCTATGTTGCATAACAGACTTATCAAAAGAGACAACACACGGAATGGAAATAAGAGATGTTTATTGGAAGACGTTTCCTCATGTCTTACATATCTACTAGTTTCTTCCTGCACGTAACACGTTGGCTCATATTTGTAGAAGGAAAACAACAGAGACGGTATTCCCCTGGTAGAAACCTGTTACACAGAATCCTGCAGATGACATCACTGGTCATGTGGTCAAGTGAGAGGTGTAGGAAGTTAGAGGCTTTGTATCGCATCATAAACAGTGTCCAGATACAACATGCTAATTATAATTACATACTTGATGATTATATTATGTAATGGTTTATCAGATAATATAATTCAGCCAAAGTTGATATTACACACAGTTCCATGATGTTTATTGTCTAATACCCTGTTGGAACCTATAAACCCATGTGTTAATTTTACTACAAACCCTAGCTTACCCTAACTTTAGCTGCTTTCCTACCCTGCCAGGGCACAGTCAAAACATAACAAAAAAAAAAGAAAACGTGAGTGGTTTGGAACAGGTATTTGGGCAGAAGTTTGTTGGTGGTAAGTAAATAAGTGATAGGATTTGGCATTTACTTTCTGCAGTATACAGAAGAGCTTCAGGTAAAATAATGGAGGATGGAGTTTAAACACATCCTTTATTTGGAGCATGGTGTGTGTGTGTGTGGGGATACTACTACTAATGGTCCTATACACATGAGTTACAGTACCTTATCAGATAAAGTATGAAAGCAGGCGGGGAATTGGCCTAGGTTCAACGTAATACATCTATATAGGAACACCTGCAACAAAGACAAATCACACCTGTAGGAAAAAAACACACACCTACCATCCAACGTACCATGGAACTAATGCTTGATTCATCTCTCATTTATCAACAGGCCATCACATTAGTAAATTTCAGATGATTAAAAAACATATTAATTCAATTGATTTGCATATGGAATATCAAATACAATTAGTAAATCACCCTAAATAAAGAACTGAATAGCTTTATTTACTCGTCTGCTACTGAGCATTATAATGCAACTGTTTTTATAAAAATAATTTCTAACATCTTCAATCCCCAAAATAGCTTGCATGAAATGAAAATACAATACCACTTAAAGTGCACATTCAAATATTGTAAGAAAACGTGTTCTTTATTTGAAGAGAAGACAAACTACTTCTTACTTTTAGCTATTTATTTATATGTCAAAATTCTAGACTTGTACAAGGACCACTTTTGGCGAAGAAAATCACAGTCAGCAAGCTGTTAATCTGTAACCAACCTTCCAAAAATGGATACATTCAAAATGTCAAACCAAGCATTTTACAGTAAACAGAATGATTATGATTGGCTATTTGGTTGGGGAGGAGCCGCGGTTTAGACTTGGCTCTCCTCTCGTTGGTGTTTTAGGCTGGTCCCAGCCCCTGACACTCGATCCGTTCCAGGTGGAGATATCGCCGGTCCGTTCCCTTTGAGGGACGAGTTGACCTGTTGAAGAAAACATACACCTACTCTGATTTGTCCTTTCCTACCCTAGTATTTTTCCATTACATCATTCTTATGTTATGTGTGTGTTGGAGCATCTATCTTGATGACCTGACCCTTACCTCTTCATGTATTAATCCAAGTACCATGGAACTAATGCTTGATTCATCTCCATCACATTAGTAATTTTAACACACTGCAGTAATATATTTTTATAGCAATAATAAACTGTTTCTTATAATAATGTTTTCCAACACTTCTCAATCAAGAGTTAATGATTATCAAACAAATGTTCCCTGTATCCGATTATTAAAAACATATTAATTCAATTGATTTGGATATGGAATATCAAATACAATTATCAACAACTTCTTAATCAAAAGTTAATGATTATCAAAGATAAATATTTCCTGAATCAGATGATTAAAAACATATTAATTCAATTGATTTGCACATGACATATCAAATACAATTATTTTAATCAACTAAAAAAGAACTGAATAGCTTTATTTACTTGTCTGCTATTGAGCATTATAATGCAACTGTTTTCATAAAAATAATTCCTAACAAATCCCTCCTTTCACACCTTTTAAGGTGTGAACCAAACCTACTAACCACCTTTACAGCAAGGCCTCAAGTGCAGCCCTTTCCTCCCTTTCAGACTCCTCCTCCCAGTCTGGACCCTCATCCTTGGTCCTACCTCCTTCAGCACTCAGGAGAGGGAGCTGATATGCAGGGGGAGCCTGTTCTTTGGACAGAGCAGTGGTTATTAAGCGATTCACTAGCGTGCGCACACATGGGATACAACAGCAACCACAGCATGTTAGTATAGCAGCAAAAGTGGCTATAGAAACAAACATAGACATGAAAAGAGCTTTATACTTCCCAAACGTAGAGTTAAACCAGTCTCCCAACGGATCATCAATACCAGAATCCTCTGCCATTTGATTTGACAGGGTCCTCAGCCCTTCCAATGCCTTTGTGACTGACCCATCAGGAGCTGTGTTATTGGGAATAAAGGTACAGCACGAAGAACCAAACATAGCACACACTCCTCCCCTTTCAGCCAACATCATATCTAGGGCCATCCTATTTTGAACAGACATAAGGGATGTGGCTGCCAATTGACTAGATAGACCTCCCACAGAGTCTCTAGTGAGGTTTGCCAACCTCTGAACATTGAAATGTATGTAGTTGATTCTATCAACGTTTTTATTAGTAGTTATCCATGGGAATATTGATTCAAACCCGTTGGCAACAGGGCTGGCCAGTTTGAATTCATCTGGAACCCCTCGGGGAATCCCTATTGCGTCAATATAAGTGGGAGAGTCTTTAGTCAAATCGAAACTGTCTGGCGTGGACCTTCTCTTACGGTAGTCGCCCACTGTGAGTGTCAAGTTTGCTTTATGTCCAATCATGGTTAGAGGTAAAGCTAGCCTAACAATTGTACATGTGCCTGACCAATGTTTGGGTAAGTAATTCAACAGCCTTCTGCCTCCACAGTACCAATGAAGGTCTGCTCTGGCTATGAGTAGTCTGGAGGCATTGGCCCATGTTGTGACATCAATAGTGTGAGTGCACCATGCAGGATTCATTTCACCCACCTTTGTACTACTTTTTCTGGTTAGGCAGGTGTAGTTTCCTTTTCTTGGCTGAAAGGTTGGTGGTGTGGTGTGGTTGGCTGTGGCTGGGAAAAGAAGACTCAGAGTAGAGCAATTAGCAGGATCAGGTTCCATATGCAAGCGCATCATGCAATTAAAGCCATCTTTATCTGTATCATACAATAGTGGAGCAGGGGTGGTATATAGAGTTGGTCTTGCCGTTGAGCAAACAATGCAATCGGTCATATTCATGCTTCTGGCAGTAAACCGGACCCAAGTCAACCAAGTGTTTGAGTCGCTATAACCAGTTTCTATGGCTAGAGTTTCTTTTATTGTCAAATTTGTGAGATATTCGATCCTAGGGTCTACCTTGCCAGGGAGTTCTGGGCTAGGGATATTCTGTGCATTCTGCGAGTTATTAGTCATTGGGGACTGAAACTTTTTTGTTACTGTGATCATGAACTGACCCAAGGGGTCAGTACCAGATTCATATGCTCCCAACACATAAATATCAGTATCTGTGGTTAGGGGTCTTTTTAAAGTGATTATCAATGGGTTGCATGCACCGTTCTTACAATCATCTGGAGAGGATTCTTTAAAGATGGTCAGTCTATTTCCGAGGGGGTCTTTCCCTTCGGATGATTTGATTGGTTTATAGCCCCAATTTCCAATGCCTGAGTTGGCTATTACATAGGACCAAGAGGAACACCACCTATCATTAGCGTATCCGGTGTTCCCATAGTATTCACACACATATTTCTCAGACCATTTATAACTTTGTTCATCTGATCCACACATGATTACTGAGCACAGGTCAAAACGTGCCACTCCATCTTGACCTTCTACAAACTGTAGGTTAAGTGGAGTGATACTGCTTCTCATTGATCTTTTGGGTCTAAGATTAGTAGTGTTAGATGTTTCTTTTAGCTGTTCAGTTTCCTGACACAGCAAGGGAATGGCAATTAGAATGTACAGTACAACTAGACAGCTCAATGCTGTCCCTGATCCATGTCTACTGAGCTCTGAGGCAGGCATTTTCCTGCTGCTGTCTCCAGTTGAGCCAAATCAGTTCTAACTTCTCTTAATGTGCGGGAAGGTGGTAAGGCGGGCACACAATGTGTCAGGTGATGCCAAATTGCTCCTGTTTTACCTTTTATTTGGACAGCATGAGTTGTACACTCTACAACCTCATAGGGTCCAGTCCACCTGGGATCCGGCCACTTTCTTTTGTGGACCTTCACTCGTACCCAATCCCCTACCTTTACCACAGGAGTCTCTGGGGTGGTTGTCTCAGGCTTGGGCTCTGGCACAGCCTCCACTTCCCGCACCTGTTTAGACAAAACTCGAGTCAGGTTAGTTAGTGCAGTCATGTATTCATCACAGTGAATTTGCCATATGTCTAAGGACGGGATGTGGTCCCCATCTCTTGGAGGGCCAGGCATTTGGCGGCCAGTCAACAACTCATGTGGTGATAGGTGTGTTTTGCTACTGGGCGAGTTTCTCATAGACATTAGAGCCAGTGGGAGTGCATCTAACCACTTTATGTTAGTGCCGTGGCACACCTTGGCAATCTTTCTCTTAAGGGTTTGATTAGCTCTTTCTACCAATCCTTGTGAAGCAGGATGATAAACTGACCCAAACTTGTGTGTTATGCCTAGGGCTCTCTCTACCTCTTCTAGGTGTTTGTTTTTAAAGTGTGAGCCATTGTCTGATCTGATCACTCTGGGAACTCCATATCTGGGAATCAGTTCATTCTTCAGCCACTTTGTGACTGAGCTGGCGGTTTCCTTTTTGCATGGGATAGCTTCCACCCACCTTGTGAACCTATCCACCATTACCAGTAGGTACCTGTAGCCTCTGACGCAGTTTTCTGCGCCCATGTCCGTATAGTCAATAGTAATGTCTTTGAATGGTGCATCAGGAACTGGGAATTTTCCCATGGGGCACTTGTAGACCATTTTTGGGTTGTGGCTGTTGCATGTGTCACATTCTGTCACATAGTTTTCCACTATGCTAGTCATGTAGGGATGCCACCAGAGAAGTTCGATATTCTGTTGGGTGATTTTTCTGCTCACATGGGTGGGGCCATGAGCTTGCTTCAGTAGGAGTTGACAAAGCTTAGCTGGAGCTACTATTCTTCCATCATGGCATCTCCAGAGTCCATACCCTCCAAACTCTCCATTCTTTTCTGGCACTTGTTTAGCACCTTTCCTGAGCCATTCATTCTGCTCGTAAGCGTCTGCTTCCTTTTGCATGTATCGGATGTCCTTTTCAGTTAGTTTAGGAAGAGGGTCTTCTGTGTTTGTCATCATCATCATCTGGCCCGTGTATCCTCCTGCTGCTTTGGCTGCTGTGTCAGCGGCATCATTTCCTTGGGCCACTTCGGTGGTGTTTTTCTGGTGTCCTTTGCATTTCATTACTGCAATTTCTTTGGGTAGTAACACAGCTTCAACTAGTTCTTCCAATTTCTGTCTGTGTCTTACTGGAGTGTTTGCTGTAGTCAGGAAATTTCTTCTCACCCATTGTGGTCCATCCACATGAACTGCCCCATGTCCGTAGGCAGAGTCAGTATAGATGTTCACTTTTTTTCCTTCGCTGAGTTGGAGTGCCTTGGTGAGAGCGATGATTTCTGCCAATTGGGCAGATGCTGGCTGAGGTATTTTTCCTGAGTCAAGTGTTTTGTGGCTGATAGTGTACCCTTCTCCTTTTTGTTCCACTACTGCATATGAGGCAACATTTCCATGTTCTCCTTTGTAGCAGCAGCCATCTGTGTAGAGTGTTAGGTCTGGATTTTTCAGAGGTTCTGAGTATAGATCTGGTCTGAGTTTGATGTCTTTGGCAGCTTTTTCGGCACAGTCATGAGGCATGTGAGTTTCAGTTGTCATTCCTGACGCCATGTTGACTCCTTCTGTAACAAAGGTAATGTGTGGCTGGGTGAGTGTGTTTGAGATTTTCACTTTCCTTGTTTGTGAAAAGATAAATGCTCTTGAGGACATAAATGCCACCACTCCATGAATTGTGTTGACTTTTAGTGGATGGCACATCACAATGTGGCTTGTTTTGTCCACTGCCTTAGTCAGGGCCGCCAGGTATCGTGAGCATCCGGCTTGACCTGTTTCAATGTTGTCAAGTTTTGAACTGTGGTACATTAGTACTCTTCTTTCTCCCTCCTTTTTCTGAAAAAGGACACCAAGGCAACGTGTAGTCAGGGGAAGCCAGGGCGGTAGCCTGAGCAAGAGCCTGTTTGGTAGCCGTAAAGGCATCTTCAGCGTCTTTTGTCCACGTGAGAGGTGCAGTGAGGTTTCTGTTTCCAGCCTCAGACACAATGTCACGTAGCGGTTGAGTTAAGTTGACGTATCCTGGCACATGTGTTCTGCTGTAGCCAGCAAGCCCCAAAAAGGCTAGCATGTGTTGCACAGTGTTCGGTTTGCCATGGCTGAGAATGGAACTGCGCTGTGTTGAGGTGAGAGTACACCCTTCAGGTGAGATGAGCCTGCCCAGGAAGGTAACATGTCTTCTGCAGATTTGGACTTTCTCTTGTTTGATCTTATAGCCTGTCTCAGAGAGGACCATGAGGAGGTCATAGGTGGCCTGGAGGCAAGAAGAGACTTCAGGTGCAGCCAAAAGGAGGTCTTGTTGCTGAATCCATCCATCTGGATCTTGTCCTTCTTCCAACTTAAAGCTTGGATATGATCTTCCTTCAAGTCCTTCATCCTCCTCGTCTGACTCATCTTGTGAGTCTCTGCTACTGGAGGACATCGATATCTCTGGTCTAGGAGGGGGGTAATTGCAATCAAGAAGTGGGGGTGGTCTTGTAGTGGACTTTCGTAGGTCGGCTGTTGTCATGCTTGAGCTGGGTGTAGAAATTCTTGAAGCATCTGGGTTTCTGGAAGCAGGGGTAGAGGCCCTTGAGATACTGGCATTGTTGGGGGTAGATGTTCTTGGCCTCTCTGTGGTTGATCTGCCCCTGCCGGTCACTTCCAAGACAGACCTGGAGAGCTGTTCGATGTTCCTTCCTTGTTGTTCCATGTTTTGGGTGACGAGATGTAGGATCTGGTGTGTTGTGTCACTGAGTCTGCGTAGTCCGTCCATCTCTGGGATGTGGAGCTCCAAGGTTCCATCCATCACTGTTGCCATTGGTGCCTGTATGACTGGTGCTGTAGGAAGTTCTGTCTTTGTCTCTGTGGTGAAAGGGTTCTTGGCTGATGGATATGCCTGAGCTGGAGAAGCACATGTCTCCTCGGTCTGGTAGGGAGGAGGCTCAATAGGCAGGGCAGGGTAGATCCCTGGTCGCTTGGGTGGGGCTGTGGTAGATGAGGAGACCGTGGTAGTGTCTTCCTCCCTGGCTTTCCTCTCCTCGGGTTGTTTTCTCTCCTCCTTCTCCTTTGGAGCTGGTTTCCAAGGGTTGACTTGTGTATAGACTGAATAGAGAGTTCTAGCAACCAACAAGTTGTCATGTAACCTTTCCACGTTTGTTTTTCGGGGGCCCCATGTCTTCCTTCCGTCTCTTTCCCATTCTTCTTCAGCTTCTTTGTGTTTCCCCATGGCCCCCCTTAGAATCACATTTACGGCTGCATATGATGGCATGGGATCGGTTTCCTTGGGGAGGTGACCTTGGTTTTCCCATCTTGTCCACAACTTCTCAAATCTCTTGGCTGCTTCTTTTTTGTCTTTGCTGAGTATGAATTTGGTCAGTTTATCTAGGACTTGAGCTTTAAACTCTCCTATGTTTAGCAGTCGTTTAGGTTCAGGTGAAGCCATCTCTGTTTATGTTTGTCACCAGTGGTTAAGGTGTGTATATGAAAAGCAAAGGGTGTGTGTGCACGTGTGGGACGTGTGGTACGACGGTTAATTGCTGAATTCTAACACTAAATGGAGCTATTCAGTAATTATCAAACTTAAACACTAGAGGGGGCTAATCAGTAACTGCTGAACATGAACATTAATTGGAGCTAAATCCTTAATTACTGAACTTGAACACTAGTTGGAGCTAATCAATAATTGCTAAACATAAACATTAAATGGAGCTAGTCAATGAAGCTAGCCAATAGTTGCTAAATTTGAAAACGAGATGAAGTCAATCAATAGTTACTAAATTTGAACACTAGATGGAGCCAAACAGTAGTTACTAAATTTGAACACTAGATGGAGCCAAACAATAGTTACTAAATTTGAACACTAGATGGAGCCAAACAATAGTTACTAAATTTGAACACTAGATGGAGCCAAACTAGTAGCTTAGCCAATAGATGCTAAATATGAAAACGAGATGGAGTCAAAACAGTAGCTTAGCCAATAGATGCTAAATATGAAAACAAGATGGAGCCAAAACAGTAGCTTAGCCAATAGATGCTAAATATGAAAACAAGATGGAGCCAAAACAGTAGCTTAGCCAATAGATGCTAAATATGAAAACAAGATGGAGCCAAAACAGTAGCTTCTAAGCTTGAACATTAAATGGATTCAACCACTAGTTACTCCATTTTAAGGAAGTAACGAGACAAAGAAAACTTTTCAGGGTGGGGCCGGCCTCCCACTTACTGAACAACCACAACAACAGTAGAGTCAACGACTACTAGAGACAACAACAACTCTCGCACAATTTCTATAACAGTTTACACCAATATGTTTACACCAATATGTCACTTTCTTTTACTTTCAAACACAATTACTCTCCAAACTCTCTCACCTCCCTCAGCTTCAATGCTTTACCTATTCACACAACCTGGCTATACGCTCTCCACTCATAACAAGATTCTAACACACAACAAAATTTACAGGACTTTAACCTGAGGGATTTTAACCCAAACAAAAGAATTTACGGGCCTCTCACCCGAGGGATTTTAACCCAAATAAAAGAAAACAATTTACAGGCCTTCCACCTGAGGGATTTTAACCCAAATAAAAGAAAACGATTTACAGGCCTTCCACCTGAGGGATTTTAACCCAAATAAAAGAAAACAATTTACAGGCCTTCCACCTGAGGGATTTTAACCCAAATAAAAGAAAACAATTTACAGGCCTTTCACCTGAGGGATTTTAACCCAAATAAAAGAAAACAATTTACAGGCCTTCCACCTGAGGGATTTTAACCCAAATAAAAGAAAACGATTTACAGGCCTTCCACCTGAGGGATTTTAACCCAAATAAAAGAAAACAATTTACAGGCCTTCCACCTGAGGGATTTTAACCCAAATAAAAGAAAACAATTTACAGGCCTTCCACCTGAGGGATTTTAACCCAAATAAAAGAAAACAATTTACAGGCCTTCCACCTGAGGGATTTTAACCCAAATAAAAGAAAACGATTTACAGGCCTTCCACCTGAGGGATTTTAACCCAAATAAAAGAAAACAATTTACAGGCCTTCCACCTGAGGGATTTTAACCCAAATAAAAGAAAACAATTTACAGGCCTTCCACCTGAGGGATTTTAACCCAAATAAAAGAAAACAATTTACAGGCCTTTCACCTGAGGGATTTTAACCCAAATAAAAGAAAACAATTTACAGGCCTTCCACCTGAGGGATTTTAACCCAAATAAAAGAAAACGATTTACAGGCCTTCCACCTGAGGGATTTTAACCCAAATAAAAGAAAACAATTTACAGGCCTTCCACCTGAGGGATTTTAACCCAAATAAAAGAAAACAATTTACAGGCCTTCCACCTGAGGGATTTTAACCCAAATAAAAGAAAACAATTTACAGGCCTTCCACCTGAGGGATTTTAACCCAAATAAAAGAAAACGATTTACAGGCCTTCCACCTGAGGGATTTTAACCCAAATAAAAGAAAACAATTTACAGGCCTTCCACCTGAGGGATTTTAACCCAAATAAAAGAAAACAATTTACAGGCCTTTCACCTGAGGGATTTTAACCCAAATGAAAGAAAACAATTTACAGGCCTTTCACCTGAGGGATTTTAACCCAAATAAAAGAAAACAATTTACCCAAATAAAAGAGAATTTTTGACATATATTGCTTTGATTGTTAAATTTTCATTACCGGTTTCATTACGTATACATAGATTTCTAAATTTGGTAGTTGGTTTACTCTTACCTCCTCCACACTCACGGTCTACAGTATTCAAAGTTAACTATGCAGAATTTGGTTTATAACAACAGGTTTCTGCTTACCTTTTGTTTTTGGCGCCTCTGTGAGTGTTGAGGGGTTACAAGAAAACAACTCCGTCTGGCTTCCGTCTCCCGGATTTCGCCGTCGATTCAATTCGGTCCAATTTCTTCTCTTCAAATCATGTCGGGACGTCACCAAATTTGTAAGAAAACGTGTTCTTTATTTGAAGAGAAAACAAACTACTTCTTACTTTTAGCTATTTATTTATATGTCAAAATTCTAGACTTGTACAAGGACCACTTTTGGCGAAGAAAATCACAGTCAGCAAGCTGTTAATCTGTAACCAACCTTCCAAAAATGGATACATTCAAAATGTCAAACCAAGCATTTTACAGTAAACAGAATGATTATGATTGGCTATTTGGTTGGGGAGGAGCCGCGGTTTAGACTTGGCTCTCTCTCGTTGGTGTTTTAGGCTGGTCCCAGCCCCTGACACTCAATCCGTTCCAGGTGGAGATATCGCCGGTCCGTTCCCTTTGAGGGACGAGTTGACCTGTTGAAGAAAACATACACCTACTCTGATTTGTCCTTTCCTACCCTAGTATTTTTCCATTACATCATTCTTATGTTATGTGTGTGTTGGAGCATCTATCTTGATGACCTGACCCTTACCTCTTCATGTATTAATCCAAGTACCATGGAACTAATGCTTGATTCATCTCCATCACATTAGTAATTTTAACACACTGCAGTAATATATTTTTATAGCAATAATAAACTGTTTCTTATAATAATGTTTTCCAACACTTCTCAATCAAGAGTTAATGATTATCAAACAAATGTTCCCTGTATCCGATTATTAAAAACATATTAATTCAATTGATTTGGATATGGAATATCAAATACAATTATCAACAACTTCTTAATCAAAAGTTAATGATTATCAAAGATAAATATTTCCTGAATCAGATGATTAAAAAAATATTAATTCAATTGATTTTCACATGACATATCAAATACAATTATTTTAATCAACTAAAAAAGAACTGAATAGCTTTATTTACTTGTCTGCTATTGAGCATTATAATGCAACTGTTTTCATAAAAATAATTCCTAACAATATCCAAATTCAAAGGGTAAACACTGTAAACCTCAATGAAATGAAATAAAACCTATTCTAAAGCCGGCAATGATAACTATGACAACTATACCAAAGTCCAGTGCGTTGCAGGCCTGGCGCGTGTAGCTTGCGTGCGTTGTAGCTCACCTAAAATGGCGGCTCCTTCACTCTCACGAGCTAGAAGACAAAAACGAAACTCCCAGTTCCTTGAGCAGGCAGCCGCGCGAAGGTCCTCTCTCGGCAACCGGTGCAGTTTTCTCGAACGGCAGGAATCTTGTGTGCTACTGTCTCTCCCGGTTGCTATAGACGTCTTGAGTTCCCGTGTTGGTCGAACACACAGTCCATAAGCACTCCGAAAAAAGCTAGCTATCTCACTGTTGAGCTAGGCTAGGCTAAGCAAGGTGGCTGAATGGTTACTCCTCTGCAGAGAAATTGTTCCAAAACAGTTCATCCGCCGAACGTAATAACTTGTAGAGTTCACGGGTTGTGCACTCGCGTTATTACCTTGTTCGAAACACAGAAATAAGTGGGCTACGTATTTCCACACTATTAACTTTCACTCGACCGCACAGCAGCACATTCCATGCGTTTTCTTCCTTCGCCTTCCCCCATCTCACTTCTCCCCCACCTGACACCTGACCTTCCACTCACATTTTCATTGGCTCATGAAAATAAACAAAATGCACAAACTTTACATTTGAATCTTTTCTCACAGAAATCAAAAGTAAATTCCTTTACAATATTGCCAGCATTGTGAACATAGTATTTAAGAAAACAAAATAAATGTTACATCATGTAAATAATTCAATACATGAACTTAACTCTATTCATTTTGCACAATATTCAATATCAAACATAGTAATAGTTTTACCCTTTTAAGTCCTATGTATTCTATTAATGAACTTATTCTATGTATACTATTTATTAATTTCAATTTATTAATCAATGAACTTTTAATAGTTAGGCCTAATTTTCCATAAGGCTACATTAATAACAGATAAATACAAACCAAGCTGACACTCAAACTTGAACTCAAAGCTGAGTGCAGAGCCATACAATTGCTTGCCCTAAACAGTCTATTGTGTTCTTTGAAGTGATCATATGCAAGAGGTTCATTCCTGTCTATCCTTTATTTTTTCTCTCTTTTCACAGGCCAAAGACGCTGAATAAACAAGATCACACACTGTGGTGCACAGACTGTGAAAACATAAAATATAATTTTCATGGTGAAATGTTGAGCGTTGATTAAAAATATGTACGTACATTTCCTTTGTGACTTCGTGGATTTATTACACAGGCTTTCTCACACCACAGAAAATGGCTATGGATGTACATACTCTAACCAATATACTGATAAATCCCACTGACTAGTTACACATATTCAATAACAAGTCCATGTTGTAGATGTTGCAAATATAGGTGGTGTAGTAATGCAATCATACCAGGATCCCCACGGGTTGATCCGCCGCTCAACAACTGCACGGAAACCGAAGGGGGGTGCACTCCACTACCTAGCTGGTGTGCCGTACGACGGAGTCAATAACCCCTCACGGCAATGAGAGAGGGAGAGAAGATACGAGGAGTCGTCCAGGTGTTGGTTCCCAGTAGATTGAAGTTGGGGTGGTGGTCCTGTGTCAGTTGAGACAAGGTGATGATGCTCTGGTGAAGCTGGGGCAAGATAACGATCCTCCGGCGAGGTGATGACGATCCTCCGACTAAATTGAGCCGATCGTCCTCTGTGGTTAAGGTTAGGCGATGGTCCTCTGTGGTTAGGGTTAGATAAAGAGATAGATAGGATGAGCAACAACAAACCAACTCTCTACCCACTCCACTGAACTACCCCAGGCTCATCCTATCCTATCCTATCCAATCCTATCCATCAACCTATCTATGACCTTCTCAGTGTCTTACATCAGGTATCGTCATTTTAACGCGACACCACTTCGCTACACTACAGTGTGGACAGAGTCATCTGTTGGAAGACAATGATGAGCTCCTAACCATCTATCTAACCTTGCAACTACCTAGCCATCATCTTATCGCAAGTCACTGTTGCTTCACTCAGCATAACTCATACTGATTAACCTCTTAATTACTGATCTATCTATATCTCCCCTCTCTAATCTATCCATCCTCTCTTTCACCGATCCAAAAATCCATCCATCAAACCAAGCCATCTTGAACTTCATCTGCTGCTATAATAAAAAGCTAACAAAACTCATCCATCTTTCAATCTGTCTGTCTGTCCCTCATCGATCTAACTTCATCTGTTTATCTACCTACATCTACCAATCTATGCTTCTCCGCTTTTTGAGGCGAAAAAAGAAAGGGTTCATGGCGGGGGAAAAAAAATAAGAATGAAATATCCCCATGTTCTTCACAAAAAAAGGAACACAAAACCATGTCAATGGAAACGATAGGAATTTCCCTTCGAATGTAGCGGACGGATGAGCGCGGCTTGGGAAATGTTCAACACATCGAACGCTCTAATATTATAGAAGTGAAAACACAAAAACGCATTTGCAGAAAGGGGTCCGCTGTTTGAGGGAAAAAAGACAAGGGTCCCGGCGAAACAAAAATAAAATAAAAAATCTTTGTGTTCCCAATAAAACTAGGAAACGAAAACCATTTCAATTGAAACGATCAGAGTATTGGACCATTGAACGCGGCGGTGGAAATCTTCAACACAGCGTCCGCTCTAATACTAATGAAGTGAATACGCACCTACCAACATGATGGCAGAAAGAGAGGGGGGGTCCATTGTTTGATGCAGGAGCGAGGATTGGGAAATATTCAACACTACGTCCGCTGTAATACTATCGAAGTGCGGACGGATGATCACGGCGAGGGAAATCATCAGTGGATGAAATGTTTTCGCTGACTGTCGGCGCAAGGGTTTGGGTTGGGTGGAGCTCCGCTGTTTGAGGCGAAAAATGACATGGTTCCCAGAGGAATAAAAACGAAATAAAAATGAAATATCCCAGTGTTCCTAACAAAACAAAGAACCCAAAACCATTTCAATGGAAACGATCGGAGTTTCCCTTCTAATGTAGCGGACGCATGATCGCTGTTTGGCAAATATTCAACACAGCGCCAGCTCTAATACTATCGAAGTGAATACACACCTACCAACGTGTTGGCAGGAAGTGGCGGGAGAGGTCCACTGTTTGAGGCGAAAAAAGACAGGGTTCCCAGAGGAATAAAAACGAAATAAAAATGAAATATCCCAGTGTTCCTAACAAAACAAAGAACCCAAAATCATTTCAATGGATACGATCGGAGTTTACCTTGGAACGTAGCGGACGGATGAGCGCGGCTTTGGAATTGTTCAAAACAGCGTCTGCTCCAATACTATAGAAGTGAATACACACCTACCAACGTGATGGAAGAAAGAGGGCGGGGGTCCAATGTTTAAGGCAACAAAAGACAGGCTTCTCTGCAAAATGAAAATAAAATAAAAATAAAATATCCCCGTGATCCTCTCAAGGAACCCAAAACCATTTAACCCTCCTATTATGTTAGGGGTCAATTTGACCCGATTCAATGTTTACTGTCTCTAAAAACATGGTTAAGATACTTTTTTCAGCTAGATTTTTTATGACTTTTCCTAACTTTATGGGGTAAACATGGCAAACATGAAATCAACCAAAATTGTCCTGTCCTGTACACATTTTGTACGCATCGGTCGTGTTGGGGTCATTTTGACCCCTTGCACTATTGTTCTATAAAACCCTGATTTCTATCTCGTTTTTGTTGTGTTGGATGATACTGAGGGCACCTACACGTTCATTTGTGTGTGTGTGTGTGTGTCTGTGTGTGTGTCCATCCGTGTGTGTATGTGAGGAGAAAACATAGTTCCCACAAGATCTCTGATCATTCAAGAAGCAATGAGAGAGGGAGGACATATTTCCCGCGAGAACTCTGACAGGACTCATAACAACTATGACAGTTCTCATAACAACTCTGATAATTCTCGCAGCATGGGGGGTGGGGCAAACATATAACCGCGGGAACTCAGAAAATTCTCGCAGTATGTGGGGTGGGGCAAACATAGTTCCCACAACAACACTGATAATTCTCGCAGTATATGGGATGGGGCAAACATAGTTCCTGCGAGAACTTTGATAATTCATGCAACATGGGGGCGGGGACAACCTTATAATAAGCGCTGCACACACAGCCGTCTAAACCATTTCCCTTTGCATTTGTGCCTCAACTAAACATTTTGAAAATGACCACCAGACAGAGGAAAAGATTTGCTGCCACTGAGGTTCTGTCACAGATCTTTCAGGATGGAAGTGATATAGATGAGGATGTGTCTGAGACAGAGGATAATGTTGAGGAGGACCCTGATTATGCGGCATCCTCCTCTGATGAGAATGAAGCCAGTGAGATAGGACATTCTGACCCTCCTGTGGTTTCTCAAACACAAATAAACCCCCTTGTCATATCTCAACCACCAAGAACTAACATGACATCCAAAAATGGAAAGCTGCTATGGTCCGGATCCCCAGTTACAAGACAGGGTAGACTGGCTGCAGCTAATGTCATCAAAATGGTTCCAGGCCCCACTAGATATGCTAGCAGTCATATACAAGACATACAATCTGCATTTGAACTCTTTATAACACCATCAATCCAAAACGATATTCTTGAGATGACAAACTTAGAGGGGAGGCATGTGTATGGTGACAAGTGGAAAGAGCTGGATGTGACCCACTTGCAATCGTATATTGGGTTGCTTATTTTGGCAGGAGTGTACAAATCAAAAGGTGAAGCAACAGAAAGCCTTTGGAATGCTGACACCGGTAGGGCAATTTTTCCAGCCACAATGTCTGGAGACGTTCCATGTTATCTCCCGCATCATATGCTTTGATGACAGGGAAACAAGGCCGCTTCGACGAGAGCATGACAAACTTGCACCTATTAGAGATCTATGGGACAAATGGGTCAAGCGATTGCCCTTCCTTTACAATCCTGGCCCCCATGTGACTGTGGATGAATGTCTGGTTGCATTTCGTGGATGCTGTCCCTTCAGACAATACATTCCAAGCAAACCGGCAAAATACGGTATCAAAATATGGGCAGCATGTGATGCACAATCCAGCTATGCATGGAATATGCAGGTCTACACAGGAAAATCAGCTGGGCAAGCACCTGAAAGAAATCAGGGCATGAGGGTGGTCCTAGACATGACTGAAGGACTGAGTGGTCATAACATTACATGTGACAACTTTTTTACATCGTATGCCCTGGGTGAGGAACTGCTGAAAAGGAAGCTTACTATGTTGGATACAGTAAGAAAAAACAAGCCAGAGCTTCCCTGTGAGCTTCTTGCAATGAAGGACAGGAGAGTTACATCTTCCATGTTTGCCTTCACTGACAAAGCTGCTGTTGTCTCCTACTGCCCAAAGAAAAACAAAAATGTCCTGTTGATGAGTACCATGCACAAAGATGCTGCCTTGAACAGCAGAGAAGACAGAAAGCCACAAATGGTGCTAGACTACAATGGGACAAAGGGAGGAGTTGACAACTTGGACAAGGTCACAGCCACATACAGCTGCCGACGTATGACTGCCCGTTGGCCCCTAGTCATTTTTTTCAACATCATTGATGTGACTGCATACAATGCTTTCGTCATATGGAGTGAAACAAACAATGGGTGGAACGATGGAAAACTGAGTCGACGGAAGATTTTCTTGGAGAAGCTTGGATACGCGCTGGTGACACCTCACATCGAGAGAAGAGAGTGCCTTCCCAGATCACCAGCAGCTGCCTCTGTTGTAAAGATGATTCAAAAGGAGACACACACCCCAACTACTCCAGTGCGTCCAACAGCAGGCAGAAAACTCAAAAATGATTCTAAAACCAGCTCCACATGTGTGAAATGCAAGAAGTACATCTGCAAAGAGCACACACACACTCTATGCACATCATGTGCACAGTAGTGCAGACTGTACAAGCCCAAAGGTCTGCCTGGGTGTGAAGCCTTCTGGCCTTTGAACTCATCTGAATGACTGCACCTGCCTTGGAATGACTCATCTGAATGAAGAATTGATGCCCATGGGCACCTAGTTGAGCTGTTATGTTATTTTATATCAAAACTCAATTCTGGTGACTAATTTACTTTTTATTGATGTTTCTTCATTATTGTTATTACTGTTGTGTTACTTGTTGATGTTTTGAATGGTTTGATGAACCTAAACATTTGAAATGTTTGCCATTTTTGTGAAAACATGTTCGTTTATTTGAAGGAGAAGACAAATTACTTCTTACTTTTAGCTATTTATTTCTATGTCAGAATTCTAGGCTTGTACAAGGACCACTTTTGGCGAAGAAAATCACAGTCAGCAAGCTGTTAATCTGTAACCAACCTTCCAAAAATGGATGCATTCAAACAGTCAAACAAAGCATTTACAGTAAACAAAGTGATTCTGATTGGCTATTTGGTTGGGGAGGAACCGTGGTTTAGACTTGGCACATCCCTTGTTGTTCACGGGCTGGTCACACAATTCGTCCCATCTGCGGAGTCAGCACCCTGTTAGAGATAAGACACCTACTCTGGTATGTCCTGCCTAGCCTGGTACTTTTCCACTATAGCTCTTTCTGTAAGCGTGTGTTGCAACATCTTTCTTGATGACCTGGCTTAACCTCTCCATGTATTAATCCAACGTACTATGGGACTAATGCTTGATTCATCTCTCATTTATCAACAGGCCATCACATTAGTAAATTTAGCACACTGCAGTAATGTATTTTTCTTATAGCAATAATAAACTGTTTTTATAAAAATAATTTCTAACATTTTTCATATTTTTTCCTGGGGTCAAATAGACCCCCAACATAATAAATGTTACTATTCTCGATAATAAATGTGTGTTTCTTTCCAAATGTTATTTTTCGTTTTTAATGAGCACTTAATATCAACATAAAGCCCTGCAAACACCAAAACATAATTTGTTTTTCATTTTAAGTCAATGAATGAGATAGTACAGTGATTTGCATATTTCGCAATAGTCATATACAATCAATACTTGATGTATAAGGGGAGGTTGGGGGCAGTCATGTATTATTTACTGGGCTATAAAGACCGTCAGTCGAAAGGCCTAAAGCAGTGTTCTCAAATGGGGGTACGCGTACCCCTAGGGGTACTTTGGAGTACTGCAGGGGGTACTCAGAAACATTTGGTACTTTTTAAGGTATTGGTTATAGACAATTCTAAAATAATCCCACGTTAATAAAATCAGTTAAATCTGGGTACCAACATACAAGTTTGATAGCCTAAATCTTTAATTAAAAAAGCAATGAGCATATCACGTTCGGGACAATGACGTATGTCAACATTGATTGACGTATGTCAATCAAAAAAATACTTTCGCGCCAGCTAGCTAACTGTATACATTTTTTTTCACCCTGAGTAATTCTGAAAGCTAGATAATAGAAAATGGACAAGTGGTTAAAACGCAAATCTGACAGCAATGAGAAAGGAGAACCAGTGAAAAAGAAAGCTCATCCAGAAACGCCAAAATTCCGTCAATATGAAGAAGAATATATTTTAATGGGATTCACCTCCACATGCTCTGACCCTCCACTGGCGTTGTGCTTCTTTTGTGGGGAGAAACTAGCCAACAGTTGCATGAAGCCAGCCCACCTCCAAAGACACCTAAGCACAAAGCATCAATGTCATGTCGGTAAGCCACCAGAGTTTTTTAAGAGAACACTTTCCGACTTCAGATCATCCCAAGAAGTGATGCGAAAAGCCTCCACAACATCAGCCAAAGCACTCGAGGCTTCTTATGTCTTTGCTTGTATCTAAAGCTAAAAAGCCATTCACCATAGCTGAAGACCTGCTGCTTCCAGCCGCTATTGCATTGGCGGAGACTATGCTGGATAAAACCGCAGCAGACAAATTAAAAACTGTGCCTTTGTCAAATGACACAGTTAGCCGCAGAATTGATACGATGGGCACAGACATCGTTGACCAAGTAGTGGGAAAACTTGGCGAATCATTTTCATTTTCACTCCAGCTGGATGAATCAACTGAAGTCAGTGGACAGGCACAGCTTCTTGCTTTTGTGAGATACGTCGATACTGACGACATTTGTGAACATGTGCTTTTCTGCAAGAGTTTGGAGGGGAAAACAACTGGAGCGGATATTTTTAATGTTGTTAATGCATTCTTCGGTGAAAACGGTCTGAACTGGAGATCATGCACAAGTGTCTGCACTGATGCGGCCGCATCAATGACGCTGTCAAGATCATTAACTTCATCAAGTCAAGGCCACTTAATGCGCGACTGTTTCGCAGCCTCTGTGAACATATGGGCGCTGAACACACGCAACTGCTGCTCCACACAGAAGTGCGCTGGCTTTCCCGAGGCAAAATACTTAACAAGCTGTTTGAGTTACGCTCGGAAGTGCGCACCTTTCTGAGAGACCATGGATCTCCCCATGTCACCTTGTTTGAGGACATGCACTGGCTTGCAAAGCTATCCTATCTTGCAGATATATTCATCAAACTCAACGAACTGAATGTGTCTCTGCAGGGAAAGGACACTATCGTTCTGAACCTGTATGACAGGGTGGGGGGTTTTCTCAAGAAAGCAGAGCTGTGGAAGAAGGCATGTGCAGAAGGGGATTTCACCTGCTTTCCTCAGGTGGATGCTTTCCTTTCCAATGAGGATGTGGATAGAGCTCCAGTGAAGGCAATAATAGAGGGACATTTGGCCAACTTGACTAGTGGTTTTAATTCTTACTTCCTTGATATTCAAGAGAAATCTGCACAGCTGGACTGGGTGAGAAACCTATTTCTCTTTGCTGAAAGCAAGAGAATCAAGCTTCCTGCCAGTCTTCAGGAAAATCTAATTGATGTGTCATCTGACCGTGGCCTACAGATGAAGTTTGAGAGCTCCACTCTCACACAGTTTTGGGTGTGTGTGAAGAAGGAACACCTTGAGCTGGGAAAGAAAGCTTTGGAGCAGCTACTACCATTTGGATCGACTTATTTGTGTGAAACCTCCTTTTTGGCAATGACCCAAATTAAAACAAAGCAAAGAAACAAGCTATGCCTGGAAAAGAGCCTGATCACTGCAGTTGCCTCCCTGCCACCCAGAATGACTAAACTCATCAATGAAGCACAGGCCCATGTTTCCCACTAAATTGTGAGTATATGCACCCTTTTAATGTTCATGTTTACACTGCCAAATAGAACGCACATACATTATTTATGTTCATTTTCTTTTTTTTTTCTCCCAAAAATGTGTCACAACCCCCAGCCCCTCTAGGGGCGCCAGTGCACCTTGTCCTTGTCCATCTTGTCTGTTGGGTTGGTGTTCTATGTGGGCGTGACCAGGCTCCGGTTCCACTGTCTCTCTCTCTCTCCACCTGCTCAATACACACCTTTTGGCCATCACCTCATCACCATGCAGTTATCTACCCTGGCTTTCCAACTACTCATCGCTAGATTGTACTAGTTCCTATGGTAGTTTCTAGCCTTACTACGTTGAGGCTTGTTACTACGTTTCATCATATTAGCTACTGGTGTTTTGTACCTGTTCTAACTCTGATCTCCCTGTTCCTCGTATCAGATTCCACCTACCCGTCGGCCTGCCTACCAACCCACCAGCCTGCCTGTCCGCCCACCGGCCTACCCTTCCACGCTGCCGGTGCTACCTGCCTTCCAGCCGCCTGTCCACTGCCAGACTACCCCCTACTAGGGATGGACATTCGACTAAATTGTCTTAGTCGATCGTCGGGAGAATTAACGATCGATTTTCGATTAATCATTAATATTTTTATATTAAAACTATTTATAGGCTATATTCAAAATGCAATGAAAATACAAAAACACAGCGTGTTTTCCTCATTGAGATCTTTATTACAAGATGAACAACTCTTGTGGCAGTTAAACTTACAAGATGAACAACTCTTGTGGCAGTTAAACCGGATCCGTTCAATTGAAGATACGCGCTGCTGTGCTCTAGCAGCGGAGCCTGCAGCTAAGCCGGTGCTTATAAACACAACTGACCCTCGTTTTTTTTCCAAAATAATAATAATATAAAAAAAAAACAATCATGTTAAACAATAACTTAACCAAAAATATATAATACTTAGGTCGGACAGGTTTTGCCAAATGTAACTCAAAACGGTGATCGATCTGCCTGGGGATCTGCGGCAGACGAGAAGCAGCCGTCTTGACCTTCATATCCATCTCCCACACCGCGAAAATCAAAAAAGGCACCAAGTCGAGAAAGAGGGAGATTAGCCTACCCAACAATGAATTAGGCTTATTAACAAAGCTTCATAAAAAATAACCAGTAACTCACATACAACTTCAGCACCAGTCTACTGATTTTTGTTGAGAAAGATGAGCATGTTAACATGCTCTGGGGTCAGACGCGACCGCAGCCTGGTGACCGTCAGTCCAGCCGCCGAAAACACCCGCTCTGAGGGGACCGACGTTGCCGTGATGCACAGGTACCTCCGTGCTAACTTGGCAAGCCTGGGGAACCTTATTCCATTTACTTTCCACCAGTATGTAGGGGTGCAATCCAGGTGTGGGGGAGCCTCCCTCAGAAAGTTCTGAATTTCTGATTCGATGCCAGACTCGCATTGAGTGGTATAGTGCTCCCCAAGGAGTTGTGTCATAGCAGAGACCTGGGACTGAGAGGCCGCGACTCCAGTGTTTGCGCTCCCCTCGTCCGTGTCAGACAACGCAGGCTCCTCGTCTCCCCCAGCCTCTGGGATAGCCGCCCTACCGATCTCCACTGCCTCTCACAGTTCAACCAGTTTCACATTAGCAGTCATTTTCTGTGTTGAGGTAAGAAAGCCCAGGTGCTTGTGACGAGGGTCCAGCATTGATGAGATCATGGGGGCGGATGACACAAACTCATCAGAGTGAACCTGTAAATATATGATGGGGGAATCAATAAGAAAAAAAATACTATCTAAATAGGCAACACAACGCAGATAAGAGGCAAGTAGGCTATGCATGTAATTAGGCCTACTCCAATTGGCTATTTATTATGGAAATCATTTAAACTAAAGTAAAAAAGTTTAGCTTACCTTCATTTGCTTGATGAGGGAAGACCGCACTTTTGCTTTGAATTCGATGAGTCTGGCCCCATCTTCTTCACTGCGCATGAGGTGGATATTGATGAGGCCGAAGGTAACGGGATAAGTGTTCGAGATGGAGACGTCTTTCTCTGCAGACATAACCATGGTGGCACATTTAAGTGCTGACAGCACAGGCTGTGTGTCCCCCATCATCTGCCAGTACTCATCCTTCAACTCTAGGATCCTGGCGTCTTGAAGCTTAGTCACGGTTCTGTCCGACAGCACAGCAGCAACAGCCCACCGCTGCTCCACCAGCCGATCAAACATCTCGCACACGGAGTTCCACCGTGTTTTACAGGACTGGATAAGCCGGTGAGTTGCGAGGCCCATTTGCTCCTGTTTCTTTTGCAGTGCATTGGTTGCTGCGGTGCTGTGATTGAAGTGGCTAACAAGTTTACTAGCCGCTGATATTACCCGATATAGATACAGTGCAAATCCGTCATTTATGGCCAACTGGAGTGTGTGTGCAAAGCAGGCAACGGAAATCCAGTTCACTCTGGTGGGACTGTTGGCAGCAACAATATTGGCCGCGTTGTCATGAACGCATGCAATAACTCGGTCTTCAAGTCCCCATTGCTCTACAGCTTCATTCATTTTCTCAGCGAGGTGGTCAGCTGTATGCCGGCCTGGCAGGCTTTCTGTGAGCAGGACCGCTGAGTTCATTTGCCAGTCATCACTGATGTAGTGGCAGGTGATGGTGATGTAGCTCTCAGCTGTTAAAGCGGTCCAGCAATCTGTGGTTAGAGCAACTCTTTCAGCTGTGCTTAATTCTTTTAACAGCTCTTGCTTCCGTTCTTTGTAGTGAGTTTCTATCAGTCTGGTGATAGTACGTCGTGACGGAATGTGATATGCTGGTTCCAATAAGTTTATCAGTTTTCGAAAACCTTCTCCCTCAACAATACTTAAGGGCAGCATATCCATCTCAATGAACTTGCAGATCCCTTGGGTAATTTTCTCTGCTCGTTGTGCATCGCAGCTCCTCCGTGCTAACACCGAGTTGATGCTAGGTTGAGACTGAGAGAAGGATGCACCGCCACTAACCAGGGTCGGATGCGCGTTGTTCAAGTGGTACATCATTTGAGTCGTGGCCGAGTTATACTTATACACAGCTTCGCAGTGTTTGCAGTTAACTAAGTCATTTTTTAAAACAAAATGGTCCCACAACACACTTCGCCGTGACCTCTTCATGATTACTTTTGAAATACACGGAAACTCGCAGGTAACTGAGTAGGCCTGTGGCGTTTTTTTCAAATATTGCCCCCGTGTGGTAAAATTAAGCAATAAGCCCCAAGAGGCCGCGGGTTTCGCTGATTTTACAACAGGTAAGGGGAGTTGTTTGGCACGACGCGAAGCCTAGTTTCATCGACTAAAAAAATAATGTCATCAACGAAATTCTAATGATCAATCGATCGTCGATTAATCATGCCCATTCCTACCCCCTACCCTTATCCCCTCATTAAATACCCAAACCTGCTATGCTTGTCCGACTCTGTATTTGCACCTGGTTCCCCTGTTCAGTGCCTAACAAAATGTTTTGTGCCGGTGAAGGGGGTACTCAGCTGAAAAATATTTTAAAGGGGGTACACTAGCAGAAAAAGTTTGAGAACCACTGCTTTATACAGTACATACATTTAAACATATGTCGAATTTATATTCATTTTTATTCATGCTAATGTTATATTTATTGAATGTGTGTGTGTGTGTGTGTGGCCGTATGCGTGTGTGGCCGGGGGGGGTGTCTGTGTGTGTGTGAGAGAGAGAAAGAGAGAGAGAGAGTGTGTGTGTGTGTGTGTGTGTGTGTTGGGGGGCCGTCTCAGTGGTCTTCTTCTATGCCAGAGGAGCACTTCATCATTTTCCAGACGTGTCTGAAGAACCTCCGAACTCCTCCCTTCTTCTTCTTCTTCTTCTTGAGCTGGTCGGCTCCATCCTCTGAGGAGAAAGGACAAGATACTCTTCCATTTATGATATGATTCATTTAACTGTTTACAAACAATGATTGGTGTGATTCAGTTTCATGAGGCCAGCATTAACTTTTGCCCCATTGTAAAATATGAACAGTGAAGGTTATTCACCGCTGCACTCATCAGATGCCACCCTGCTGCAGTCAGCAGCCATGAGCTCGGTGGGCTGTAAACAGACAGAGTAGAACAGTCTTAGAAGAGGAACAAAAACACTATCCTGTAGTAGACAACGGGAATTGTGACTCATTTGATATACATTCAACTTTGAGGACTTTTCCTCACCATGAGGAGATGTGGAGCCATGATTGGGCTGTGATATGCTAGAGACGGGAGTGTTTCCTCCTCCTTCTGCACCTCCTCCTCCTTCTGCTCCTTCTGCACCTCCTCCTCCTTCTTCACCTCCTCCTTCTGCACCTCCTCCTCCTGCAGCACCTCCTTCTGCATCTCCTCCATCTTCACCTCCTCCTTCTGCAGCACCTCCTCCTTCTGCAGCACCTCTGCCAGGACAGCTGTGCTGGTGCTGTCGTCGTCAATGTTAACCCGGGCCATGGCCAGCTGGTTGAGAACAGCTGTGTTTAAGGAAGCGTTGATGGAAGGCTGAGCTGTGGCCAACAGTGCAGCAGTGGCATCCTCAACTCTGTCCTCTTCTTCGGCCAAGGCCATCTGTTGTTTCTCACTGCCGATGACCTCGAAGAAGATTAGGACCTCCTCCATTGCCAAACGACTGACCAGGCGCTCCTCTGCGCTGGTTGAGTATCTGTCTGGGACTCGCTTCCCTATGGCGATGCCCACCAGGAAGGCAATGTGCCTGTTCGCACTCCCATCACCCACTGCTCTCTTCAGTGCAGCCTTGCTATAGGCCAACTCCTCCAGCTCGGAAATGACGTTTCTGACGACGGCCATCTTGTCACAGTCTCGGAGGAGGACATTCGCTAGTTCCTCCACCTCTGTCACCTGGACCCACGGCAAGAAGTTTGACATCGTCATCACATCAGTTGTCAGAACGCCGACCTGAGACTCACTGTCCCGGCCAACAAAGGCCTCCTGGTTCAGAAGCAGGAGTATTTCACTGAAGATTTGTCTGAGAGTGATGTCCAGAACTACGATCTGCCTGGGGATCTGCGGCAGACGAGAAGCAGCCGTCTTGACCTTCATATCCATCTCCCACACCACGTCCATGACGATGACCCTGGCATCCAACGACTGCCCATCAAAGCTCAACAAGCGAAAGGTTTTAGCTCCCTCTGTCAGCTTGACGGAGATGGCACGGGCCATGTCTAGGGCCATTGCCTTGGTAGCTGCAGAGAGAATGACCTTGGCCACCTCATCTCCATACTGGGAGAGAAAAGGGATGGCTGCTTTCTCCACCAGCTCCCTGATGTCCTTGGCAGCAGCAACCTCCCACTTCCAGTCCCTAGGATGGACTCCCACGAATGGGCCCTTCTCCATGGTGGGGGTCTTTAGTTCGGCCTCTGACCTGGCCTCTGTTCAGGATTTTCACAAGTTAGGACACTTCTATAAAATCTAAAATCCAAACTGCAGTTGAGATAAGGTTAAAATCCTAACTGCAGTAATGTGGTGCCATGTTCCATAATACCAACACAACTAAATGCTGTTCTTACGTGAGATAAATAGGATTTGACAGTCGCGATGCTTCTGTATTACCCACCCAGGAGATGTTTATAGGCCATTTTTACGATCTCTGGGGAGAGATCCTCAGCCATTTTAGCCACTCTGTCCTGCACATAGAGCTCAGCAGAGCCCCTCTTGACCTTCATGAAGCTGGTCAGGAGTGAGGAGAAGACAGAAAGGAGGATCTTCTTGACCTCCTCCTCTGCAGCCGGTCGTGTCTTGCCCAGGAACATGTCCAGCCCCTCCATGGTTACCTTCATGTGAAAGAGAGAGAGAGTTAATTCAACCACGCATGTTGAGGTTTGTCTCCGGGAAATGGCATTGGTGTGTTGTGTTGTCATACCCTTCTGCCCAACAGCAGTGAGAGGCGGTGTTCTTCCTCAACCTCCCTGCGGAGTTCCTCCTCCATCTGCTCCATCCTGAGGCGCCTCGTGGCTTTCCAGAGCTGTGCACAACATCACACATTATCTCTCGCAGGAGAGTTGGGGCACTAATATGTCGATAAAATGAATTTAACTGTAAGCTCCCTGCCTGTTATTGCTGTGTATGTCAGTAAACATGTTCATGTGTTGTCCTCGTAGGCCACTTACCAGTTCAAGGAGATGGAGCTGTTTTAAGTTGGGCTCTTTCTCAGCCATTTCATGATACCTTCATGTGAATAAAATAATGTATCAGACTGCTATCCATAGAATATATCAATCTATCTGTACAGTTTGATGAAATCACTCACTCATCCAGCAGGAAGTCCCTTCCACTTAACAGCCACTTCCTCATGTTTTTAACTGTGATGTAGGATGGGACCTCTTCCTGATGTTTCATCATCATGAAAGCCTTCATGAGCTTTTTCTGCAAAAGAGGGACACACACATTAAAGTTTGAACAGTTTATCTCCTATGCATTTGTGCCTGACTTTTGTTTCAACTTACCTCCCCGTGGAAGAGTGCTTCATATTCATCTTCCATATTTGATGAACTGTGGTCATAAAACAGAGAAACATGAATAACCAACGGTTTAAAACAGCAAGTAACTGTAAAGTAGAGACACATATCAACATATTATACTGAGCATGTCATTTCTGATACATTGGAGAAATAAATACCTAATGAAGAACAATAAATAATGGTTATTGATCGTGAATACTCAATAGAAACGCAGTGATAAAATCATTTCGCTCGAGAGCTGAGTATATTCTGGCAGGTCAAAACTTCTATCTGTGAATTTGACAATGCGCAAAACATTGTGACGTATACATTATTGCGTGGATTCAGAGCCATACTTTCTAATCCATTATTGCGTGGGTTCGCTCAGAGATAGGTATTAATTGGAGGGCGACAGCGACACTCGCTGGTAGAAGGCTGTTACTGCACCGTAACTGGACTGAGATGCCATCTGTTTCAGTGGTATAACGAGCTCACTCTTGAAAGTGGGCCTATCGCCTCGTGTTTAGTTGATTACAACTCCAGGTACGACACATCCAGACTGAGGAGCTAATTGGAGGACTTTTGATAGAACCATGCACGTCTAATCGATATGACACTTGACCTTGGTGCTTTGTCACAGAATCATTGTGCATATCTATTAAACTAACATCATTCTTTCATTATACAGTGGCACCATGCACAAATAAAAACTAGTGTGATAATAGATTTATTTTATATTATATATTATTATATATTACATATTCCAAGGTCATGCTACACAGTCAAGGCGCAGTAAAGCAGCAATAAACAGTTTACTAAACATGTTGAGGAAGTACGTTGTATCATGCATACTAAGAGTGTCTCTAGAAAAGAGAGCAGGCCGAAAGGTCATTTTTTTTACTGCAGATGTTAACATTTAGGCATTCAAATTCACCATCTGTCACTGACCACTGTCATTTAGTGTGTTATTATCTGATTCTTGTTAGGATCTAGCAGCTCTGCATGTCCCACAGAATTAGAATAAGGACACGTCATACGTAACTCTGTGGTAACTCTGTGCTTAGCCTACTTTTAGGTTAATCTTTCATGAGTGTGTATGTCTTTCATGCATAAACACATTTTGGAACACAGCCATTGTTTCCAAGGATAGCCAGATCAACCCCGTTAGTCATCAGTTAATTAGCCTATTTTTGAACCCTTATTCATCGCTTAATTGAGTACCAAGTACCGATTAAGTACCAAGTACCGAGGTTTGAGGTAGAGATTCATCACCATCTGAATGTCCTTTAACCGGGCACCATGACATTTGATGTGTATCGTATAGGAACTTGAATCGGTCGTTAGACACCACAGGTCCGTCAATAGAGGCTACAGGCCATTGGCTAATCTTAGACAGGGTAGGGAGTGCATGAGAACAACCATCAAAGAATTATGGCAAAGTGCGTCATGTTTCATCGGCTATGTCTTGTCAAAACATTGTGTGTATTCTTCTACGACTCATGCCCTGGTGATGTTGGCCTATATTTATCTCACGCATTCATTCATGTTCTGTGTTAGAAGTGGAAAAGTACAGGCCAATCTCATTAGCGAATTTATTAGACTGTTTGAACACTGCGACTCCCAGTCCCTTAGATAGCAGCGACCCAAGGATTAGGGACTCTCATCTGCGGTTGCCTAGGTCACCGCGATATTCCTGGCGCCGCTATCCACGGTGCTGAAAGCCGAGATGCGTGATGCGCTCTGTTCAATGATAGGAAATAACCTCACCTTGCATCTTGACTTGACTGGTTGCTTCAGAATAGCAAATATGAACCACACTTACGCATGTTTCTATCAGTAGTGCTCTATGACATTGAGATAATGTGTAACGGAGACCCAATTGGCAGAGGCTACTTTATTTCTCATGTATAGGACTAACTATCAATATCCCCCTACATTTGTTGAGCAAGTTAGTGGCTGTGAAGAGAGTGGAGACCTTGTGTTAATGTGCCTTAATAACCGTTGAAAGTAGGGAAAATTCGTTCAATTCAATGTATGTGCATAACATGTAGTAAAGCTTAACTTGTCCATTAGGAAAGTTTTTTTCATCACAGGCAGGCAGGCAATGCAAACAGACACAAGCATGTAACAAGACATGTTTATACAACAATATGAAATGAAAAAAAACTAACCCATAAACCCACTTCAGGACAGCTACAGTAAATTGCCTAATCATCTCTTGATCCAATCTGAACACATAACCTTTGGTCTACTCTGCTGTGTGATTGTGTGTTCTACATACTGTATATTGTTTTTGTTTATGTTTGTGTGTGTGTTTGCAGACCTGTGGACCCCTGGGTCACTATCCTCTGACCGCCTCCATTCACCTCCTCCTGTTTGGCACAGCATGGAGTCGGTGTACTCTAACTGAATTAAAGACCTGGTGTTTGACCGCAGCGGAGATCCCAGCTTAGCTGTTCCCGGTGGTTGGCCCAGTCATGATCTATTTACGATCCCATTGACGCAGTCAGGGACTGGGCTTATTTGGGGATCTGACTTGGGTCATGGGAACAAGCTGTGGAGGTTATAAAAGGCAGGAGAGACCAGAGGGATCAATGCCGCAACCGAAAGCGGACTGTGAGGTGTGAAGAGAGATCAGGACGTTATTGTGGGACTGTGACTGTGTGAGTTGGTCTGACCTGAGGCTTCCAGGCAGTCGAGGCAGTGTGAGTGCATCACCAAGCCCCAGAAAAAGCTCTCGGAGTGGGCTAGTGGATTTCGCCTTCAGCGTCCTTGATATCCAAGCTCCACCGCCAGACAGAGACCCATGGAGCCTATCGCCCAGACCATGGCCGCTGCCGCCGCTGACGGGGACTCCTTCCCTCGGAGGGCCATTAGGGTGGTCCCCCGAGGGGCCACATCCCAGTTCGTGGGGACCTCCATCATCATCCTGTCCTCGTTCGCTGTGTCCACCGTGGCGATGAACCTTGGCAAGACGTTCCACGAGTCCAGACAAAAGGCCAACGACAGTTAACGTCCGTGGATGGATGGATAGGCCTTAGATAGATAGCCTTGAATATGTCCCTTGTTACATTGATGTGTCTACCACCTAGTCACCTGTGTGACTCAAAATCATCTGTGTGTTGATCATAGATTGCTGGGAAAAGACTGCTGGGATTCAAGAGGAAAATATAACGGGAGACTGGGAATCTCAACAAACCCAAGTCACACTTAACACCCTGGGGACGACAGAAGGTGATGGAATATCTCAGTCCCTGATAAGATCTTGGTTGCTATGTCAACGGCAGGGAATGCCAAGACTATGAGTTTGGAGGAAGACCTTACCAGCTGATGATGCAACGCCAAATATGTGATTTACAGTAGACACGTTTACCTAATTTACTCTTTACTTTCTATCTATTTTTATTGTGTATGTCACTTTATTTTGTCAATGCAAATATCACGAATATATTCTCAGGGAAGACTGAAGATAAGTGTTACTGTAAATATAAATCATAGAATATACATATAACTGTACTGCAGCTTAATTGTCATGTTATGACATTTTGAATGTACTTATGCATGCACTTATTTGTCTTTGAATGCTGGTCATTAACTTTGGGTATCAGGAGGCAGATAGCAGACTGTATCCAATCAATGCAAGTACTGTAAAAGGTGATTCCCAGTGCCTGTGGATCATGTCCTGGTGTTACAGGCTTCATTGAAGTTGTGTTGATGTGGATTTCGATGAAATTACAAACTCAGGTGTGTTCTGTTTTATCACCACGTGAGGGAAGTGTTCAGCACCACAGCAGTATTCGCCAATGAAATGCACTGGATAATAAAATGTTTATACATGAAACCATTTCCTCTTTTCCTGAAACTAACTCTGTGTAGTCACCATGTAAGACAATGTTTCATACACCAAATAATTGCAGACATAGACACTAATTATTAAGAAAAACAAATATCTTTAATGATTCTTTTACATAAAAATACAAGTACAAAAGATGACACGTTCATGAAATTCAGTGCCATTCAGCACTGGGCCAATGATGCAGACAGAGTGTCCTTCTTGTGTGTGTGTGTGTGTGTGTGTGTGTGTGTGTGTGTGTGGTGTGGTGTGTGTGTGTTCCTCTCAGAGTGTGTCCAGACTCTGTATTCTCCTCTCAGTGAAGAAGCGGTGGGTCTGGTGGGCGGAGCTCTGGGTCTTGTTGTCCCGGCCGAAGTACGACAACATGGACATGTTGTTCTTACGAGCCGCTGCCTTCCCCCCGGTCCTCTTCATCATCGTCCCTGAGCACACACAAACACACAAACACACACACACACACACACACACACACACACACACACACACACACACAGTGTGGATGCTGTGAATGACAACAACCTCTCTTTTGTTGTTCTTCGGAGTGTTGATCTAACCTCCCTCCCTCCCTCAGTCCCCTAGCCTAGCCACACGCACCCCCTTTCCCACACAGGACCTCCTGTCTTTTCAATTTAATACACCTTTATTGTTCCCTCACCAGTGGACGGGGACGGCCTCGTTTTCCAGCAAGTTCTTGGCAGTGCTCCAGCTGAACCTGACAAACTGGGGGTAGCCGAACACCGGGTCCAAGTATTTGTGCAGCCACATCTTGGTCTTTGGGTCTGGGAAGAAGATGGGGACGCAACAAGAACTCATACTCATATTACATTCATACGCACATTACTCCTACTGTTTACTGTATTCATTTCATCTCATCTTTATAGATTACTTATAGATTGATTATGAGGACTTTGAATAGAAGTTCAGAACTGTGTGACGGGAGAAAGTCACTGACCACCGGGGTATCCAGAGCCGTAATCGACATCCACCTTTCCCAGGTCTTCTGGAAAGTTCCAGTTCTTAACTGCATGGTCCCTAGCCACCTGAAGGGGCAGAGCAATCAAAGTTGGATGAGCTGGATGACAATGTTGTCATTCGAAAGCTCACTGTGTGTGTGTGTGTGTGTGTGTGTATGAACCGTGTCACAACTGTTGATGCTGTGTGTGTGTGTGTGTGTGTGTATGAACCGTGTCACAACTGTTGATGCTGTGTGTGTGTATGAATCGTGTCACAACTGTTGATGCTGTGTGTCTGTGTGTGTGTGTGTGTGTGTGTGTGTGTGTGTGTGTGTATGAACCGTGTCACAACTGTTGATGCTGTCTGTGTGTGTGTGTGTGTGTGTGTGTGTGTGTGTGTGTGTGTGCGTGTGTGTGCGTGCTGTGACCTTCGGCATGACCACTGACCTTGGCACAGATGCTGGCAGCGCTGACAATGGGGAAGAGGGAGTCAGCTTTGGGGCGTACCGTCACCTCCACGCCGGGGAACCGCTAGGACAGCGTTTCCTGGTACTTCTCTGCCGGGCCCACCGTGTCAACAAACACCTGCAGCACACAGACACAGGGAGGAGAAGGGATGATGGAGGGATGATGGAGGGATGACAAGTGGAGAATAGAATAACAAAGAGAGCCATAGAGAAAGACAGAAGTCAGTAGGGAGACACAGGGGAAGAGAAGAGGAATAAGACACAGTTCATGTTCATATTGACGGTCTGCTGGTCACCTATTGGCCTGTTTGTATTGATTACATCAATGGAAAGACGTGCATTCCATTTGTCTTTGTACCTCTTTGAGCTGCACCCCACTGTCCAGGGCAAACTGAACCAGGCCAATGGCTGCATCATGAGAGAGGGCATTCAGCTTGTATTTTGTCCTGTGGAGAAGCAGAGGTGTAAGTTAGACCCAAATCTTGCTGAGGCGTGTGTGTGTGTGTGTGTGTGTGTGTGTGTGTGTGTGTTTTACGTACCTCTGCAGCATGCTAGTTGAGATAGTATTGGGAGAAATAATCTGAAGAGCCCAGCCAACAAAACTCTTGGATTTATCCAGATTGCTGAACAGCTTCTCCCTCTCCGCCTCTGTCAACGTCTTTGAGTCTGGAAGAGAAGCCCAGAGACATAATGATTGTGTAATTAAACAAAACATGACATTAGATTCCTCTCAAATACTGCACATCATTATACCATTGCATTGCATTACGTTTTTGATTTACCTGCCACTTCCAATCTCTTCAGATCTCCCTTTTTGGAAACTGGACAGAAGCATATTCCATAGACCATGGGTCCTGTAGCAAAAACACAAACGTCAGCCGCAACACGGCAGGATGAATGAAGCGGCCAACATGATCCATACTGTGCAGGCTCAGATATTTACAGTACTACTAGTGTATTTATTGACTTTAAATCTTCCCACATTGTCCTTTCCAGCACTGTTACAACAACCATGGTGGATGTACAGTACCAGTCAAAAGTTTGGACACACCTTCTCATTCAATGGTTTGTCTTTATTTTTTATTATTTTCTACATTGTAGATTAATATTGAAGACATCAAAACTATGAAGGAACACATATGGAATGATGTAGTAAACAAAAAAGTGTTAAACAAACCAGAATATGTTTCATATTTTAGATTCTTCAAAGTAGCCACCTTTTGCTTTGATGACAGCTTTGCACACTCTTGGCAAGGTGTGTCCAAACTTTTGACTGGTACTGTATAAGCAGGCCAGCAGAGTACAGCTCAGCTCGGTTCAGCTCAGTAGTGTAACTTGGGTAAACACTGGCCTGTCTAAAACGTTCTGACAGTGTCAATTGCTGCAGGCTATTATTTGTGGCTTTAGTTCTGCTCTCTAGTGTGATTAGGTAAGGCATCCCGATCGAAGGCAAAGACTCACCCAACACGGGCCCCCTGCCCGCCTCATCAATGCACAAACAGCAGTCCTCCGTCTTGCAGACATCGGGTATTGCAGAGGCCAGGCGGCAGCTGACCGAGTTGTCTACCTTGTATTTCTATTTCGCTGGCAAGCAAAACACAAACGACATAATACTATTGCACTGCAGAGCTCACAAGCAGAATAAGTAGCGAGCTGAGCAGTTTATAAACACAGTTAACACAAAGCTTGTTTCTTATTTGCATAGAGGGCATGTATATTATGTTCACTGACCAATGACTTGAATGTGTACATTTGTATCTAGTGATAAGATAAATAACATTGAAGTCACACTCACCCCATGTGTTGTTGATGTTCCTGCGTACAGATTTGGCGCCTTGACTCTGACGTAATTCTCAGACGTCTACGATGCATTATGGGATACGTAGTTCTTAAGACAGCTGTAGAACGACATGTAGAATGTCATATACATCTGTACACCGAGTTCTGTTTCTATGGACAGTGTAGGTCTCTTAGAAATAAACCGCGCAATGATGATCACACTGTTTTAACATTACACGCATTCTCAAGATCAGAAGTTTTGACCTGCCAGAATATTAATCCTTTTATCAATGAGTTTTTATACAAAGTATTCACGACCAATAAATCAAGAACTATTATTTATTGTTTTTTATTAGGTGTTTATTCGAGTCGGTGTCGCCCTCCAATGAATGCATATCTCTGAGCGACCCCGCGTAACAATGGATTAGAATGTATGACTCTGAATCCACGCAATAATGTATACGTCACAATGTTTTAACATTACGCGCATTGTCAAGTTCACACATAGAAGTTTTGACCTGCCAGAATATACTCAGCTCTCGAGCGAAATGATTTTATCACTGCGTTTTTATTGAGTATTCACGATCAATAACCATTATTTATTGTTCTTCATTAGGTATTTATTTCTCCAATGTATCAGAAATGATATGCTCAGTATAATATGTTGATATGTGTCTCTACTTTACAGTTACTTGCTGTTTTAAACCGTTGGTTATTCATGTTTCTCTCTCCTTCATGTTTTATGACCACAGTTCATCAAATATGGAAGATGAATATGAAGCACTCTTCCACAGGGAGGTAAATTGAAACAAAAGTCAGGCACAAATGCATAGGAGATAAACTGTTCAAACTTTAATGTGTGTGTCCCTCTTTTGCAGAAAAAGCTCATGAAGGCTTTCATGATGATGAAACATCAGGAAGAGGTCCCATCCTACATCACAGTTAAAAACATGAGGAAGTGGCTGTTAAGTGGAAGGGACTTCCTGCTGGATGAGTGAGTGATTTCATCAAACTGTACAGATAGATTGATATATTCTATGGATAGCAGTCTGATACATTATTTTATTCACATGAAGGTATCATGAAATGGCTGAGAAAGAGCCCAACTTAAAACAGCTCCATCTCCTTGAACTGGTAAGTGGCCTACGAGGACAACACATGAACATGTTTACTGACATACACAGCAATAACAGGCAGGGAGCTTACAGTTAAATTCATTTTATCGACATATTAGTGCCCCAACTCTCCTGCGAGAGATAATGTGTGATGTTGTGCACAGCTCTGGAAAGCCACGAGGCGCCTCAGGATGGAGCAGATGGAGGAGGAACTCCGCAGGGAGGTTGAGGAAGAACACCGCCTCTCACTGCTGTTGGGCAGAAGGGTATGACAACACAACACACCAATGCCATTTCCCGGAGACAAACCTCAACATGCGTGGTTGAATTAACTCTCTCTCTCTTTCACATGAAGGTAACCATGGAGGGGCTGGACATGTTCCTGGGCAAGACACGGCCGGCTGCAGAGGAGGAGGTCAAGAAGATCCTCCTTCCTGTCTTCTCCTCACTCCTGACCAGCTTCATGAAGGTCAAGAGGGGCTCTGCTGAGCTCTATGTGCAGGACAGAGTGGCTAAAATGGCTGAGGATCTCTCCCCAGAGATCGTAAAAATGGCCTATAAACATCTCCTGGGTGGGTAATACAGAAGCATCGCGACTGTCAAATCCTATTTATCTCACGTAAGAACAGCATTTAGTTGTGTTGGTATTATAGAACATGGCACCACATTACTGCAGTTAGGATTTTAACCTTATCTCAACTGCAGTTTGGATTTTAGATTTTATAGAAGTGTCCTAACTTGTGAAAATCCTGAACAGAGGCCAGGTCAGAGGCCGAACTAAAGACCCCCACCATGGAGAAGGGCCCATTCGTGGGAGTCCATCCTAGGGACTGGAAGTGGGAGGTTGCTGCTGCCAAGGACATCAGGGAGCTGGTGGAGAAAGCAGCCATCCCTTTTCTCTCCCAGTATGGAGATGAGGTGGCCAAGGTCATTCTCTCTGCAGCTACCAAGGCAATGGCCCTAGACATGGCCCGTGCCATCTCCGTCAAGCTGACAGAGGGAGCTAAAACCTTTCGCTTGTTGAGCTTTGATGGGCAGTCGTTGGATGCCAGGGTCATCGTCATGGACGTGGTGTGGGAGATGGATATGAAGGTCAAGACGGCTGCTTCTCGTCTGCCGCAGATCCCCAGGCAGATCGTAGTTCTGGACATCACTCTCAGACAAATCTTCAGTGAAATACTCCTGCTTCTGAACCAGGAGGCCTTTGTTGGCCGGGACAGTGAGTCTCAGGTCGGCGTTCTGACAACTGATGTGATGACGATGTCAAACTTCTTGCCGTGGGTCCAGGTGACAGAGGTGGAGGAACTAGCGAATGTCCTCCTCCGAGACTGTGACAAGATGGCCGTCGTCAGAAACGTCATTTCCGAGCTGGAGGAGTTGGCCTATAGCAAGGCTGCACTGAAGAGAGCAGTGGGTGATGGGAGTGCGAACAGGCACATTGCCTTCCTGGTGGGCATCGCCATAGGGAAGCGAGTCCCAGACAGATACTCAACCAGCGCAGAGGAGCGCCTGGTCAGTCGTTTGGCGATGGAGGAGGTCCTAATCTTCTTCGAGGTCATCGGCAGTGAGAAACAACAGATGGCCTTGGCCGAAGAAGAGGACAGAGTTGAGGATGCCACTGCTGCACTGTTGGCCACAGCTCAGCCTTCCATCAACGCTTCCTTAAACACAGCTGTTCTCAACCAGCTGGCCATGGCCCGAGTTAACATTGACGACGACAGCACCAGCACAGCTGTCCTGGCAGAGGTGCTGCAGAAGGAGGAGGTGCTGCAGAAGGAGGAGGTGCAGAAGGAGGTGCTGCAGAAGGAGGAGGTGCAGAAGGAGGAGGAGGTGAAGATGGAGGAGATGCAGAAGGAGGTGCTGCAGGAAGAGGAGGTGCAGAAGGAGGAGGAGGAGGTGCAGAAGGAGGAGGAAACACTCCTGGCTCTTGCATCTCACAGCCCAATCATGGCTCCACATCTCCTCATGGTGAGGAAAAAGTCCTCAAAGTTGAATGTATATCAAATGAGTATATCAAATCAAATTCCCGTTGTCTACTACAGGATAGTGTTGTTGTTCCTCCTCTAAGACTGTTCTACTCTGTCTGTTTACAGCCCACCGAGCTCATGGCTGCTGACTGCAGCAGGGTGGCATCTGATGAGTGCAGCGGTGAATAACCTTCACTGTTCATATTTTACAATGGGGCAAAAGTTAATGCTGGCCTCATGAAACTGAATCACACCAATCATTGTTTGTAAACAGTTAAATGAATCATATCATAAATGGAAGAGTATCTTGTCCTTTCTCCTCAGAGGATGGAGCCGACCAGCTCAAGAAGAAGAAAAAGAACGGAGGAGTTCGGAGGTTCTTCAGACACGTCTGGAAAATGATGAAGTGCTCCTCTGGCATAGAAGAAGACCACTGAGACGGCCCCCCAACACACACACACACACACACACACACACACTCTCTCTCTCTCTTTCTCTCACACACACACACACACACAGACCCCCCACCCCCCCCCCCCCCCCGGCCACACACACATACGGCCACACACACACACACACACACACACAAACACACAAACCTTATTATGAATAAAAAATGCATAATTAATGCATTATTTAATGCATTAAACTAATTTGTATTTGTAATTTTCTGGATGACATAGGCAACTGTATAAATCATGTTGAAATGTCTGAAGAGCACCGCAGTCACTGCATTACATACATTTTGCATTAATAATGTACTGTATCAGTAAAAAGTCCTGTCATGGTCTGAGCCAAGCCAGAGGAGTGAGTCCCTTCCACCACTAGGTGGCTTCACTGACGTAGGAGCTATTGCGGCAACATCACCTTTAGAGTGACTGATTGGAAGGCAGGGTAGCTATATCACATAACTTGCTGAGGAATCATTTTTTACATTTTATTCATTAAGCAGAAGCTCTTAAGCAGAGCAACCTACAATAAGTACATTTGTCTAGTAAGTGAATCAGCTATACATCACAGTCATCGCAAGTAAAACTGCATAAGAATAAGTGTCAAAAGCAGTATTCAAGTGTTACATCCCTCTATTTTAATCCCTCCATTGAAGTCTCTCCATTCACGTCCTCTGCCATCCTCCTCTCCCCTCTCTTTGGATGCATCACAATACTGCAGTAGATCCCTCAAAACCCACCTTATTAAACTTGCTTTTAACCTTTAACTATTTGTATGGTTGTTTTTAAAGTTGTTCATCAAATCTGATGTAAAGAAGAGTCTAACCCTAACCCTAAATAAAGAAGAGAACCATTCCCTGTACCTTGTTGGGGCCTCACTGTCCCATTACTTACACAGGGCACTGTAACCTGAACCAATGCTCACCTATAACCTGGCAATACTGTCACACCTACAGTATATAACCTCACCCACTGCTCACCTGTAACCTGGCAATACTGACACACCTACAGTATATAACTTCACCCACTGCTCACCTATAACCTGGCAATACTGTCACACCTACAGTATATAACCTCACCCACTGCTCACCTGTAACCTGGCAATACTGACACACCTACAGTATATAACTTCACCCACTGCTCACCTATAACCTGGCAATACTGACACACCTACAGTATATAACCTGACCCACTGCTCACCTGTAACCTGGCAATACTGACACACCTACTGTATATAACCTGACCTAATGCACACCTATAACCTGGCAATACTGGCATACCAATATTACCTGACCTAATGCACACCTATAACCTAGCAATACTGACATACCTGTGGACCTTGAACAGTGTTTGACCCACAAACTTACAGACAATAAGTAGTCCATCGGATAAATCTTGTAAAGAACAAAAAGACACTGTCTGGTGACCTCAATCCTCTAATATAGACCAATATGAACTCAACAATAAGTAACTTAATTTATTATACTGTAGCTGTTATTGTAGGCTACTATGAAAATGACATCCAGCAGTTAGTGAGCTTTGGCATTTAATTATCTGTAATGTTAATAACATTGTAATATAAGTTTTCATAAGTTTTTCTTGATTGCTTCCACTATTTGTATGAAAGTGACGTCCACATGCCCACAGCAATAACATACAGTACATGAGCAAAACAGTGACATTTTTAGCAAAACAGTTAGTAATTTCTCATTGCTTTCAAACAAAATGCAAATGTTAAGTACCTTTTTGTTAAACACTCTCAACGTAAGACAGACAAATCTATTAAGTGTTCACAAACAAAACACTATAGCTATTTCTTCCATTATAGTAAATCTCTACTCCATAGATGTAAACTTTCATTGTTCAACAGTTCAACTGACAATCAGTCTGTAATCACAAATTAAATGCATTGCCCTGCGTGAGTAACGAGACAGTGAAGGGTTTTTTCTTCTTTTGGCTCTACACTCCAAAAGTTTGGATTTTAAATCAAACAAGTATGCTGTTTGTAGTATGAGGTTTGAGGTAGAGATTCACAGCTTTTATTTGATAGTATTTGTACAAATTGGTTTTACCATTCTGAAATTACAACACTTTTTATGCATAGTCCCCCTATTTTAGGGCACCCAAAAGTAATGGGGCAATTACCTTGACAGGTGTTTCTGGTAAGTCAGGTGTGTTCTGTCATCATGTGTGCAGGCACCTCTTATTGATTCTAGGCTTTAATTCAAGAGTTTGCTATTGTTCTCTGCCAGGATGAGGACCAAAAAGAACAAAGAGATACTGTCTGGTGACCTCAATCCTCTAATATAGACCAATATGAACTCAACAATAAGTAACTTCATTTATTATGCTGTAGCTGTTGTTGTAGGCTACAGTAGTATAACATGGGACAAGCCCGGTTTGGAGTTTATACCATCAGTGTTTAAATTAAATAAAAATAACAATACTACTACTACTACTAATAATAATAATAATATAATAACAATATTATATTACTGTTCTAGCAGAACAGTAGACTCATTTGAAATGTGAACTCCAGTACACATGGCCAGCATTATCCTTTACGTTGGGGCGGGGCGGCTGCATCAGTTGCACCCATCCAGCAGGAGGTAACTTGGAACAGAAGAGTGTGGAACAGCCAGCACAACAAAATGGCAGGTCATAGTCTGGAAACAGAGACAGACAGACAGACAGACATCAGATGTGTTATTATGTGAATGGTGATTGGTCAGACCCCTTGTTACGTTCCACGTAGGTTTGCCTGTTCTGTTTTCCCTCTTTCTTTATAGGGCGACATCACCACTCCCATTTGCTGCACCTGCTGCCAATCCTCCTAATCACCTGCCATCCCAGTCCAACCCCAATCAACTCCCTTCATTTAGTATTTAAGCTGTGTGTTTCATGCCAGTCGCTCTCTTCCTGAGCTCATGCTTTGTTGTACACTTTGATGTATGTATCCCCACTGACACTTGTTTCCCCCTACCTTGATTGTGTGTGTGTGGTAGTTGTTTGTATGGTCCAGGCCCTGGGGCAGGTAAGACAGAGGCCTCTATACTCTCACACGTAGGTGGAACTATTGTATAGATACACTAGGAAAGGGGTGGTTGCCAACCATGTACATTTTGATGTCCTTGGTCAGAGTAGTTAGTTAGTCAGAGAGGTATTTTGAGTTTGGATGTTTAGTTAGGATCAGTTAGTAGCCTCTCCTAACCCTCCTAGATTTTTGTTACTTTCTTTTCTTTGGCAACATCCGTGTCCCCTTGGCCTGTGGGCTGCTAGTGTTGTGTGTGTCTGTTGTGTTGTGTGTACACTGCCCGCACACCCCCCCCCCCCACTATTTACAATATACCACTATTTCAGTTCACTCCATCCTGGTCTGGTCTCCTTTATTTCACACCAACGCGCTCAAGATTCCTGCCTTTAGTTGGTCAAATCTGTTACGTACTTCCCTTTACCCTAGACACAACTGAGTCGTAACACCCCTATAGATGTGTTATTGCATGAATGGTGATTGGTCAGACCCCTATACATGTGTTATTAGGTGAATGGTGATTGGTCAGATCCCTATAGATGTGTTATTAGGTGAATGGTGATTGGTCAGACCCCTATAGATGTGTTATTAGGTGAATGGTGATTGGTCAGATCCCTATAGATGTGTTATTAGGTGATTGGTGATTGGTCAGACCCCTATAGATGTGTTATTAGGTGAATGGTGATTGATGTTTGGTTACCTTTGCATCTGCAGTGTCCTGCAGGCTACAGTCAGCCAGGTCAACACCAATTGTCTCTTCTGTACACACAACGGGTGTACACACAACGGGTGAACAACAGCCTATTAAAAACAACAGACAAGGACAAAGGGTTTCAATAATACCGTTGTCACTTTATCGGCTATCATTGGACCTATTGGAATGTAATATAATAATAATAATAATAATAATAATAATAATAATAATATGCCTTTTTTTTTTTTCCATCCAAAGCAACTTACATTAGAGTGAGTGCATACATTTTTCAGTATATATGGTCCCAACGGAAATCGAACCCCCCAACCTAAGCGTTGTCAGCGCCATGCTCTCCCAACTGAGGACCACAGAGCGTGTGGAGCTGTGTCTATTCCTAGATCAGTGGTCCAACCTGCGGGAAGCTGAGTGGTCTATCTATTCACAGCTGGGTCTCATAACAGAGAACACTGTGTCCATTGAAGCAAACCTGTCCCACTATCCTCATTATGGTGACTGAGGGAGCTGTTGGCTTGTCTCCACTGTGCCTCGGAGAAACACAACAATAACGAACCAATACACTTGCACACTGTCTCCCCCTGCCTTGTTTGACTAAATTAGGTAAAAGACGAAATAAAAGACATGAGGACTTCATGAGCTTCAGTTTTAGGACACACCTTAGGGCCATCCTTCCAGCTTGTGACTCTACCATGAAACAGGCTGATTGAAACAGATTCCCGACACTTGAAAATGTCAACACGCTCCATATTTTCCTCCAACTTTAACTGTTAAAAAATGAAATTGCTTGAAAATAAAATCAGGTGTAGCTCATCTTTGCAGCCAGACAACGCAAATAACTTTGCAATGGCTATTGTTAATGGAACTTAATTTCAACAGCTCTAACGTAATGGCAGACTTACAGTATTTATTGTTTTCCCTGTTTACATTTGCCCTGCAGTCAACACTTTTGTGTAATTATTTATTTTTTTACCAAATAATGAACCACAATAGTGCGATTATAAATAAACAGTGAACAACATTGCCTATGTTGTTTAGCATGGCTTGTAGGCTACTAATAGTCCATCTCCATCAAAACACCAGGTGATTCTGGTAGGAATCTTACCTCGTCTCCTTGACCAAACTGTGAACCGAGGTTTACGAAATGCTCAACGCGAATGTAACCGTCCGAATCTTCGTCGCACACGTCGAAGACTTCTTTTAGTTTCCTCAGAAACAACAAAAGCTGCTGCGGGTCTGGGAGGACTTTCCCGTCCATTCGTAGTTGGTGTTCTTCGGGACGACATGGACCGGACTGGCGGAGCGGCGGCGCGGTGAGCGCCATCACAACGGACCGAGAGCAGCGTGTGACATCACAACATCAAATGACCACTGGATGTTGCGCGAGGAGGAGAGAAATGCAGAGGTATGCAACTGCTCGAGAACTTGCTTCGAGATATGTTAAGGGGTTTTCTAGGTGGTGGATGTATTTTTTTTTTTAATAAAAGATGAAAAGTGAATTTGAAAAGAAAAGTGGCTAAATTAAAGTGTCCCCAAATTGCTGAAATACCAGAGTTTACGATGGTATTTATGGTATTTATACTTAAATAATTCATAAATAATGTCACCTCTCTGGAATAGGTAATTTAAACAAGCACACGGTCGACACAGCCGCACAAACAGCCAAGAAATACCCTGCCCCCCATTATTCACTCATTATCCCTCAACAGGTGATGTTCCTCACCTGCTATCATCTCATGGGTCATTGGCGCCACCTGGTGGTCGTGTTGAGTCACTCCTCTGGCTTGGCTCAGACCATTGCACATACTCTTTTACTGATGAATAACTGTATTATGCAGCAATGTGTTATGTAATATGTGTGTAATGCGGTACTGACATGTAGGTATTCCTCAGACATTTCAGATCAAATATTAAATTCTGTCAGTTTAGTTCAGTGTCATGCTTTAGGGGATCCTTTCTGCAGACCATTGAAATACGGTCTGTGTGCACTTATCTGGCTATACCAGCGTTTGACCACCTGTTTTGGCGTAAGATATGTCAAAAACTAAAGTTGGGCAGTATTAGGCATTAACTGTGAGTGGTTAAGGTTAGGCATTAACTGAGTGGTTAAGGTTAGGCATTAACTTTGAGTGGTTAAGGTTAGGGTAAGGGGAAGGCATTAGTAAATATTAGCATAAGAAGTCAAAAGTCCAATTACCTGAAATCGCGTCGTTATGGGCGCTTGGCGTGCTAAACATTCCTCTTGTAAATAAACAAATTATTATTATTTTATTTTTTTAAAAACATATGCATATTGTGGGCAGTTTAGGAGACACATGGGGATGTTTCAATGAACCTTTTCACCAACCATGGCTGTCTATGCAGTTACAAGCCTGGGTCATTCAAAACCATGCTTATTGGGTTGACTTGTGGTCACTTACAATGTCTCAGCGCCATCTATGACATGTAGAAATATGACTCTAGACACTTAATTTTCCCTCTCTCTCAGACAGCCAGGTCATGGTAACTAGTTTGTTACTTGACCATCTGACCAGTGTCCACGCCATTATTTGACCCACCTGGACCAGTGACATTCTCCAATGACATCACATATTTGCTCTCTCTCTCTCTCTCTCTCTCTCTCTCTCTCTCTCTCTCACACACACACACACACACACACACATACACACGTTACAAATTACAAGCATCATAAACATAGGTATTTCAATACCAATATGTCAGATATCTGTCAGTCAAACTAAAATTCCTAAATGTTTTGACCCATTGTGACATCCCTACAATCCCCTCAGTTCAGCCCACATTCTTCCTCCAGACTGCCAGTGCTGCAGACCATTGTCCTCAAGAACAGTACGGTGTTGCTGGAGAGCTCAGCTTCTACCACGGCCAGCCCAGAGAGTGGGCCCAATATGGCTGACATCTCCAACGGGCTCCAGCTGAGACAACAGAAGCGGCTTCATTTGAAACCTATACTGGTGAGGAAGACATGCAGTGACAAGGATGTCTATCTCCCTGGTGCCATATCTGTTGAGGGTCCAATAGGTCTGGCTGTGGATCCAATAAACTCCCTGCAATAAGGGCAAGCAGTGCTCAAAAGGACTTCACAGGTGCTCCAAAATACAATGAGCCAATGGCTGAAGGAACGGGTGCCAAGATTGGATCCTTTTGTCCGGGTAGACGGTCAACCAGATGAGCAGAGAGTGGGAGACAAAAGGAGGGGAAGTGAATGATACAAGAAGTGCTGAGATGGAGAAGGATAACAAGGTGACATTGAATGAGGTAGAGGAGAAGAAGAGATCTGAGGTTATGGAGATGAAACCGAGAGGACGGATCCAGCAGGCTGTCAGTGCTGCTGACTCCAACCTGTTGCAATGTGAGTTCTGCAGCAGGAGCTTTGCCTCCAACCATCTGGAAAAACACAGCCAGATCTGTGCCAAATTGTCACGCCTGAGGTTGCTGTCTGGTGACTCTGGTGCCCTCCTCTGGCGGTACGGGGCCAGTGCTCTCCCAATCTATCATTATTCGTTTCACCTGTGTATTCTGTCTCGTGTTTGTTATATATGGCCTGTGTGTTCCCATGTCTTTGTCGGAGATTCTCCCTGTATGTCTGTGAGTACCCTGTCTTCCCGTCGGTTCAGTGATTCCAGTTGTTTACCCCGTTGCCCTAGTTCGAGACTAGTATTTCTTAAATTCAAGTTATTCCACTTGTTGGTAGTGATGGGCAAATGAAGCTTTTGTGAAGCACTGAACCACTTGAGCCAATTGTTTCGAAAATGGGTTCATTACTCGAAGCTTCAGTTACAGTGACCTCTCCTGGCGAAGTGCAAGGCTGCAGTCAAATTAGGCAGGCTAGTTGGTGGACAGGAGGCTTTTAATTACACGCACGCACGCACACACACACACACACACACACACACACACACACACACACACACACCTCAATGAGCAGTGTTGGAGAAACTACTTTACTTTTGTAGAAAAGATCTTTTGTTCTGAAGCATCTTTGCTTTGATCACCCTTGGATTTAAAGTATTGTAACGACCCTGTGAAAGGCCCGTTAGCAACTCCGCCAAGGGAGTTACCTCTCTTGGTGTTGTGGCTAGCGCGGCCGGTTTGTAAGCGAAAGATTGCGAGTTCGAAACCCGCTTAAGACAAGCTGCTCTACCCCGCCGTTGATACAGTATCTTTGCTTTGATGAAATTCTTTGATGCACACACACACTAACACTGAATATCATGTTCTATTTACAAATAAAGATTGATGAATGTGTGTATTGTGTTATTGAGGAGAGAGTGCTGGGGAAAATATGGCATAGGTTGGGTGTGTTTGTGTAACTATGGCAGGGGTGATTATGTGGGATGGGGAACACTCAAAGATTACAAGAAGAACACTCAGAGAATACAAACGCAATACCAACTCAACAGCAACAACGCACCTACTACGACAATCCACAAATTGTGCATTGTTTAGAGCGGTTATAAAGTGTTGAGGCACTCAAATTCAAAACTGTCGCAACCTATCATCTGTCAGAATCGAGACGAGGCAGTGCCAGTGAATCACCTGATTGGACCGCGAACCAGTCAGGTGATTCATTCGGGCAACGAAGCAGTTGCTGCTTCGGACGTCATATGTCACATGATTTTTTTCGCACCAAAGCAAGCTTTGAAGCAGTGCTTCGATGGAATTGTTGGTCAGTGTCTGAAGCACGTATCGAAGCTTCAGTGTCAAACTGCCATCACTACTTGTTGGTACATTTGTTAACGGAGCTTGGTTTTCTCCACCTTTATTTTACCCTTTTTTCGCAGTGTTTGTTTGTGTGCCGTGCCCAGTTATCTTATTAAAACATTCTTTGATTTGACTTTACGCTCTCCGTCTGAGTATCTCTCCGCACTTGGGTCCTCTGCACTATCAGGGTTACGGGGACCAACCTGGCAGGCTACATCAAAAGAGGGATATAAAGAAGCCTCAAGACACTCAAATGTGTCACCTGTATCTTTTGAGCCCCTTTCCAATTAATCGTATACCACGACAAACTATGACAAAGCTCATTTACGGAAACCCTGTCCCAAACTGATTACCATTATCTTTCCAATAAAAGAGTGAATTATAATAAGTAGGCTATATGAATTGTTTCGATATATCCATGTGTCAAAAGAATGTGCCACACAGATCTATGTACCACAAAGTTCATAGTGTATAGTGATGATGTTTCCATTGTAGCAGAGGATAGAAGAATAGAGAGGAGGAATACATCCTTATAATATGACAATACATAACACCATTTCCAAAACATCCTGAAAAAGCCAAAGAATAACCAATGTCTGATGCGTAAAAGCAAACAGAAACATGTTTTACATGTTTTGACCCTTGATACTGAAGATCACACAATCTACATTTCTTGAAGTATAGTATTTTAACATCCTACAGATAGTTAGAAAATAAAAGACCAAAAGTGTGGTCTTTTTATTATCTGGCTTTTATTGTTTCTTGGTTTCTGACAAGGTTTGTTATTTAATTGTATTTTAAGTTAAGTTAATTTGTGTTAATCAATGTTACTCTTGTCTATAACTGTTCTGTATGCGTTTTATGTGTGGACCTCAGGATAGCTGCTGCATGAGCCCACAGTTCATAAACTAAACGTATTTATTTGCATATCAGTTTTATCTCTTTATAAAGCACTTTGTAACATTGCTTCAAAAAGGTGCTATAAAAATAAACTTCATTATATTATTATTATTATTATTATTATTATTATTATTATTATTATTATTATTATTATTATTATTGTCGTAAGCCTACTATGAAAGAAAAACATGAACAAGGTGGTTTTCAGAAAGTTTTTTCTATACTGAAAATTCATTCATTTTCTCAGTACATGTAATTTAAAGAGTCCCCAGTAGGGGAAACAGCAGCCGCTGGGGAGTTCTGCATCGTCGTCCTGCTCGACACGATGCGTCGTTGCCTTCTTGGTCTTAAGGCAACGACGTTTAAACTGAGCCCAGAAAGACAGCTTGTCTTTGGCGGCTGCGGGTGCTGCCTCCTGCAACACACTCTCACACATGCTCATACTTGGCTCTTTAGACAAAGCCTCAGACAGCACATACTCACAGAGAGGGTACTCTGCAAACGGCCAGCTCTGGTCAACCTCCGGGGTAATCATCACTGTGACAGTCATGGTCGTCAGTTCAGAAAGTGGTATAAATATCTGTTCATTTCAGCCGTATTTATACTGTCAAATGGCATGAGTCGTGACGTCACAGCGCCAGTTATATAAAACAGTTGTAGTTAGTTTTTATTGTTATGATTGAATTATTGCCTAAGTTTTGTCTAAACAGTCCCTATACCCAGTTTGCAGCCTTACCAACTGTATTCTGGATTTTTGTGTATTGTTGATATTTTATTTTTTTACTCCTTTGATATTTCACTGTTAAGAGGTAGCTCTAAAGTATTTCATTGCACCGTTTACAACCTGTATTCTGTGCATATGACAAATCAACTTTGATTTGATTTGAGATTCTTGTTTGTGAGATGATGTTGTCTATAACAGCTGTTGCAGAGTAGGCAAAGTCAATACTCATGTGCCCCAATAATGATGTTTTATGGGGAGCGATATGGAGATATATTGTAATTAATCTCTTTCTAAACAAATAGAATACAACCCACAAATGTGTACCATGATCTGTGAACAAAAACACACAAATTGGTTTACAATCCACACACAAACACCTCTTGATTTGTATTTGAAAACCATTATTTTTAATAACCTTCCCCATGTTCATGGAGAAATGATTCACAAATGTATCTTTTGGCTCCAAAATAAATCTCCATTCAACTACAACATCTTTGCTCAACCCTGTCATTGGTCCATTATCATGGTTACCTTGCTGCAACACACAACTTCGCCCTATGAGTATAAACAGACTGAGAGTTCTACTGATGTATACGCTCATTAGGAACTTACTAGTCACATTCAGTCTCAATAATCATGGGCATACATCATTATAAACAATTGAACAACAGAACAAACCCCAGATTGTGTCTTTAAATATGACCTAATGTGCATTTCCTGTCGAGAGAGTGATGCTGGTCAGTTCCCCCAGAGCGTTAGCGTCAGTTGCTGCTGTGTCTGTGAGGTCAGGTGAGGCGTTCCAAACAACGTCTCTCCAGAGCACAGTGTTGCTTTCAGTATCACTGCATCAGTATGAACTCACACACAGGGCCTACTTGTTCCAGGCCAGAATGATGAGGACAGATAGAAAATCGTAAAGACATACTCAAGTTCACATTCAACATTTTGAGTCAGAATAGAACATAACAAAGTAGCTGAAAACTGTAGCAGGTTTGAGACACAATCATCTCTGTTTGATAAAGTCAGGTCAAGCTGCAGCTCGGAGAAAGGTCTGGAGCAAAGACGATGCTGATATGTTTTCTGTGATGCAATTAAAAAAGACAAACAAAAACATAATAACTACAGGAAGTGCCACTATGATGTGGACGAAGAGTTCATAGGTCTTAGCTACAGGAAGTGCCACCTGTCATGTGACCAAGAGGTGTTGTGGTGCCAGGTTTGTGGACGGGCAGCCATGCATTTATCTGTCATCTTCATTGACACATCTCTTCACCTCAAAGTCCCACATTGACACTCATAACAAAGTATACGGTCCAGACGAAAGGGAAGTGAGCAGAAACACAAAGTTGTCAATTAGGAATTCAAATCCAAGAGTATTCTAAGATATGGGGTCAAGAAGTGTGGGAGGGTTGTGTGTTTTTTTTTCCTACAGGTGTGATTTGTCTTTGTTGCAGGTGTTCCTATATAGATGTATTACGTATTACGAACCTAGGCCAATTCCCCGCCTGCTTTCATACTTTATCTGATAAGGTAGGTACACACACACACACACACACACACACACACACACACACACACACACACACACACACACACACACAATGCTCCAATTGTTTAAACTCCGTGCTCCATTATGTTACCTGAAGCTCTTCCGTATACTGTGGAAAGTAAATGCCAAATCCTTATCACTTATTTACTTACCACCAACAAACTTCTGCCCAAATACCTGTTCCAGACCACTCAAATTTCGTTTGTTATGTTTTGACTGTGCCCTGGCAGGGTATGAAAGCAGCTTAAGTTAGGGTAAGCTAGGGTTTGTAGTAAAATTAACACATGGGCTTATAGGTTCCAACAGGGTATTAGACAATAAACATCATGGAACTGTGTGTAATATCAACTTTGGCTGAATTATATTATCTATTAAAACATTCCATAATATAATCATCAAGTATGTAATTATAATTAGCATGTTGTATCTGGACACTGTTTATGATGCGATACAAAGCCTCTAACTTCCTACACCTCTCACTTGACCACATGACCAGTGATGTCATCTGCAGGATTCAAACATGAGCCGACGTGTTATGCAGGAAGAAACTAGTAGATATGTGAGACATGAGGAAACTAAAATGCAAAGTAAAATCAGGGGTGCAAAAATCGTATTCCAGTAAACATCTCTTATTTCCCTTCCGTGTGATAAGTCTGTTATGCAACATAGGCTATACAATGTACCAAACCAAGTGAACATGACAGACCTTGATGTTTCACTGACTGTGCAAGTTATCATGTGATAAACATGTTGTATGAAAGGGAAAGAGCAATAAGGGGTACTCCCCCTAACTTTATTATTTTGCTACGACTCATCATTCTTTGAGGTGAGGACCAATGCGCTAAATATATAGCAGACTGTTCATTCTAGTGTAGACTTAGGCTACTTTAAAATGTATGACTTTTAGTTTACAGTAAATCATGTCCCTATCTATTCACAGTTGAGGACAGTTCACTGTTGACTGGAATCTCTACTAGATACTGTTAAAAGGATGAGTTGGACACATTCACATGTTGTGGACTTAGTTGGCTGGTTCATTATGCACACACACACACACACACACAGATTACTGCTGTGTAGAGCATTACACCTGTAATCAATGTATCTGTCCACTTGCCCCACACATATTTCTTCTTACTTATCAATATATCACAATGAAGGCAACTCTGAAAATAGAATAGAAAAGTAAAACAACCTTTAATAGCAAATAAGCTCTACTACCGATACAGAATACCCTGTACTCTCTACCTATACAGAATACCCTCTACCTATACAGAAGAAAATGACAGGAATACACAAAAGATGAAACTGTGAATATTGGAGAATGATTTGTACACGTTGAAGAATAAAACGGCTGTACAATGAAACAGCTGATATACCAGACACCACAGTGACAGCATGTAGAACAGGACCCGAGAGATTAAATCACGCAACTAAACCAATCAACACAAATGTGCTTTTAGTTTATTCATGTTACAATATTAATTGGTCTTTGGCAGAGCATCCTGAAGGTTATACTAAAAGCTTCAATTCAGATATTGCTTATTCTTAGTACCAATAAAAGGCTACCCATTGACTGACAGTAAGGCGAAGCATTTGAGCAGTCAGGTAAGCAACTAGCTACCCTAGTCCCTACTATAATATATGCCATTTTGCTGACGCTTTTATCCAAAGCGACTTACATTGCAGTGAGTGCATACATTTCAGTATATATGATCCCAGCGGGAATCAAACCCACAACCTAAGCGTTGTTAGCACCATGCTCTACCAACTGAACCACAGAGGACCACCTACTACTAGGAACTAGCCCAGTCCCACATATTAGCCCAAGTTGTAGCTCAAATTCTTTGTCATTACACTCTCACTGTGAGTTTCCAAGTTCTTAAGAATTAACAGTGGGTCTTTCCTACATTAGCCACAGACATGACTGTCGTGGTATCAAATTGACCAATGGGTGATGCAGCAGCTACAGAGCCCAGTGCAAACTCCAGTTACATGTGTGACATCACCATCTCTTTATTAGAGCAATCAGATGACCCCCCCCCCCGACCCCCTCCCCCACCCCACTAGTGTTAGGGTTAGGATTAGGGTTTCTGAACTTCCAAAGTAACAGCCCAAGAACAGCAAGGACCACGACAAGGGCGACAACGATGATACCAGTGATGAGGCCAATGGAAGATCCTGAATCTGTAATGACATAAAACACTGATGAAGATCAAAAAAGCTTTCTGAATCAATATGACATCAGGTTTCTAAACAAGGGCCTAACAGCTCGATTTTGCTTCAGCAAAACAGTTTCAACTGAAAAATACCCAACAACTCAGAATACTACTGCATGATATTTTATTGGACCTTGTCTGTTTTAAGAAAACTGTTAACTTAAACTCTGCTTGAATAATCACTGTTTTCTGTGTGACAATGTATTGCTCACATCTTGCATTTTTACTGATGCAAAATGGAGCCCTAAGCAATAATGTTAATGTTGCATGCAAGATGAATGAGGTTAGTGGATACCATGTTTGATTGAATAGTGCCATCAGTTTGACTACGAGTCAATCGAAAAGGTTGCTCCTAACTACTAAATTCATACTCTCGGTACAGATTACTTTCAGAATACCTTGGGTACAACTTAGGGTAACAGTTTGGTTTCATCTCAATCAGCCCACTTTCTCTGTTACTCAATAAGAGTTCCTGAAGTCACTCTGAATGTGAAGAGTGAACATGTTCTCAGAGAGGGGTGAACTGACCAGGTGTAAACACTTTTACAGAACCTTACCGTTTTGAAGTAGATTTTTGGCCATTTAAAACAGGAGAAAATTACCTTTTATGACGCATTTAAGAGCTGCATTTATGAAGCATGCTGGCTTCCTGGTGCAGCCAGAACTACCTGGAGCTGAACACCCTAAAAACTGTAGAGATGGAAGTGTAGACTTCAGGAGAAGCCCAGCACCAACCACCCCCCTCATCATGTGTGACTCCCCAGTTAACACTGTGGAGTCATTCAGATTCCTGGGGACAATAATTTCAAAGGACCTCAGGTGGGCAGAGAACATCACCTCCACCATCAAGAAGGCCCAGCAGAGGATGTTCTTCCTGCGGCAGCTTAAGAAATTCAACATGCCGCAGAAAGTGATGGTCGAGTTCTACACAGCCATCATTGAGTCCATCCTCAGCTCATCAATCACCATCTGGTTCGCTGCCTCCACTGCCAAGGACAAAGGCAGACTGCAGCGGATCATTCGGTCAGTCAAGAAGGTCATCGGCTACAACCTGCCATCTCTCCTGGACCTGTTCCACTCCAGGACCAGTAAGAGAGCAGGAAAGATCATTGCTGATCCTTCCCATCTTGGTCACAACCTCTTCCAGAGACTTCCATCCGGCAAAAGGTTCCGGTCAATCAAGATTAAAACCTCAGGCCACCTGAACAGTTTCTTCCCCATGACAAGCCCCCTGCCTCCCACTGACTCTGGGACTTCCACCCCCCCCCCACCCTGTCACACTCACAATGCACTGACAGTGTAATTTATAATTATTTAAAATTATTCTAATTTATAGTGTACATGCCCCATAACCATGTCACAACCTTTAGCCTCATTGCCCCTTAGTCTCATACAGCCTTAAATTTGTTATTGCTATTTTGTTAATATTTTGCTATTTTGTAAATTTCTTGTCAATATTTGCTATTATGCTATATGTTTTTTACGTCCATGCACTAATCTCACCAAGTCAATTTCCTGTATGTGCAAATATACTTGGCCAAATAAAAGAATTCTGATTCAGATTCTGATTCTGATTCTGATTCTGATTCAAATAATCACCTCCTCAGCCCTCTGCTTTTCCTATTCCCAAAAGTGTTTTGTATAACCTATTTCAGCTATGCTGACCAGCTAAGAACACTGAGAGATGGAGAAGATCGGGCACGTTTAGTGGGGAGGTTTATTGTGCACTACTGTATGTACTTTGAATCACTGAGTCTCTCTTATAATTAGCACATTGTATTTTCTCACCTCTGTTGGTCTTTATCAGGGAGGGGTCCAGTTTGATGATGATGTCGTCCTCCATCCCAGAGAGCTGAACCACACACTCATACGCTCCCAGTAGGTTCTTCTCCAAGTCCTCACGCTTCAGAGTGAGGCAAGTGCTCTTCTGGAAGGTTCCGTCGTTGTTGGGGAGAACCTCTCCGTGCTCCACATCCTCATACACCTCCTGTCCATCTCTCCTCCAGAACACCATCACTTCACTGGGGTAGAAACCTGTAGCGTGGCAGGTGACTGGAGAGGAGGAGGTCTTCTGGAGCAGAGACACTGAGGGAGGGACTGGAGAGAGAGAGCGGGGGGGGGGGGGGGGATGTGTAATGTGTCATAAAAACTGCTTCACTGTTGGCAAATGAGCTACATGGTGTTCAGTGGCAGGCCATGTATTTTACACGAGGCCTTCAGTGCTATCCTCCCGCAATTAAACCGCTTTCGAATAACCTCACCATGACACTAGGGCTATAGGCTATTGTGATTCCACGTAACCACTATTCACAGTGAGAGTAACCTTTATCGAGTGGAATAAAGTGATTTAACACAAGGCTCAACACCTATGAGAGTTATAATACACTAATTGCAGAGACATGAATACATGGTGACTGAAACCATCAAGGATGTACCACTATTACGCAGTATGACAAGATGCTGCATCACAAATAAGACATTGCATAGTCCAAATCAATGTCATTACCAAAGAAACAAAAACAAACTCACAACAGCCAGTCACATTTACTCATACGACCACCAAGCATAAATGCCACAATCAGGATTCAAAAGGCTTCTGCACAGATTCCAGCCAAGCTGCTGGGCCTAAATGCACATGCCACCACGCACACTCAAAGGCACAGCCAGGCCACTGAATCTAAACATCATTCACACCTGCAGCAATGTTCTAAAAGCAATAATAATAATAATAATTATTATAATAATAATAATAATAATAATAATAATAATAAATTACAGGCCCGGCGCCAGGATGAAGTCTGTCTGTCTATCGATCTCCTCCGCTCCATTTCAGTACTATGTTCCATCAAATTTACCAAAGCTGCTCATCATTGGAAGACAAAGTCCATCCTCCTTTCTTTCTTTATAAAGAGTTCAATGACACGGTTGCACAGTACATCATCGGTGCATTTCAGTTCTAATAAAAAGTCCTTCTCGACTCCCATGGAGGCCAGTGCTGACAGTCGAGCCTGCTCAGTCTTATTTCTTGAATACGTTTTAATGCGTTTTAGGGCTGAAAATGTCCACTCGACAGAGGCAGTAGATACTGGGATGTTCACAGCCAAACATGCCAATGCGTGAAGTTGACGCGTGCTCCTAGGCGGCTAGGCAGGCTAGAAGGCTCCGGCGTGTCAAAGAATACGCCCAACATGACAAACTCAAAATCGGATATATTCTTTAACCAATCAACAACATCGTCCCCATTTGCTTCAACAGCAGAGGGGATTCAACAGCACAGGTGGAAAATCTGATCTAACATCTCTGGAGAGACCGCAGAATAGCTGTGCACCGACGCAATCCATCCAACCTGACAGACCTTGAGAGGATCTGCAGAGAAGAATGGGAGAAAATCCCCAAATACAGGTGTGCCAAGCTTGTAGCGTCATACCCAAGAAGACTTGAGGCTGTAATCGCTGCCAAAGGGGCTTCAGCAAAGTACTGAGTAAAGGGTCTGAATACTTATGTAAATGTGATTTCAGTTTTTTATTTTTAATAAATTAGCAAACATTTCTAAAAACCTGTTTTGGCTTTGTCATTATGGGGTATTGTGTGTAGATCGATGAGGGGAAAAAATGAATTTAATCCATTTTAGAATGAGGCTGTAAAGAGGCTGGAAAATGTGAAGGGGTCCGAATGCACTGTATATGAGCTGCACTGGAAGCAGCGCAACTGAGGGAGAGAGTAGCAATGAAATGACGTTAATAAACTGATGGGAACGAACTTTGTAAAATACATATAGCATGACTAAAAAATATTAAATTATAAAAATATAAAATAAAAAAATAATCTCTAGACCAGCAGAGAAGGCCTTGCTGGCCCTGACGGTGTTGTGTGTTTCTGTACCTGTCCTCTTCAGAGTGCTCTTCCCGTACTCCAGATACTTCTTCAGCCACTCAATGCAGATCTGGGTGTGGTAGGTTTTTCTGTACTCATTACCTTGCTCTCTGTCCCACTTCAGTTTGGAGATGAAGGCCTTTGGTGATGGAGCAATCCACGTTGATGTCTTCAGGTCAAATGCAAGGAAATCCTCTCCATCATAACCATACTGATCATACATGTCTGTGACTCCAGTCTCCTCATCCCAACTACAGCCATACATTCTCTGGACAATGTGACCACCTGAGAGAGAGAGAGAGAGAGAGAGAGAGAGAGAGAGAGAGAGAGAGAGAGAGAGAGAGAGAGAGAGAGAGAGAGAGAGAGAGAGAGAGAGATAACTACAACAGCGAAAACATGGGTTAAACACACCAAAGAATTCACTTGAATTGATTCATTAGAGATTTATTATAAGTGAGGGTGAGTGAAGGGGTACAATGCTTTCAGATAATTAACAAAGACATACATGTATGTTTGTGTAGTCCAGATAATCCAGATAAAGTCCAAAGTAAAAAAAAGAAAAACCACAGAAAACATGATAAATAAAAAACAGCCCAAAGAGCTGTTTTGAGAGCAATGGGAGGCCCTACCCAGTATTAGTATAGTGTTCCTAATAAAGAGCAATGGGAGGCCCTACCCAGTATTAGTATAGTGTTCCTAATAAAGAGCAATGGGAGGCCCTACCCAGTATTAGTATAGTGTTCCAAATAAAGTGTTTGTGTATATTTTCTCAGTAGCTGCCAAAATACAAGTGACAGGAGTGACGGGAGCGATTGGAGGGTGACAGAAAGAAAGAAAAAGTAGAGTGATTCCTGCCGTAACCAATGTTCCTGTTTAAGAATATGTAACCCCAAATATTAATATATTCATGTTCAACTTGTATAATAACTCTGTATGCATTCTAAATTGTATATGTTCATCAGATAATTCATGTGTTACATTTCACCTGGCCAGGCTGCCTGTGATTTCCTGATAACATAATCATCAGGAATGGATAATTTATTTTAAATCCACTTGTGTCAATATGTATCACAGTGTGTCCAGCCACAGAGGGTGTGTGTGTGTGTGTGTGTGTGTGTGTGTGTGTGTGTGTGAGTGTGTGTGAGTGTGAGTGTGAGAGTGAGTGTGAGTGTGAGTGTGAATGTGAGTGTGAGTGTGAGTGTGGCCTTTCAACATGGGCAAGAACGTACACTAAATGTTTTATCTCCCATGTAGGCAAATGTTTATGGTTTTTCAATGTGAGACAGATCAGGCCATAACTTTCCCAAATCCAAGAGAACAACAGGTAAATATCAATTATGGTCGATTAAAATCAGAAAAATCAGAAAGAGGAATGTAACAGTGCTAAAGAAGTTATTCACTTACCTCCACTCTGGTTGAAACGCTGCTTTAGAGTACCAATGTCTGCTTTGTAGACCTGCTGGCTGCCCATGAAAAAGTGAGTGTATCCCTCCCAGTGCTGTGGGTCTTCTGCAGTTACCTTGCTCATCCAGTCCTGTTTGGGCACTGCTTTCTTGGTGTTGCTGTCATAGTGAATCGTCTGAACACCATCCAACATTACCACAGAAACAAACTCTGGGAAGTTTGGAACATCAGAGGATGCAGTGTAGAAATACAGTATGGAGTGGGTCACTAGAAGAAGAAACATGAATGTATGTATGAACACATGTTTTACAGTCATGTGAAAGAGGTTTACTATCATATTTTGTCAAAATTCATAATATTAGCTACTGTCTACTCAAATTTACTTTGAACATCACATACTTTTACTTTGTATTCTTTAGTTTTTCAATCAACCTATAACATATAAGTGCAGTGTGTTTGTTACATGCCAGGAGAAGACCATGTGTAACCTGTTCTCAGCAGCCTGATCTCATCAGCCATTCGTATGAAATTGTACGTAAAGTAATGATCTCCGTGCATGAGACAATAGCAACCGGCTGAGGGCTAGAAAAGGAAGATTGGCTAATTGGACATCATTAGTCAATCTCAAGTGAACAAACTTCATGGCCTTGGACCGTACGAACACCCCAATCCCCCATATTGCAGTTATTCTGGATGTCTGTGTTATGTGGCTGAGATGCTATCCCATACCAACTCTGCTGAAGAGTAGAATTAAATGACTGCACCCTTATATAGAGAGATACACATTACCACTCTCTGACAAAACCAGCATGACATATGACTCACAACTGTAATACTATTACCATTATTTCAGGTCATGACAAGACTGAACTGTGATGTCATGCACTGTGACTCTGTACTTTGCTCCAATGCCCTCTAAAACAAGTGGTTGTTGTTGGCAAAATAATGTGTGTAAATAAAGTCAATTCTGCTCAGTGAATTTTAAAAACGGTTATATTGGCAAGGATCTTGTCATAAGCAGCTTGGTGTGTGTCCAATCAACAGTATCAGCATGCAGGACGCAGGTTTGTATGCTCTCTTGAAGAGAGCGGAATTTACCACTTTGATCAAGTTTGTCTTGGGGTGGGGGAGGGCTGGGATAAACCATTACCGGAAATTACAGCTGGTTGCCAACCAGAAAGTGCAAGGGATATTCTAACAGTGTGTTTTAAGAATGGTTTTCACTGCAAAACCGGCGGTGGCTATGGGAAGGGGTGGGCTCAGCCCACCCAAACGTGCGTCCTGCCCACCCAATCACAAGTTAAGAAACATTGTATTGATGAATTTTCCTGCCAAAAAGGAATAAGGATTTGGGGTTTAAGTGGGATTGAGTCTGGATAGAAAGGTAGCCTACAGTAGGCTATATAGGAGAGCAGAAGATTGCTGCGACATCAGCCCACAGTCTATTTCATTTGTACAGTGACTTATTCTGTGAGAGCAAGCCCCTATACACTTGGTGGCGACGTTTCCAACATAGTCTCCAACGGAATATGTTCTAGGGGATCCTTTCTGCAGACCATTGAAATACGGTCTGTGTGCACTTATCTGGCTATACCAGCGTTTGACCACCTGTTTTGGCGTGAGATACGTCAAAAACTAAAGTTGGGCAGTATTAGGCATTAACTATGAGTGGTTAAGGTTAGGCATTAACTGTGAGTGGTTAAGGTTAGGCATTAACTTTGAGTGGTTAAGGTTAGGGTAAGGGGAAGTATTAGCATAAGAAGTCAAAAGTCCAATTACCTGAAATCGCGTCGTTATGGGCGCTGGTGTGCTAAACATTCCTCTTGTAAATAAACAAATTATTGTTATAATTTTTTTTTAAAACATATGCATATTGTGGGCAGTTTAGGAGACACATGGGGATGTTTCAATGAACCTTTTCACCAATCATGGCTGTCTATGCAGTTACTAGCCTGGGTCATTCAAAACCATGCTTATTGGGTTGACTTGTGGTCACTTACAATGTCTCAACGCCATCTATGACATGTAGAAATATGACTCTAGACACTTAATTTCCCTCTCTCTCAGACAGCCAGGTCATGGTAACTAGTTTGTTACTTGACCATCTGACCAGTGTCCACGCCATTATTTGACCCACCTGCACCAGTGACCTTCTCCAATGACATCACATATTTGCTATCTCTCTCTCTCTCTCTCTCTCTCTCTCTCTCTCTCTCTCTCTCTCTCTCTCTCTCTCTCTCTCTCTCTCTCTCTCTCTCTCTCTCTCTCTCTCTCTCTCTCTCTCTCTCTCATCACTATTGTTGATGTGTTTCTGCTGCTAAATACTTTTGCTACCTTATGCTATTGCTTTTACTATGATTGTTACTTCGTTGCACTGTTGAGGAGCTAGCTTGCCCTAAGTATTTCATTGCACCGTCTACGGCTGTATTCCGTGTATTTGACAAATAAACTTTGATTTCATTTGATTTGATTCTGCTTCAGGACTACTACCTTTAAGTTTCGAGAGGCAACCTCAGCTGTCCTGTCTTGCTTGGTTTTGGTGAACTGGTTTTTCGTGTTTTGAGCTGCTTTTATTCGATTTCCATTGGCTCAAAAAAAAAAAAAAAAATCATGTCGCTCGTCATTTATTAATGCGCAGCCTTCTGCAGCTTGTGGATATTTCCACGGCGCTGAACGGAGACGTTAGTAAAGTGCGCACATGTCCGTCCCGATTGTACTTCCAAGATGATGAGTTTTATTGTTTTGCTTCTCTGCTTTCATACCGCATCTTCCGGTAAGTAGCCTATAAGTAGTACCACACTAAAGTAGTGGCAATAACTGTAAATGTTGTCCCTCACGAATGATTTGGATGATTTCAAACTTATGTTTTGTGGATTAATGAGAGAGAGAATACAAACGATTATTTGTTGGAACTTTGTTGAACATCTACAAAATAACTATGCCCCCTGTCATTGCACTTAATGCTTTGTAGAGTATTGCAATACAATCGATACAGCCGATTTACGCTGTTAATAATTTTTTATGATACTTGTATCGAGCATTGTATGTACTGTATACATACTGTACAGACTACCAAGGTGGTACACATACACAATAGTCTTAATCTTCAGTTCAATTGATCAATTGTCAGTAAATATACAGTGCCTTCAGTAAGTATACACCCCCCTGGACTTTTTCCACATTTTGTTGTGTTACCACCTGACTTTAAAATAGATTGTAGATGTTTTTTTGTCACTGATCTACAAAATATCCTATAATGTCAAAGTGGAAATACATTTTTAGAAATGTTTACTAATTAATTAAACATGAAAAGTTGAAATGTCTTGAATCAATAAGTATTCACCCCTTTTGCTATGACACTCCTAAAATTAGCTCAAATGCAAACATATATTCAACAAGTCACTCAATCAGTTTTGATTGATTCCATCTGAGTCCAAGGATAATAGTTCATGTGATTTCGAAATTAATATCTTTTGTTTTTATAGGGTCTCTGGTTTGCATAGTTACCCTTAGGAAGGCCGGCAGCGCTAAATAGATATACAGTCATGAGAAAAAGTTAGGACACCCCCCAAAATATTACATTATTCTCTTAAAAATATGGACATATCAATATGTTATCTTCTTTCTAACAATATCTATAGATAAAGGGGATGTAATTGAACAAAAAACAATGAAAATGTAACTTTGTAATCATTTATTTAACGAAAAATTAACAATAATGCCAATTCCTACTGAGGAAAAAGTTAGGACACCCTATGCCCTAATAGATAGTATTGCCCCCCTTGGCTGAAATAACCTCAATTAGACGTTTCTTATAACTGTCTACAAGTCTCTGACATCGATTGGGAGAAAGTTTTTCCCACTCCTCCTTGCAGAATTCTTTCAGCTGTGTGATGTTCGAGGGGTGTCTTGCATGCACAGCCAGTTTCAAATCAATCCACAGCATCTCAATAGGATTAAGATTCGGGCTTTGACTTGACCATTCCAGAACTCTCAATTTCTTTTTCTTGAGCCATTTCTTGGTAGATTTACTGGAATGTTTTGGGTCATTGCATGGTCCACATCCGCTTCAGCTTCAACTTTCGAACAGATGGTCTCACATTTTCCTCAAGCACCCTCTGATACAATACAGAATTCATAGTGGATTCTATGATGGTGAGCTGACCAGGCCCTGCTGCAGAAAAGCAGCCCCAAACCATGACATTTTCACCCCCATGTTTCACAGTTGGTATGACGTTCTTGTTCTCAAATGCTGTCTTGGTTTTGCGCCAAACATGTCTACTCTTACTCTATCTGTACATACTGTACATACCTGTTTATACGGTTCATACGGCATTCCATATTTATTCTGCTATTTACTCTAATGTTACTGTTAATACATATATACTGCTTATACTGCATTGCCTATACAGCTCATATGCTGCTTACACTGTTCACACTGCATTCTATTTATTCTGCTTATAATGCTACTGCTAATTCATATACTGCTTACACTGCACTACTTATACTATACTGCACTACCTGTATATACTGTTCACACTGCACTTTTCTGCTTTTTTGCACTTCTGGTTAGACGCTAACTGCATTTCGTTGTCTCTGTAGGTGTACTCTGCAAAATGATAATAAAGTTGAATCTAATCTAATCTAATCTAATCTACTGTGCCCAAATAGTTCAACTTTGGATTCATCTGTCCAAAGCACATTGTTCCAGAAGTTCTGGTCTTTCTCTAGGTGTTTTCTGGCAAACTTTAGTCTTGCCCTGATGGGTTTTTTTGACAGCAGGGGTTTCCTCCTTGCACACCTCCCATGTAATGCAAACTTGTTCAGTCTCTTTCTTATGGTGGATGCATGTACTTTGACATCAATTGTGGCAAGAGATACCTGTAGGTCCCGTGATGACATTCTGGGATTGTTGGAGACTTCTTTAAGCATCTTTCGGTCAGCTCTTGGGATGAACTTGCTTGGGCGGCCTAACCTGGCCATGTTGGTGGTGGTTTTAAATGTTCTCCACTTGTATATTATTTTCCAGACAGTGGAATGGCTAATTTCAAATTGTTTGGAGATCTTTTTATATCCCTTCCCAGACTCATATGCATCTACAATTTTTCTTCTGAAGGCCTCAGAGAGCTCTTTTGATCTCGCCATGGTGATGCAACTCACTTCAACAATCAAGAGCAAACCAAACTAAATGTCTGAGGTTTAAATAGGACAGGCTCCTCCAAAATCCTCTGTAATGATGTTCTATTCATTTGCACCTGATGTGGTGCTCTTGATTATAATTTTAGGCATTTTAAGTGGAACTAAATGTGGGGGTGTCCTAACTTTTTCCTCACAAGAAGATTGCATTTCTATTAATTACATTTTACCAATAATTTTTTAAATAATTTGTTTCAGTTGTATTTGCTTAGTTATATTATCTCAATTTTTCAATATTGTTCAAATGAATATCAAATGTCCATATGTTTGAATATGTTGAAAAAGACAAAGGTTTTCATAGGGTGTCCTAACTTTGCCCATAGCCACCGCCGGCTTTGCAGTGAAAAGCATTTTTAAAACACACTGTTAGAATATCCCTTGCACTTTCTGGTTGGCAACCACTGTAATGGTTTATCCCAGCCCTCCCCCACCCCAAGACGAACTTTATCAAAGTGGTAAATTCCGCTCTTTTCAAGAGAGTATACAAACCTGCTCCCTGCATGCTGATACGGTTGAATGGACACACACCAAGCTGCTTGTGACAAGATCCATGCCAATATACCCGTTTTTAAAATTCACTGAGCAGAATTGACTTTATTTTCACACATTATTATGCCAACAACAACCACTTGTTTTAGAGGGCATTGGAGCAAAGTACAGAGTCACAGTGCATGACATCACAGTTCAGTCTTGTCATGACCTGAAATAATGGTAATAGTATTACAGTTGCGAGTCATATGTCATGCTGGTTTTGTCAGAGGGTGTTAATGTGTATCTCTCTATATAAGGGTGCAGTCATTTAATTCTACTCTTCAGCAGAGTTGGTATGGGATAGCATCTCAGCCACATAACACAGACATCCAGAATAACTGCAATATGGGGGATTGGGCTGTTTGTACGGTCCATGGCCATGAAGTTTGTTCACTTGAGATTGGCTAATGATGTCCAATTAGATTGTGATGTGGTACATATGAATCGTGTCCGCTTGGCGTGCGTGTGGTGACATAGTACACAAACAACAACAACAATTACACCAATGTCAGAGAGCCTTTATGGTTCAGGAGCGCTAAGAGAGCTGTCTCCTTGAACAGATTCACACACACACACACACACACACACACACACACACACACACACACACACACACACACACCCTCTGTGGTTGGACACACTGTGACACACATTGACACAAGTGGATTTAAACAGATCCTTGAACAGATTCATATCTCATCTAAAAACACAACAGAGCTACTATAGGTTGACATGTTTGGCATTAGCAAACATTAGCATTTGCAACAAGAATTAGCAAGTAAATATATAGAAGCATTTTTGTCAAAATTGCCCCAAAGTCGACTCGAACTTGGTTTTACAAGTCTTGGTGTTACGCCCGCTCTCCAACCACAACCTACCTACATTCATGTTTCTTCTTCTAGTGACCCACTCCATACAGTATTTCTATACTGCATCCTCTGATGTTCCAAACTTCCCAGAGTTTGTTTCTGTGGTAATGTTGGATGGTGTTCAGACGATTCACTATGACAGCAACACCAAGAGAGCAGTGCCCACACAGGACTGGATGAACAAGGCAACTGCAGAAGACCCACAGCACTGGGAGGGATATACTCAGTTTTTCATGGGCGGCCAGCAGGTCTTGAAAGCAGACATTGGTACTCTAATGCAGCGTTTCAACCAGAGTGGAGGTAAGTGAATAACTTCTTTAGCACTGTTACATTCCTTTTTCTGATTTTTCTGATTTTAATCGACCATAATTCATATTTACCTGTTGTTCTCTTGGATTTGGGAAAGTTATGGCCTGATCTGTCTCACATTGAAAAACCATAAACATTTGCCTACATGGGAGATAAAACATTTAGTGTACCTTCTTGCCCATGTTGAAGGGCCGTCATGCACAGAACCTTTCATTCTGGAACTTTAAATTCTTACACACACTCACACTCACACTCACACTCACACTCACACACACACACTCACACTCACACTCACACTCACACACACACACCCTCTGTGGCTGGACACACTGTGACACACATTGACACAAGTGGATTTAAAATAAATGATCCATTCCTGATGATTATGTTATGAGGAAATCACAGGCAGCCTGGCCAGGTGAAATGTAACACATGAATTATCTGATGAACATATACAATTTAGAATGCATACAGAGTTATTATACAAGTTGAACATGAATATATTAATATTTGGGGTTATATATTCTTAAACAGGAACATTGGTTACGGCAGGAATCACTTCTCTACTCTTTCTTTCTTTCTTTCTGTCACCCTCCAATCACTCCCGTCACTCCTGTATTTTCCTCCTGTCGTGGCAGCAACTGAGAAAATACACTCACAAACACTTTATTAGGAACACTATACTAATACTGGGTAGGGCCTCCCATTGCTCTTTATTAGGAAAACTATACTAATACTGGGTAGGGCCTCCCATTGCTCTTTATTAGGAAGACTATACTAATACTGGGTAGGGCCTCCCATTGCTCTTCATTAGGAACACTATACTAATACTGGGTAGGGCCTCCCATTGCTCTCAAAACAGCTCAATTCTCAATTTTCTTCTATGTTCTATATGGTTTTTCTTATTTTTTTACTTTGGACTTTATCTGGATTATTAGATTAGATTAGATTAGATTCAACTTTATTGTCATTGTGCAGAGTACAAGTACAGAGACAACGAAATGCAGTTCGCGTCTAACCAGAAGTGCAAAATAGCAGAAAGTGCAATGAACAGTATTTACAGGTAGTGCAATATATGATCAGTAGTAGTGCAGTATAATATAGTATAATATAAGCAGTATAATATAGCAGTGCAGTATAGCAGTATATGAGTAGCAGTAGCATTATAGCAGAATAAATAGTTACAGTATGAGCAGTGTAGCAGCATATGAGCTGTATGGGTAATGCAGTCTAGCAGTATATATGTATTAACAGTAACATGAGGTAGATGCAGAATAAATATAAATATGGAATGCCGTATAAACAGTATAAACAAGTATGTACAGTATGTGCAGTAGTATTAAAGAAAATATAGGATATGTGCATTATGTGCATTATGTGCATTATGAACAGTATGAACAGTATGGACAGGTATGTACAGAAGAGCAGTGGTATTGAGTAAGAGCAGGGGAGGGGAGTAATAGTGCAATAGTGCAATTGTCCGGGTGGGGGGGGGGTGGGGGTTGCAGGGGTAGTAGGTTGTCAGGTAGGTGTAGTGTTCGAGTTCAGCAGGGTGACAGCCGCAGGGAAGAAGCTGCCTCTGAACCTACTGGTTCGGGTGCGGAGAGACCTGTAGCGCCTCCCGGAGGGGAGTGGGGTGAAAAGTCTATGGTTGGGGTGAGAGATGTCCTTGACGATGCTGCGTGCCTTACGCAAGCATCGTTTGCCCTGGACAGCCTCGATGGAGGGGAGTGAGGAACCGGTGATGCGTTGGGCAGTTTTCACCACCCTCTGCAGTGCTTTCCGGTCCGATGCCGAGCAGTTGCCATACCATACTGTGACACAGTTGGTAAGGATACTCTCGATGGTGCAGCGGTAGAAGTTCACCAGGATCTGAGGAGATAGATGGACCTTCTTTAGTCTCCTCAGGAAGAAGAGACGCTGGTGAGCCTTCTTTATCAGGGTGGAGGTGTTGAGGGTCCAGGAGAGGTCCTCAGAGATGTGGACACCCAGAAACTTGAAGCTGGTGACTCGCTCCACCTCAGTCCCGTTGATGAGGATGGGGGTGTGTGCGCCAGCTTTAGACTTCCTGAAGTCCACAATGAGTTCTTTGGTCTTCTTGGTGTTGAGAGCCAGGTTATTGTCGTTGCACCACACTGTTAGGTGCTGGACCTCCTCCCTGTAGGCCGACTCATCGTTGTTGCTGATGAGACCGATCACCGTTGTGTCGTCTGCAAACTTAACAATGGTGTTTGAGCCATGTACAGGTGTGCAGTCGTAGGTGAAGAGGGAGTAAAGGAGGGGGCTCAGCACACAGCCTTGTGGAACGCCGGTGTTCAGGGTGAGGGTTGAGGAGGTGTGGTTGTGAAGCCTAACAGACTGCGGCCTGTTGGTCAGGAAGTCTAGAATCCAGTTGCAGAGGGAGGGGTTGATGCCCAGTTGCCTGAGTTTGGAGATCAGTTTGGAGGGGATGATGGTGTTGAATGCTGAGCTGAAGTCAATAAACAGCATTCTCACATAAGAGTTAGTCTTGTCGAGGTGGGACAGGGCGGAGTGAAGTGCCGTTGAAATGGCATCCTCTGTACTCCTGTTCTGCCGGCAGGCGAATTGAAAGGGGTCCAGTGTGGGTGGTAGGCAGGTCTTGAGTTGAGCTAAGACCAGCCTCTCGAAGCACTTCATGATGATGGGCGTGAGTGCCACTGGTCGGAAGTCATTTAAGCTCGTTGCAGTGGAGTGTTTTGGCACCGGCACGATGGAGGTGGTTTTGAAGCACGCGGGGACAGCTGCTTGGGCTAGGGACAGGTTGAATGTCAGTCCAAACCTTAGTCAGCTGCACAGCGCAGGCCCTGAGGACGCGTCCGGGGATCCCATCAGGACCAGCAGCCTTGCGTGCGTTAGTCCTGCTCAGTGCCGCACACACGTCGGTGGGAGATAGAGTGAGGGGCTGGTGATCCGCAGGGAGCACAGCCTTGATGGCCACCTCCTTGTTGTCCCTGTCAAAGCGGCCGTAGAAGTCGTTCAGCTCATCAGGGAGGGAGGCGTCAACGGAGAGGGGTGAGGTGTTAGTTGGTTTGTAGTCAGTGATGGCCTGGATGCCCTGCCACATGCGTCGGGGGTCAGAGTTGTTTCTGAAGTGATCCTCTATCCTCGGCTTGTGGTTGTGCTTGGCCTTTTTGATGCCCCTCTGCAGATTAGCCCTGGATGAGCTATAGGCCCGAGCATCCCCTGATCTGAAGGCAATGTCGCGTGCCTTCAGCAGGAGTCGGACCTCACTGTTCATCCATGGCTTCTGATTAGGGAAAGTGGTGATCCGCTTGAGTGTGGTGACACTGCTGATGTTGGACTATACAAACATTCATGTATGTCTTTGTTAATTATCTGAAAGCATTGCACCCATTCACTCACCCTCACTTATAATAAATCTGTAATGAATCAATTCAAGTGAATTCTTTGGTGTGTTTAACCCATGTTTTCGCTGTTGTAGTTATCTCTCTCTCTCTCTCTCTGTCTCTCAGGTGTTCACATTGTCCAGAGGATGTGTGGCTGTAGTTGGGATGAGGAGACTGGAGTCACAGAGGGGTATGATCAGTATGGTTATGATGGAGAGGATTTCCTTGCATTTGACCTAAAGACATTGACGTGGATCGCTCCATCACCAAAGGCCTTCATCTCCAAACTGATGTGGGACAGAGAGCAAGATGGTAATGAGTACAGAAAAATCTACTACACCCAGATCTGCATTGAGTGGCTGAAGAAGTATCTGGAGTACGGAAAGAGCACTCTGAAGAGGACAGGTACAGAAACACACAACAGGGCCAGCAAGGCCTTCTCTGCTGGTCTAGAGATTATTTTTTTATTTTATATTTTTATAATTCAATATTTTTTATTAATGCTATATGTATTTTACAAAGTTCGTTCCCATCAGTCTATTAACATCATTTCATTGCTACTCTCTCCCTCAGTTGCGCTGCTTTCAGTGCAGTTTTCCAGTCTCTTTACAGCCTTATTCTAAAATGGATTTGTAACAAAGTCCGTTGTACACAGAGGCAGACGCAGTATCGTAGTGAGGGATTTTGTCCCGTTTATTATCACCAACATTCACTTTATTGGCTTTTCAGCCCGTCTCAAAGTTCTAGCGGCTTTTCAGCCCGTCTCAAAGTTCCTGCGACTTTTCAGTCGTCTGTCTCGGAAGCCACTCCTGTCGTTCCCAGCCCACCTCGCCTGTCTCGCCGTTTCCAGCTTAGCTACTGAAATGGCAGAAGCACACACATCTTAAACATTCGCCGGCGAGACTTAATTTGCAGCAGGTGTGCACCAAAAGTCTCGCCGACACAACCCCGGCCACGGTCCTGTAGCTCCCTCTACAGGCCGAACGCTGCATGTCCCCCCACATACCCCCACCGCCCGACACAGGCCGGGGAACCGACGGCCGACGACCTACTCCCCCCCCCCTGCACGGGAGAGGAAGTCTGCCACGACCATCTGCGCACCCGGTCTGTGCACGACGGAAAAGTTGAAGGGCTGCAACGCGAGGTACCACCGGGTGATCCTCGCGTTTACATCCTTCATGCGGTGGAGCCACTGGAGGGGGGCATGGTCGGAGTAGAGGGTGAAGGCGCGACCCAACAGGTAGTAGCGGAGGGTGCCGACCGCCCACTTGATGGCCAGGCACTCCTTCTCCACGGTGCTGTACCGGCCCTCCCTCTCTGACAGCTTGCGGCTCAGGTACAGCACCGGCCGGTCGGCCCCCTCCACGCGCTGGGTCAGTACTGCTCCCAGCCCTCTATCCGACGCGTCCGTCTGTAGGGAGAAAGGGAGGTTAAAATCAGGCGCATACAGGACCGTTTCTCCACAAAGAGCCCCCTTAAGGGCCTCGAACGACCCCTGGCACTGGCCCGACCATTGGACCGGATCCGGGGCACCCTTCCGGGTGAGGTCCGTCAAGGGACTGGCCAGCTCCGAAAACCCTGGTACGAACTGGCGGTAATATCCCGCCAGCCCCAGGAAGGCCCTCACCTCCTTCTTTGTCTTGGGCCGGGGAGAGGCGGCGATGGCCGCAGTCTTTTCAATCTGCGGCCGCACCTCCCCCCGTCCCAAGTGGTACCCCAGATACCGGATCTCCCTCCGCCCGATCACGCACTTTTTCGGGTTGGCCGTCAGCCCCGCCTGCCTCAGGGACCGCAGAACAGCAGCCACACTCCGCACATGCTGCGGCCAGGTGTCACTGTGAATGACAATGTCATCTAGGTAGGCCGCAGCATAGGCGGCGTGCGGCCGCAGAATACGGTCCATGAGGCGCTGAAAAGTGGCTGGGGCTCCGAACAACCCGAAAGGGAGCACGGTGAACTGGAATAACCCGAGCGGAGTGGAGAATGCCGTTTTCTCCCGGGACACCGGCGAGAGTGGAATCTGCCAGTATCCCTTCGTGCAATCCAATGTCGTGAAGTACCTGGCCGTACCAAGCCGGTCCAAGAGCTCGTCGACCCGGGGCATCGGATAGGCATCGAACTTGGAGACCGCATTAACCCGTCTATAATCCACACAGAACCGTATAGTCCCATCTGGCTTGTTGACAAGCACGATGGGGCTACACCAATCACTGCGGGACTCCTCGACCACACCCAGCTCCAGCATGGCTTCCAACTCCGTGCACACAACGTTTCGTTTGTGCACCGGCAACCTATAGGGACGCGTGCGCACCGTTAAACCCGGCTGCGTTTCTATATGGTGGTCGATGAGCGTAGTCCGACCGGGCAGGGGAGAGAACACGTCAGCGAACTTAAGCTGCAAATCTGCAACGTCCGCGGCCTGGCTAGCAGAGAGATGGTTATCAATATCGACCGGAGTGCTAACTTTCGATTTTGGGACTTCCGGACCGAACTCCTCTCTCTCCGGAATTACCGTAGCCAGAGCAACCGTGACCACGTCGTTCCATTTTTTTAGGAGATTGACGTGATACACCTGCAAGCTATCCCCCCGGTCCGAGCGTACAACCTCATAATCCACGTCCCCCATGCGACGTGTGACCACAAACGGTCCTTGCCACTTCGCGAGTAATTTCGTGCTGGAGGTGGGTAACAGTACGAGCACCTTGTCTCCCGGTGTAAACTCTCGTAGGGTAGACCCCCTGTCATACAGGCGTTTCTGACGCTCCTGGGCTTGCAGCAAATGCTCACGTGAGATAGCCCCTAGGGCGTGGAGCTTTGTGCGCAAGTCGAGGACGTACTGGATCTCACTCTTACTGTCGCTAGACCCTTCCTCCCAATTTTCTTTAAACAGGTCTAGGACACCCCGGGGCTTACGCCCGTAGAGTAATTCAAACGGGGAAAACCCGGTGGAAGCTTGGGGAACTTCCCGCACCGCAAACAACAGGGGATCTAGCCATTTATGCCAATTCCGACTATCCTCGTGGACAAACTTCCGGATCATTGACTTCAAGGTCTGATTGAACCGCTCACAAAGGCCGTCAGTGGCCGGGTGGTAAACACTGGTTCGAATCGCCTTGATGTTCAACAAGCCATACAGTTCCTTGAGGGTGCGTGACATAAAATTAGTGCCCTGATCGGTGAGAATCTCTTTCGGGATTCCCACGCGGGAGATGACTTGAAACAATGCTTGCGCTACACTCTTGGCAGAGATATTGCGCAGAGGTATTGCCTCGGGGTATCGGGTGGCGTAATCTATCAAGACCAACACAAATCGATAACCCTGTGTGCTCCGTTCAAATGGCCCGATAATATCCATCGCAATGCGGTCGAACGGGTTTTCGACCAATGGTAAGGGCCGCAAGGGGGCCCGTGGAATGGCCGGGGGATTTACTAACTGACATTCCCGACAGGAAGCGCACCACCTACGCACCTCTGCCCGAATCCCCGGCCAATAAAATCGAGCCATTATACGGTGCAGTGTTTTGTCATACCTTAGATGGCCCGCCATGGGGTTGAAATGAGCCGCCTGGAAGACCATTTCGCGGCGGCTGCGGGGAACCAGCAACTGGGTTACTTCCTCCTGACTATGTGAGTCACGACTTACTCGATATAACCTGTCGCTGATAATCGCAAAATAGGGGTGGGCGCGCACTGTGTCTGGCCGTATCAACGTACCATCAATTGCTATCACTTGGTCAAAGGCTGATCTGAGGGTCTCGTCACGAGACTGCTCGAGGGGGAAGTCGCCTAGCAGCGGATAGTTCGGCGAGGAAGTCTCGGGGTGAGGCGCCCCCGCCGGCTCCGGCTCCCCGGCAGTGTCGCGAGGCGCCGCCTCGGCACAGAGCACATTACACGCCACACACCTCCCTAGCTGTCGTGCACGCATCCCGGTAGCCCTCTTTACCGCTTGAGGAAACCCCTCCCAATCCACACCTAGAATCAGGGGATGCGTGAGGCGTGGGCTAACCGCCGCCTGTACTCTATGGTTTTTCCCCTCAAAATGAATTTCGATAGCGACCACCGGATATTCGTGAATGTCCCCATGCACACACCTCACCCGCACCCTCGATGCCTTCAACAATGCCCCCGGCCGAACCAGGCGCTCCTGGATCATGGACTGCATGCAGCCCGAATCCAAGAATGCCTGGTGCGTATCATGTTGTATCCTTACCGGAATACGATACGCCGCTCCTGGTCCGGGGGGAGGGCCCGGTATGTCGCCGATGCGGACGACCCGTCCCACGTCCATCGCCCGACACTCGGCCTGCACGTGGCCCGGCCGTCCGCACCGCCAACACACCCCCCCTGTCGCTCGAGGTGCTCCCTGTGGGGCCGGGGTCGGTTCCGGATAGGTGCGCCCCTGCCATCTCGTCCTCGGGGCGGGCGCCGGCCTCTCTCCTTCTGCTCCCCCGGCTCCTCCTGGGCGTTGGCCCCCCCCCCCTTGCCGCGGGGCCGGGGTTGGTCGTTGTGGCCCCCGCGGTGGGAGGGAGAGATGGTCCTCGGCCTGTCCGACGGCGGTCTGGAGGTCCTGGGGGCGGTGGTACTGGACCTTGGGGGGACCTGGTGCCGCTCCGGTCCCCGGCGCCGGCCCGCCGACCCTGGTGAAGTCCTGAAGGAGGGCACTGTCCGTGATCCTCGCCGCCGTTAGTTCCTCCAGCGTCGTCTGCTGGGTCTGCTGCAGGGCCGTCTGCTGCTCGAGGACAAGCGCTATCCTCGACATCGCCGCTGCTAACGCCTCCATTCTGCCTTCCCTCTGTGTCCCAGGTTGGGCGCCAATGTAACAAAGTCCGTTGTACACAGAGGCAGACGCAGTATCGTAGTGAGGGATTTTGTCCCGTTTATTATCACCAACATTCACTTTATTGGCTTTTCAGCCCGTCTCAAAGTTCTAGCGGCTTTTCAGCCCGTCTCAAAGTTCCTGCGACTTTTCAGTCGTCTGTCTCGGAAGCCACTCCTGTCGTTCCCAGCCCACCTCGCCTGTCTCGCCGTTTCCAGCTTAGCTACTGAAATGGCAGAAGCACACACATCTTAAACATTCGCCGGCGAGACTTAATTTGCAGCAGGTGTGCACCAAAAGTCTCGCCGACACAACCCCGGCCACGGTCCTGTAGCTCCCTCTACAGGCCGAACGCTGCATGTCCCCCCACAGGATTAAATTATTTTTTTCCCGTCATCGATCTGCACACAATACCCCATAATGACAAAGCCAAAACAGGTTTTTAGAAATGTTTGCTAATTTATTAAAAATAAAAAACTGAAATCACATTTACATAAGTATTCAGACCCTTTACTCAGTACTTTGCTGAAGCACCCTTGGCAGCGATTACAGCCTCAAGTCTGCTTGAGTATGATGCTACAAGCTTGGCACACCTGTATTTGGGGAGTGTCTCCCATTCTTCTCTGCAGATCCTCTCAAGGTCTGTCAGGTTGGATGGATTGCGTCGGTGCACAGCTATTCTTCGGTCTCTCCAGAGATGTTAGATCGGATTCAAGTCCGGGCTTTGGCTGGTCCACTCGAGAACATTCAGAGACTTGTCCCGAAGCCACTCCTGCATTGTCTTGGCTGTGAGCTTAGGGTCGTCGTCCTGTTGGAAGGTAAACCTTCACCCCGGTCTGAGGTCTTGAGTGCTCTGGAGCAGGTTTTCATCAAGGATCTCTCTGTACTTTGCTTCGTTCATCTTTCCCTCGATCCTGACTAGTCTCTCAGTCCCTGCCACTGAAAAACATCCCCACAGCATGATGCTGCCACCACCATGCTTCACCGTAGGGATGGTATTGGCCAGGTGTTGAGCAGTGCCTGGTTTCCTCCAGACGTGACGCTTGGCATTCAGGCCAAAGAGCTCAATCTTGGTTTCATCAGACCAGAGAATCTTGTTTCTCATGATCTGAGAGTCCTTTAACTGCCTTTTGGTAAACTCCACACGGGCTGTCATGTGCTTTTTACAGAGGAGTGGCTTCCATCTGGCCACTCTACCATAAAGGTCAGATTGGTGGAGTGCTGCAGAGATGGTTGTCCTTCTGGAAGGTTCTCCCATCTCCACAGAGGACCTCTGGAGTTTTGTCAAAGTGACCATTTGGTTTAGGCTCTAGGAAGAGTCTTGGTGGTTCCATACTTCTTCCATTTAAGAATGATGGAGGCTACTGTGTTCTAGGGGACCTTCAATACCGCAGAATTTTTTTTGTACTCTTCCCCAGATCTGTGCCTCAACACAATCCTATCTCTGAGGTCTACGGACAATTCCTTTGACCTCATGGTCTGGTTTTTGCTCAGACATGCACTGTCAACTGTGGGACCTTATATAGACAGGTGTGTGCCGTTCCAAATCATGTCCAATCAATTGAATTTACCACATGTGGATTCCAATCAAGTCACAGAAACAGCTCAAGGATGATCAATAGAAACAGGATGCACCTGAGCTTAATTTCGAGTGTCATCGCAAAGGGTCTGAATACTTATGTAAATGTGATATTTCAGATTTTTATTTTTAATAAATTAGCAAACATTTCTAAAAATCTGTTTTCGCTTTGTCATTATGGGGTATTGTGTGTAGATTGATGAGGAAAAAAACGTGAAGGGGTCTGAATACTTTCCGATTACACTGCAAATTAGAGCTTTTATCCAATCAGATTTTCCACCTGTGCTGTTGAATCCCCTCTGCTGTTGAAGCAAATGGGGACGATGTTGTTGATTGGTTAAAGAATATGACAGAATATGATCAGATTTTGAGTTTGTCATGTTGGGTGTATTCTTTGACACGCCGGAGCCTTCTAGCTTGCCTAGCCGCCTAGGAGCACGCGTCAACTTCACGCATTGACATGTTTGGCTGTGAACATCCCAGTATCTACTGCCTCTGTCGAGTGGACATTTTCAGCCCTAAAACGAATTAAAACGTATTCAAGAAATAAGACTGAGCAGGCTCGAATGTCAGCACTGGCACCCACGGCAATCGAGAAGGACCTTTTATTGGAACTGAAATGCGCTGATGATGTACTGTACAACCGTGTCATTGAACTCTTTATAAAGAAAGAAAGGAGGATGGACTTTGTCTTCAAATGATGAGCAGCTTTGGTAAGTTTGATGGAACATAGTATTGAAACGGAGCGGAGGAGATCGATAGACAGACAGACTTCATCCTGGTGCCGGGCCTGTAATTTATTATTATTATTATTGCTTTTAGAACATTGCTGCTAGTGTGAATGATGTTTAGATTCAATGGCCTGGCTGTGCCTTTGAGTGTGCGTGGTGGCATGTGCGTTTAGGCCCAGCAGCTCGGCTGGAATCTGTGCGGAAGCTTGTTGAATCCTGATTGTGTTATTTGTGTTTTAAGGCATTTTTGCATGCTTGGTGGTCGTATGAGTAAATGTGACTGGTTGTTGTGAGTTTGTTTTTGTTTCTTTGGCAATGACATTGATTTGGACTATGCAATGTCTTATTTGTGATGCAGCATCCTGTCATACTGCGTATTCATACTTTGTATTCATGTCTCTGCAATTAGTGTATTGTAACTCTCATAGGGGTTGAGCCTCGTGTTAAATCACTTTATTCCACTCGATAAAGGTTAACTCTCTCCTTTACTCTGTTATCTTTCAATCTTGCCACTCACTCTCCTCACTCACTCGTCGACTGGTTTAACAATCCCCCAAAGGTGGACTTCATTTACTAAACAGGAGCACCGTAGCCATTGGTTATTCTCCCAACCAGTGCCACCCACAGACCCCCCCCCCCTCCCGACAAACCCCACAGATCCCCCCCACCCCCCTCCCACTCCCTTTGCAGCATCCCACCTGTGTGAACCCCTAACTACAATGTTAGTTATCTTTAACTCCCCCCACCCCCCCTCCCCCTTCTCTCTCCAGTCCCTCCCTCAGTGTCTCTGCTCCAGAAGACCCCCTCCTCTCCAGTCACCTGCCACGCTACAGGTTTCTACCCCAGTGGAGTGATGGTGTTCTGGAGGAGAGATGGACAGGAGGTGTATGAGGATGTGGAGCACGGAGAGGTTCTCCCCAACAACGACGGAACCTTCCAGACGAGCACTCGCCTCACTCTGAAGCCTGAGGATTTGGAGAAGAACCTACTGGGAGAGTATGAGTGTGTGGTTCAGCTCTCTGGGATGGAGGACAACATCGTCATCAAACTGGACCCCTCCCTGATAAACACCAACAGAGGTAAGAAAATACAACATGCTAATTATAAGAGAGACTCAGTGATTCAAAGTACATACAGTAGTGCACAATAAAACTCCCCACTAAACGTGCCCGATCTTCTCCATCTCTCAGTGTTCTTAGCTGGTCAGCATAGCTGAAATAGGTTATACAAAACACTTTTGGGAATAGGGAAAGCAGAGGGCTGAGGAGGTGATTATTTGCTTCATAAATGCAGCTTTTCTCCTGTTTTAATGGCCAAAATTGACTTCAAAACGGTAAGGAATCTCCTTTGGCGATAGATCTGGACCATCGGTGATCCCTGATGTAATCGTTGTTCTGTAAAAGTGTTTACACCTGGTCAGTTCACCCCTCTCTGAGAACATGTTCACTCTTCACATTCAGAGTGACTTCAGGAACTCTTATTGAGTAACAGAGAAAGTGGGCTGATTGAGATGAAACCAAACTGTTACCCTAAGTTGTACCCAAGGTATTCTGAAAGTAATCTGTACAGAGAGTATGAATTTAGTAGTTAGGAGCAACCTTTTCGATTGACTCGTAGTCAAACTGATGGCACTATTCAATAAAACTTGGTATCCACTAACCTCATTCATCTTGCATGCAACATTAACATTATTGCTTAGGGCTCCATTTTGCATCAGTAAAAATGCAAGATGTGAGCAATACATTGTCACACAGAAAACAGTGATTATTCAAGCAGAGTTTAAGTTAACAGTTTTCTTAAAACAAACAAGGTCCAATAAAATATCATGCAGTAGTATTCTGAGTTGTTGGGTATTTTTCAGTTGAAACTGTTTTGCTGAAGCAAAATTGAGCTGTTAGGCCCTTGTTTAGAAACCTGATGTCATATTGATTCAGAAAGCTTTTTTGATCTTCATCAGTGTTTTATGTCATTACAGATTCAGGATCTTCCATTGGCCTCATCACTGGTATCATCGTTGTCGCCCTTGTCGTGGTCCTTGCTGTTCTTGGGCTGTTACTTTGGAAGTTCAGAAACCCTAATCCTAACCCTAACACTAGGGGGGTGGGGGAGGGGTCGGGGAGGGTCATCTGATTGCTCTAATAAAGAAATGGTGATGTCACACATGTAACTGGAGTTTGCACTGGGCTCTGTAGCTGCTCCATCACCCATTGGTCAATTTGATACCACGACAGTCATGTGATGAGCTGGCTAATGTAGGAAAGACCCACTGTTAATTCTTAAGAACTTGGAAACTCACAGTGAGAGTGTAATGACAAAGAATTTGAGCTAGAACTTGGGCTAATATGTGGGACTGGGCTAGTTCCTAGTAGTAGGTGGTCCTCTGTGGCTCAGTTGGTAGAGCATAGCGCTAACAAAGTTTAGGTTGTGGGTTTGATTCCCGCTGGGACCATATATACTGAAATGTATGCACTCACTGCAATGTAAGTCGCTTTGGATAAAAGCGTCAGCTAAATGGCATATATTATAGTTGGGTAGCTAGTTGCTTACCTGAGTGCTCAAATGCTGCGCCTTACTGTCAGTCAATGGGTAGCCTTTTATTGGTACTAAGAATAAGCAATATCTGAACTCATTAGATTGAAGCTTTTAGTATAACCTTCAGGATGCTCTGCCAAAGACCAATTAATACTGTAACATGAATAAACTAAAAGCACATTTGTGTTGATTGGTTTAGTTGAGTGATTTCCTGTTCTACATGCTGTCACTGTGGTATCTGGTATATCAGCTGTTTCATTGTACAGACGTTTTATTCTTCAACGTGTACAAATCATTCTCCAATATTCACAGTTTTGTATCTTTTGTGTATTCCTGTCATTTTCTTCTGTATAGGTAGAGAGTAGATGGTATTCTGTATCGGTAGTAGAGCTTATTTGCTATTATAGATTGTTTTACTTTTCTAGCATTTTCTATTTTCAGAGTTGACTTTGTTATGATATATTGATAAGTCAGAAGAAATATGTGTATATTGCTCTTGGTATAAATATTGCTCTTTCCCTTTCATACAACATGTTTATCACATGATAGCTTGCACAGTCAGTGAAACATCAAGGTCTGTCATGTTCACTTGGTTTGGTACATTGTATAGCCTATGTTGCATAACAGACTTATCAAAAGAGACAACACACGGAATGGAAATAAGAGATGTTTATTGGAAGACGTTTCCTCATGTCTTACATATCTACTAGTTTCTTCCTGCACGTAACACGTTGGCTCATATTTGTAGAAGGAAAACAACAGAGACGGTATTCCCCTGGTAGAAACCTGTTACACAGAATCCTGCAGATGACATCACTGGTCATGTGGTCAAGTGAGAGGTGTAGGAAGTTAGAGGCTTTGTATCGCATCATAAACAGTGTCCAGATACAACATGCTAATTATAATTACATACTTGATGATTATATTATGTAATGTTTTATCAGATAATATAATTCAGCCAAAGTTGATATAACACACAGTTCCATGATGTCTATTGTCTGTTGGAACTTATAAGCCCATGTGTTAATTTTACTACAAACCCTAGTTTACTCTAACTTTAGATGCTTTCATACCCTGCCAGGGCACAGTCAAAACATAACAAAGAAAAGAAAAAACGTGAGTGGTCTGGAACAGGTATTTGGGCAGAAGTTTGTTGGTGGTAAGTAAATAAGTGATAAGGATTTGGCATTTACTTTCCACAGTATACGGAAGAGCTAAAATAATAGGTAAAATAATGGAGGACGGCGTTTAAACACATCCTTTATTTGGAGCATGGTGTGTGTGTGTGTGGGGGGGGGGGATACTACTACTAATGGTCCTATACACATGAGTTACAGTACCTTATCAGATAAAGTATGAAAGCAGGCGGGGAATTGGTCTAGGTTCAACGTAATACATCTATATAGGAACACCTGCAACAAAGACGAATCACACCTGTAGGAAAAAAAAACACAACCCTCCCACACTTCTTGACCACATATCTTAGAATACTCTTCAATTTGAATTCCTAATTGACAACTTTGTGTTTCTGCTGACTTCCCTTTCATCTTGACCGTATACTTTGATATGAGTATCAATGTGGGACTTTGGGGTGAAGAGATGTGTCAATGAAGATGACAGATAAATGCATGGCTGCCCGTCCACAAACCTGGCACCACAACACCTATGACCTCTTGGTGGCAGGTGGCACTTCCTGTAGCTAAGACCTACAAACTCTTTGCCCACATCATAGTGGCACTTCCTGTAGTTATGTTTTTGTTTGTCTTTTTTAATTGCATCACAGAAAACATAACCCTAACCCTTTGCTCCAGACCTTTCTCCGAGCTACAGCTTGACCTGACTTTATCAAACAGCTGCTTTGTTTATTATTATTATTATTATTATTATTATTATTATTATTTATTTATGGCATTTAGCAGACGCCTTTATCTAAAGCGACTTACAACAATGCATTTGTTTAAGTAAGTGAATCATCTATCCAACAGTCATCATAAGACGAAGTAATCAATGCTCACACCAGGGGCCATTGGCAGTCGTAATGCCAGTAGGCAAATTTTTTTATTTTTTTTAAATATATTTTATTAGCAGGAGAGAACTTGTGGGGGGGGTAGTAGGGGAGAAGAGGTCTCGGGGTTAGGGATAGTATAGGGGGGGTAGTGAGGGTGAAGCGGTCTTTAGCAGGGACTGTTAAGATGTAGCTTGAAGAGATGGGTTTTCAATCTACGGCGGAAGATTGGAAGTGACTCTGCAGTCCTTACCGTTGTGGGAAGCTCATTCCACCAGCGGGGCCCCAGGACAGTGAAAAGCCGTGACCGAGTAGCGCGGCCACTGCATCCACGTAGAGGCGGCGGTGCCAGGCGGGCAGCCGAGGTGGATGAGCGAGTGATCTTGCAGGGGTTTGGGGGCTAACCATTGCTTGCAAGTAGGGAGGGGCTGTTCCCTTTGCCGCCCGGTAGGCAAGCACCAGGGTCTTGAATTTGATGAGAGCTGCTACCGGGAGCCAGTGGAGGGTGCGGAGGAGGGGCATGACATGGGAGAATTTGGGGAGATTGAACACCAGACGAGCGGCAGCGTTCTGGATGAGCTGCAGAGGCCTGATGGAGGAGGCGGGGAGTCCGGCCAAGAGTGCATTGCAGTAGTCAAGGCGAGAGATTACAAGTGCTTGGACCAAAAGTTGTGCTGCTCCTTCTGATGTTGTAGAGGAAGAATCTACAGGAGCGTGCTGTCACTGTGATGTTCGCCACACAGGATAAGCAGTTGTCAAGGATGACCCCAAGGTTCTTGGCTGTATGGGAGGAGGTCACAGTAGAAAACTCTCCCATATGGAGAAGTCTTGGAGAGGGCAGGCTTTCCCTGGGAGGAAGAGCAGCTAATGTTATGTTCTATTCTGACTCAAAATGTTGAATGTGAACTTGAGCAGGTCTTTACAATCTTCTATTTGTCCTCATCATTCTGGCCTGGAACAAGTAGGCCCTGTGTGTGAGTTCATGCTGATGCAGTGATACTGAAAGCAACATTGTGCCCTGGAGAGACGTTGTTTGGAACGCCTCACCTGACCTCACAGACACAGCAGCAACTGACGCTAACGCTCTGGGGGAACCAGATGCTGACCAGCATCACTCTCTCGACAGGAAATGCACATTAGGTCATATTTAAAGACACAATCTGGGGTTTGTTCTGCTATTCAATTGTTTATAATGATGTATGCCCATGATTATTGAGACTGAATGTGACTAGTAAATTCCTAATGAGCGTATACATCAGTAGAACTCTCAATCTGTTTATACTCATAGGGCGAAGTTGTGTGTTGCAGCAAGGTAACCATGACAACGGACCAATGACAGGGTTGAGCAAAGATGTTGTAGTTGAATGGAGATTTATTTTGGAGCCAAAAGATGCATTTGTGAATCATTTCTCCATGAACACAGGGAAGGTTATTAAAAATAATGGTTTTCAAATACAAATCAAGAGGTTTTCTTTTGTACAAAGATCATGATAAACATTTGTGGGTTGTATTCTATTTGTTTAGAAAGAGATTACAATGACAATACATCTCCATATCGCTCCCCATAAAACATCATTATTGGGGGACATGAGTATTGACTTTGCCTGCTCTGCAACAGCTGTTATAGACAACATCATCTCACAAACCAGTGAAAGTTGATTTGTCATATGCACAGAATACAGGTTGTAAACGGTGCAATGAAATACTTACTTTAGAGCTACCTCTTAACAGTGAAATATCAAAGGAGTAAAAATATAAAATATCAACAATACACAAAAACCCAGAATAAGGCAGTTGGTAAGGCTGCAAACTGGGTATAGGGACTGGTTAGACAGAACTTAGGCAATAATTCAATCATAATAATAGAAAAAAAACTAACTACAACTAGTTTTATATAACTGGCACTATGACGTCACACACAAGGCGCTGTGACGTCACGACTCATGCCATTTGACAGTATAAATAGGGCTGAAATGAACAGATATTTATACCACTTTCTGAACTGACGACCATGACTGTCACAGTGATGATCACCCCGGAGGTCGACCAGAGCTGGCCGTTTGCAGAGTACCCTCTCTGCGAGTATGTGCTGTCTGAGGCTTTGTCTAAAGAGCCAAATATGAGTATGTGTGAGAGTGTGTTGCAGGAGGCAGCACCCGCAGCCGCCAAAGACAAGCTGTCTTTCTGGGCTCAGTTTAAACGTCGTTGCCTTAAGACGAAGAAGGCAACGACGCATCGTGTCGAGCAGGACGACGATGCAGAACTCCCCAGCGGCTGCTGTTTCCCCTACTGGGGACTCTTTAAGTTACATGTACTGAGAAAATGAATGAATTTTCAGTAAAGAAAAAACTTTCTGAAAACCACTTTGTTCATGTTTTTCTTTCATAGTAGGCTTACGACAATAATAATAATAATAATAATAATAATAATAATAATACTACTACTAATAATAATAATAATATAATGAACTTTATTTTTATAAAGTGCTTTATAAAGAGATAAAACTGACATGCAAATAAATACGTTTAGTTTATGAACTGTGGGCTCCTGCAGCAGCTATCCTGAGGTCCACACATAAAACGCATACAGAACAGTTATAGGCAAGAGTAACACTGATTAACACAAATTAACTTAATTTAAAATACAATTAAATAACAAACATTGTCAGAAACCAAGAAACAATTAAAAGCCAGATTATTACTCATAGGCAGAGTGTTTTTTTCTGACAAATGTTGCCGCAACATCTGTCCCAAGGTGCAATATAAGAACTGAGTCAATAAACAATATGAAAGTATACAGTAGCAGATTGAGTAGAGCATTAAAATATGAAGGAAATAAAAACTTTAATATGACGGTTGTTTGCATTCCAAGTGAGCATTCCAAATAAATAGTAATAAATATACATATAGCAGCAGCGTGTGTGTGTGTGTGTGTGTGTGTGTGTGTGTGTGTGTGTGTGTGTGTGTGTGTGTGTAAAAAGAGAGTCAGTGCAGAATCTCATGTGTGACTGAATAAGACTATAGACAACATTACTTTCAGTTTCGTTTTGCAAACCTGTTGCTTAGTTCATGGCATATTTTACTGACGCTAGAGCTAAATTCTCATTGGCTGGCCACGCACCTTTTTCTCAGTCCGACCCATCAACTCTGGTCATTTGCGGCTCACGACTCAACGATGTGGGGTTCTCAGGGAGAGTTACCATTTCGGATTAGATTAAAGACCATTTCATACTTCATCATAGACAAGACAACGTCAACATGAAGTGTCTCATACTTCTCTTGATGAGGACCAAAGTTGTATTTGCAGTTTTGTCAAGTCTTTGGTTATTATGCTACAGATTACATTTAGTTTTTAAAAAGTATTAGTTTTTTTGTCGTCATCATCATTATGATTTTATCCATACATTTTGCTGTTTGTCAGTTTTGTTTGTTTCATCTTTTCCCGCTACAAACATAATAATATATATAATATAATATATACCTAATCCTATATATATTCATGTCATGATCAATTATTTGTCATATCAAAAAATGCAAAAACTGCCGACTGATGGGTGTTCTATTCTAATAAATAATAAAGTACAATAAAACAAATTGATAAAAAAAAAAGAAGGAAGACATGGATAATTGCATGTACTCGTTAGTTGCAGCCCTGCACATTAGGCTACGCCTGATTATAATTATTATGTCAAATTGATTGATTTACTATAGATGTGAATCACCTGATAGTCCGAAAATGCATCTCACTTAGCCCCGCTCAATGCCCCGCTAATGACAGTGATGTAAGTGTACAGTAATACCAGCAGATGGCTCCACTTTAGCAGCAACCAACAACAAGCCCCATGCTCAATGTTCTCGCGGTGTGGTGCTGCTGTCTGACATAATATTTGGTTTATAAAAGGGGTTTATTAAAGTATTTAATGTTGAAAGCTACAGTTTTCCAACCCTAGTTAAAAAGAAAGTCACGACTGACACATATTGGGTTTTCATTATGTTGGCAAGATTCCTCACCACCTACAAATGTGTTTTGCATTTTCATTATAAACTAACTGGTGCCCTGTCATTGCACTTCATGCATTGTCACACATTTTGTTAATTCACTGAATTGGCCTTAATGTTACATTCTTCTGCCAACCACGACCACTTGTCTTAGGAAAGTACAGAGGATGTGTACAAGGATATACAATTATAGGGTATTTAATGAGGGAATAACAGGGAACGGGACAAGCAGGGGGGAAATGGCAAACGGGGTAGGGCAGGCAGGCAGACAGACAGGGCAGGCAAGCACGTAGGGCAGGTAGGACAAGCAGGGCAGGTAGACTAGGCAGGTAGGGAAAGGCGGGTAGTGCCGGCAGACAGGCGGACAGGCAGGCGGGTGGATAACTGGGTCGAGGTTCTGTAGCATAAGGGAGAAGACGATTAAACAGAGAAACACACAAAGACTAAGATCTATATGTGACTAAGCGGCCAAGAACGAGACTAACCTGGAACAACAAACAACGATCTGGGCAGTCCTGAAGACACAGATGATTCCACAGCTCTAGACAAAACATTATATAATTGGCTAAAGCTATGTCATTGAAACCACCTATCCAATCATGCAACACTATTGATTAGGCCTACTATATCCTGGTGGTCTAATTGAGTGTGTCTCATTCCACATAAGCCAGTGGTCTAGTTACACAACTACTGTGTGTGTGTGTGTGTGTGTGTGTGTGTGTGTGTGTGTGTGTGTGAGTGTGCGTGTGCGAGTGTGCGTGTGCGTGTGCGTGCGTGTGTGTGTGTGTGTGTATGCTAATGGTTTGAGAGAGTGTGTGAATACGAACAAACATATGAATAAGCATGACAAAATGTGAGTGTGTTGTTCTTCTTTTGACTGTCAACTAGATATAATTTCCCAGGAAAAGAACCATTCTGACTTGGACACAATAGAGAGACAACCTCCTTGTGTATTCACCCAAACAAACTTCCCAGGCTCTCAGTTCCAAAAACACGTACAAAGTACTGTATTGTCAATGACTGTTGAAGAGGCAAGTCTTAAGTGACAGATCAAAACAAAGGCCGTTCATTAAATTCCCCAGGTGCCCAAACTGTGGAGCTACTCAGCATTGGCCAGTGTCAGCATCTGACATCACACACCGTATGACATCAGCTGGTCTGAATGGCCACTGCCTCTGCTGTGAGCTGGTCTGTTTCTGCTTGAGCTCTCCAATTGTATGTCCAGAATAGGGTCCATCCAGGGGGGTGCTGAATGAGGCACAGCACGAGTAGGGACGCATCCCATGTCAAAACGTTACTCCCTCCCATCTATCCTTGTTCGCTTCCTTTTGTCCTTTATCTGAAATGACTTGGTAGGTGTAATAGGCTGATGGTGTAAAGCATAGCGCCGCTCCATCTTGTTTCTGCCATATTCCTTTCATCTACCTAGTCCTGATTGGTCGAATAGGCTGTGAAGGGGGAGTGAGCAAAGGCTGAAGAGAGGGGACAGGTTTGCGGATTGGAAGGCGACCCAGAACTTGGCTGAACCCGGCTGATCCTGTTTTATAGGATGGTGGGGGCCTTGCAGAGGTGTGTGTGTGTGTGTGTGTGTGTGTGTGTGTGTGTGTGTGTGTGTGTGTGTGTGTGTGTCAACTCAATGTAGGCCCTGTGTGGGTTGTCAGCAACGGAGACTGGTACCTTTCAAGATTAGTGAGGACATTTTTTTCCTTATTTCTATTACAGCATATTGGATGACTGTCATTCATATTCCATTCACCCAGCTCAATGTAACAGCCCCAATAGGCTATTTACTACATACCCAGCCAGGGCATGACACTCACATTTGTCCACCCTATACCTTAACCTATCATGAGCTTACAAATTGAAGTTTATAACGCAGGTGCACAGGTGGAAACATACATTGGAGTTATCAAGGTGACAGTGACACATTCAATACAGCCTTGCACACTTCTGCCTGCCTCTAGCTGATCTGATCACCGCACACATAGTTGACTTTCATAGCAGCCACATAGAGCATCATCACTTTGCTCCTTATAAAATTCCTTCTTTCATCCACGCACTCGCCTCAACACCTTTTCCCTTCGCTTGCGAGCTTCGGTGCACAACAGCTGTCTGTGACGAGACGCAAAAGCCAAACTCTTAACTTCTCTAAGCCAAGCTATACCATAACTGCTACACTAACCACTACACAGTCTACATTGTATAAGAACTAACATACATAACCTATCATTCTAATCCATGTTTACAATCGTGGAAAGCAAAAGCAAGCAGTTACAGCGACGGGCCCCTGTGGCAACAAATCCAGAGGACGGAAAATAGCTGTCCTCCGGCTAGACCACTAGAGGGCGCAATTTGAGTTGACATGATGGCATTATCCCTGAATAACCTCATGATACAGACAAAGGGACTTAAAGGTCCAATATGTAACATTCAAGCTTTGTAAAAGCATCCTAATGGTTGTATTGACTATGTTTAATCGGTGGCAATCAGGGAATGAGATCCCTTGAAACTAAATATTTAGTTTGGTTTCAAAAAGCGCTTTCTAAAATGCAGTGGCCTATCCGATATGTACACAAACATGTTGTTACCGGCCAGGGGTGTTCTAGGGGAGTGGACTCAGTAATTTTGCCTTTCTGTCTCTGGTGGTTGCCTCTTTGAAACGTGCGTGCATGCAGAATCACAACAGCTAATGTCGGACACTGAAAGTCCATTTCGGGGCTTATATTATTATTGAGGAGGACTGTTCTTTTTCCTCGTTAAGTACAATATGTAGGTCATATCTGAATGAAACTCAGCCTACTGTGTGAACATACCTCCCCTGTTTCCACAATCATCAATTTTCCACTTCCCTTTGCCAAACGTATAAATTATGCAGGAGTTTGGTTCCAAAAAGTCATTAATTATTGAAATCCATGCACTACCTACTGCTGTTTGTGTGCTGGTAATAATTAGCTACTGTTAGAATAGTCTCATTCCCAGACGCTTCCACCCAATATGCTTGAAAGGTCTGGTGGACCAACATGTTAAAGTTGGCCTTAGTTTACCCAATAGAAAGATCAGAAAAAACATTGGCTTTACCTTGCCTCAATCATCCCCCACAGCACTTCCCCCCAGTGTTTGCAAAACCACACATTTCTGATTCAGAGCCACACCTCGCAGTCATGTGATTAGCTTAATTCAAATAATGACAAATCCTTTGAAAAACGTGGGGTTCCAAATTGAAACAGAGTTCAACATTTCCTTGGCTATCTCCATATTTCAATTTGGTCACCAAGAGTTTTATTTAGTTTTATCACATTCATTTAGGATGAATTTACATTTCTTTGCCATCACTACCAACTGCTACCATCTACTTTATGTGAATAAAAAGCACACTGAAGAAGCATAAGGAAACCACATCTGAGAGAACCAATGTGGAAAAGCTACATACAACTTACCCAAATACAAACTAGATACCATGGATCATGTGACACATTTGGCCACTGACACCAATGTATGATTATTGCAAGTTACAGTCATGGCCGCAGACCTCAACTTAGGATTCATCCCAAAGTGCTTTCTTCTGTTAGCCCTTTTTCTAGATACAGTACCTCTTCTTATCACAGTATGCCCTCTACATCTAAAGTCTTCACTGGTGCAAGCCACACATTCAAGGTAAGATTAACACACTGTACTTCTGAATGAACAGGCTGTAGAATTTGAAGTTTAGAGACAACAAAAGTCTGACATGTTCTCGTTTACGTCTGTCGTTTGATTATCTTTTTCTTATGCTTGTCACCCAAATCAATGTTAATAACACTGCTGAAAACAATTTAGGTAATAAGTTTAACGTTTAGGGTTGTTTTGAGTGCATTTAGGTGAGGACAGACACAGAGACACAATGTGTGACACACATTCAATGAAAACACATCAACAGCACCCTCACAAAGACAGCCTAACACTCAGAGAAGAAAGTCCATTGTGTCCATCTGAAGAGCCAGCTTTCATATCTTGTCTCAAGTCTTTTCACGTGATCTTCAAAAACAGCCACTGAACTTAGAAGTCCACTTCCAAAACAACATGAGCAAAGTGAGTCTTCTAAGAGAAAGAGAGAGGCATCCATTTGGAGACTGGCTGCTTGTGTCACAGTTACACTATAGGCCCTGATTTCCACAAAAGCCTGTCCTTTCTCCACGACGGAATACCAGTGAAAGAAAAAAAGGGGGTGATTAAAAAAGGGGCTGCCTTTTGATTCGTGGTGCAAAACCGCCTCGCACAGATGTACAGGGCAAGGGGATTATGGGCCCTGGGAGTGTGTGTGTGACGTACAGCGACTCTCCTTTTCACCCTTTCTAACACACCCCCGGCCATTGTAGCCGGGCAGCCTAGGGGTGGTAAGCTGCCGGCTTGCCAATGAGGCCTGTTGTACACTGTGACAATGGTTTCATCCCCCCTACCCCCTTCACCTCCCCTCGGCCCAGACGGAGGATGTGATAGGGGAGCTAATGTCGCCCCATCCGACTCTAGCTGTACTGGGGGGATTAGGATGTGTGTGTGTGTGTGTGTGTGTGTGGGGGGGGGGTGGTGGTGTTCAAAGTGTAGTGTGTACATTAGGGGGGTTAGAGTCTAGGTTGATGATTTATCACCTCACCCTTGCACGCTACTGTAAAATCTCACCCGCTTCAACAACTCTCAATCTAAAATACAATGATGCAGGCTTTGCAGTATTGACTATGAGATAAGCCTAGATACTGTATCTTTTGACATGTTTCTTCTCAATAACACACATATTCTTTCGTCCAAGTTTGTTTCACTACCTAAATAAACCCTTATTTCTTCCCCCTGAATCATCGTAATATATGACCAAACCCTGAAAGAGGGGGGGAAGAAATTGAAAAGCGCATATTCTAGGAGTGCATTGTGGGAAGGAATGCCATTGAATTTGGGCGTTTTTTTCTGCACTGGCCGGCCTCTTTTGTATGCGGGCTGTGGAGGTTCATTGTGAGGGTAGACGGCCTGAGAAAGAGGGGAGCTTGGAGACTGTTGTCTGCTAGTGCTTCTGCTCAGGGCCCGACTGCTCTGAATGAGTGAATGCCATCGGAAGCAGCCGGCCGAACCTCTGAGACAATACCACTGGGCAACTTTGAAGATTAACAACAATTAAAAATGCAGTTTCACTGTATTAATTATGCATTCGTTCTTTTGTTTTGTTTTTGAGAAGGGCGGGTGGGTTTCAACAGGTTACAGAGAGAGAAAGAGAGTTAAAATAACGTCATTGACATAAATGCTACTGTACATGTTATCAAAACACAGCATCATTGTGTGCATGCGTGTGTGTGTGAGTGTGCCCCAATAATATCAAAATACTACTACTAAAAAATAATACTACTACTACCGAAAATACTACTTGAATTTGGATTTACAGGAAGTTCAGCAATGACTTTGCAGTTCAACAAACTACTCTTTCAGGGCTGAGATCAATAGTCAAGCATAACCAGAACCTGTTCGGCTTATTTTTCTTTTCTTTTTTTATCTCAGACCCGCTTCTCTCTCACTTGATGTGTTGCTAGGAAACTCTAGGCTACTGCTTTGAGTTGCTCTGGTGCTTTCTTTTTGGACTAGTCGAGCTACATTCTCCCTCAATTGGAGACTGCATACATAAAAGCCAACCAGCTTTCCGAACACTGTGTAAGCCAAGTCAGGGCATTTCTGCTAGCTGGCAGTACTGACTGGTGGCTTTGTTGTGCTTTAAGTAGCAAGCAAACATCTCTTTTAGTCTGGTGTGAATGTTTAAGAAAAGCCAACATCCACATTTATTGAATTAGATAATTAATCTAGTTAAATAAATCCTTATAACTCCTCAGAGGGTCTTATAAAAGTGCTAATTGTTTGGCTCCTTAGTGTAACCTGCCACTCAATACATAATGAATCATCAATTTGGCTACACCCAATATTTATTTACAGTTAAACAAATATTCACTTTGGACATACATGTTACAAAAAATGGCTGCACATTTTAATGTGGCTGGCTTCAACAAAAGATTTTCCAAATCTTGATCCATATTTTTGAAGCAACAGTCAACATGCTCTTGTGCTAGGGCACAAAATAGAATGTATTTAATGAGCACTTTCTAACAAAACGACATGGATGGGATTATTTGGAAACAGGGCAATCTGTCTGTTCCTCGTCAATCAATTTCACACCACACCATTGTGGAATTGTGAAACATAAAACATTCAGCAGATGCCTCTTCTAACCATATGGAACAGTTTTATAAAAAGTATATAAGAAACTTCTATGTTATACCTGGAACTTACAAGTAATGCATATATACAGTAGCATACACAATTCATGGTAGATTCTAGTCATGTCTGACATACTGTATATGCATTGAGCAATTTTATAGACATACAGACATATGTATCACCTATTGTATAAAAACATGTGCAGTACATGTAAGGTCTCCCAAATAGGAAAGATTTGTGAAAATGCAATAAGATGTTTTATATGGAACTAAGCAGGGATAGAAATGTAGTTAGCACGCTAGTCTGGCTAGCAAGATTTTGCCAGGCCAGTGGGATTTTATCGCAAAATAATGGCTAAATCACAATTTAACTTTTGTCTGTGTATACATTTATGTTTGTTTATAAAAGGAGAGGATTTCACTACTGGCTAAAGCCTAGAAATTAGCTCAGAAGGAACACCTCAACAGGAAATATTCCTGTTACAGCAACATAAAGACAAAATTGTGACATTTAGACAATTATATGAAAAATACGTAGAAACTTTACTAAATACATAGGAAATATGTATGTAAAAACAATATAAAACATACTATATATGACATACAAGATTGGGCTCATTTGGATATTTCCTTTTATAATTTTTAATATGTATTGTAGCTACAAACTTTAATATGCAGTGTTGAGGAGTAGTTCCACTGCGTGTAGCTCAACTATCATTTAGGATGAATTTAGCTGTAGCTTGGTGGTCGTTAAATTGCATTAAAATCTTAGTAGTGTTTTCAGTAGTTAACTGTTTTTTTCCACATGTAGCGGTGTAGTGAACTACTCACTACTGTCACTACTACTTTGTCGGAATATACACTTTTCTTACAATATTTAGGGAGGATTCAAGTTGCCCTCTGTCATACATTATTACAGTATGAAATTATTATTACCACATTCAGGTGTCTGAATGTATGAAGTATAAGTCAGATAAGGCACACATACACACATTGAATATTGACATACTGTATAAAGCTGAACATGTACACATATACAATGTTAGTCATAAACATATTATATAGCTTGTATTGCATTTAGGTATGCACAAATATACCATGTTAGCCATATCAGAATCTCATAGAATTTTTATAAGTCTTTTCCATATAGGTACAGTCAGGCCAGGGGTGTGTTCCAACACTAAATGATCACTAATCTAGCAAAATCGAATGGTCAATTGGAATTGCAACCATAAACTGTACTGTTGCTTACCTATCCAGTTGTGTTAGATCAGCTATGTTAGATCATCACCTATCCAGTTATGTTAGATTAGCAATGACTTTGAGGATGGAAACAGAGGGTCTATCACGTGTTTGGGCTTGGCCCAGATACCAATGTGATCAACGAGGCCCCTGTGTCACATACCGAAACATAACAACAATCAATATGTACTAATTAGTTGGAGTGTTTGTGCCTAAGGTGGGATGTGCTAAAGATTATTAGAACTACAAGCTGTTTCATAAGCGGGAAAGTGGAGCGGCATGATCTTTAACACACTTTTGTTTCAGAGAATAACAACATAGACTCTTCTCTACTTTTGATTGTTTGCAATACAGACATGTTCTTTTGTGTGTGGCTGTGGCACTGTTGATGTGTGTCAGGAGACTGGGTTGCAGTATAAAGGCACATATGTTCCAAATATGATTGAGAGAGAACATAAAAGACTGAATGCCAGCTCATTAGCAGAGTGAGTGAGTGAGTGAGTCAGTGAGTGAGTGTGTGTGTGTGTGTGTGTGTGTGTGTGTGTGTGTGTGTGTGTGTGTGTGTGTGTGTGTACCACAGTGAGAGAGATCTTGAATGCCAGGTTATTTGAAGGGCTCCAACACATTCCTGTCTCTTTATTAAGATGATGTGTGGTTTGACCTTGTCCATCCCAAAACAACGTCTGTTAGCCCATTGTGTGTGTGTGTGTGTGTGTGTGTGTGTGTGTGTGTGTGTGTGTGTGTGTGTGGGTGTGTGTGTGTGTGGGTGTGTCATACCTCATCTCTCCCTTTAATGAGCCTAAGAGTGGCTCAGACATGAGTAGGGGCTGGCTCTGTCATTGAGGTTCAGTGGAGGGCCCACTTACAGTAGTACCCCTCTTCTCTTCTCTTCTGTTCTCTTCTGTTCTCTTCTCTTCTCTTCTCTTCTCTTCTCTTCTCTTCTCTTCTCTTCTCTTCTCCTCTTCTCTTCTCTTCTCTTCTCTTCTCTTCTCTTCTCTTCTCTTCACTTCACTTCACTTCTCTTGTCTTTGGACTCAGGGAACCTCGGCGTATGTTTTGTGAGAGCATGTATTTTGTGAGTGAGCAAGTTTCTGGACAAATCCATGTTTGTCCATGCATTTTCTTAATGTCTGTATCTGTGTGTGTTTGACTGAGTATGTGTGTGTGTGTGTGTGTGTGTGTGCGTGTGCGTGTGCGTGTGTGTGTGTGCGTGCGTGCGTGTGGGTGCATGTGTACGTGTGTGAACCCGGGGAACCTGATGTTGTTTGGAGCCCCTTTTGATTTAAAGCCCTCCATTGGAGTGGCTGAAGGAGCATTTTGTTCTGGTGTGGTATGCAGAAAGCTCTCTGCCGTTGTAGCCACCATTCGCAGGCCTTGAACCTGAGCTACAGAAAGTAGGGACTCACAAAATCGCACAAAGACTTCCATAATAACAGTTAATCTTCATAAAGACTGAATGGTTACCATGGCTTACAATTAGTTTGGGTCTATGATGGAGAATAACATTAAAGTTGAAAGAATATGAACGGGTTGGTTCAGATCTGCAAAGTCAAGACAGTATTATCTCAAAGTCGGTTTGTAAGGATAGTGCAATGATTTTGGTCTATGAATAGGTAACATTCTGGCTTTTTCATATATCTTTTCTGACGAACTGTAACATCATATTAAGATAGGCCTACTTTTCAAATGAACAGCATAATTTGTGTGCCACCGCTGTCAAAATTGTTGTCATAAACAGCTGTGTTTTGGTGGCTCTTACATTTCCCCGCTTGAACTGCCTGACACTGGCACTTTAGCAATTTATTTAGGACACACCTGAAATTACGCCATCCCTCCCACACAGCGCAACCGAGCTGATGTGACTCTGGTAAATTGACAATTTTGGTGTTATGATTTGAAAATTGCCAACATGCTTGCGTTTCACAATACCGTTGCTTTTTGCCCTGTTGATAATAAAGTCCTTGGTGTCATGGAAACCGTGCCAAAGCAGTGAACCAAATAAATGAGGGTAGTGGGGGGTGGGTGGGTGGTGTAAAGCCAAGGGGACAGGGGAGTGGATGTTATCTTTAAACCCTGTCTGTAATTTGCGATGTGACCTCATTACCTTAATCCCCCCACTGGGAGTAGAATGGAAGGCAATACCAGGGGATAATAATACAGAAATGTGTAACTGTGTCATGTACTGTGCTATAGAGGAAGGCAAAGGGATTATTTTAAGTATTATACTCACCTTTTACATTTACTGTATGTACTGATTTGAGACAATCGTAATTGCCACATCTGACATGTGCATTTGCTATCATTCTGTCCTAGTGGCACTTAAAATGAAGAAGATTAGCAGCACCCATAACTTTATTTCTCTTCCTATCCCAAGACTTTTTATTTATTTATTTATTTATTTTTATTATCTCTAAGTAGTCATCTCAAAGCCTCAATCTCTATTCACATCATTAAAGTTTGATTGACCGCTGTGAAACTTCCTGCGACCTGATTGGACACAGAGCAGCTATCTTCTGTCGACAGGCCCTTGCTGGCAGCCACAGAGCACATCCACTTTCTCTGTCGTTTGTGGGACAGCTGAATCTGGGGCAGGAGGACTCAGGAACTGGTATGTTTCCAAAAATTGACCCCCCATATTATTACACATACAGACTCAACATACTTTATGGATATCAATGAATTTCAATTTGATTTAAAACATTTTTGTGAGTTGTTGATGGCCCCTCCATCCTGTGACTATGAGACTTTTGAAATCTAAGCCGATGTGATCATTGCCATCATTTCCATCTATAATGGAGGCTTATCTGATGTCTTGACTCCCAGTTTTCCCTTGGGGAATTGTAGTTGTTTATCATTTCTATGCCAGTCACATTTTCCCATGTAACATTATCTATGGGCGGATACCTATGAATCTGAGTAGGATATTTACTTGCATTATAGTCTATGGCCTGTAAAGTGAACACGTTTATTTTCTTTTGAGTTTTTACTCATTATTTCCCAAGTAATTGTTTACTTCCTCTTTGAGACTACGAACAGATTTCCACACTCCCAGTGGGAAAAGCAATGGCTGCCTTATCAATACCAAACATCTCCCAGCTGTCCTCTCTGATGCTACATATATGCCCATTTTCACAAGCCCTAATGAGTTTGTGTCATCGAGTTCACTTTCTGTATTGATTCACACTCCCTCCTGAATGATTTCTCCCCACTCTCAACTTGCTCTGATCACAACTGTAGAAAATGATCTTGCTTGCTAAAATGATCTGAAATGATCTTGCTAGCTCAGCACATTTTCCTCACAGAAACAACAACAAACATTTGCTCATGTTAGCTAAGTGATCCAACTAGCTAGAAAGCTAACAAGTTAACTGTCAAAAGAATTGCTGTGACAGCTCCATCTCATCTTAGGACTGGTAGCTAATATTTGACATGTTGAATCTTGGATATGCCAACAGCCGTCAAGAGACATTGTAAAACTGGGTAGTTCAGATTAATAAAACAGCATTCTGCGTCATAAAACGGTGATATTACTAATGCATTAGAAGAGACATGGTATACCACTTTTAAAAGTGATGGCACTTTCTTCAAACTCCTCAGGTCGAATATTCATTTTTCAATGACAAATAGATAAACGCTTTCCAGCTTTCCTTTATTTCACTATTGGTCTCTCACAGAAGGGTTGTATGAGGACACAGACACACTTGGGGACAACAGCGCTTTACACTCATGCAGTCTGAATTAAAGTCATGGTTTACTGGTAGTTGTAAAAACCATCTAAAGCATTAAGCACACAGAATCAGAATGCCTGCTCTATTGGTATAAAAGTTTAATTTTATTAGGACCCCTGGAAACATGCAATCTAACAAGTGAGGAGCAGCCTCTGCATAAATTAAAGATAATCCTGGGTAAATTATGCAAATGTATTCGCTGGGGTAAAGAGGGGGGACATGGTAGCATGTTATTGAAGTTGAACATCTCCCAGTGGATGAAACTGACATTAAGGAAACCCAAAGGCTTGGGGCTTGGCCTTCAAAGCTATTTGTAAGTGTACAGCCCATGTCTCAGGGGAATGAAAGAACAAAATAAAAACATTTCCAAGGAAGCTCCAATTGTTGTCTTTGACCTACTAGTTCAAAATAGGTTCCCACAAGACTAAATCTCAAATCACAAGCACAATTAAACAAAAATCTGTCCACTTACTGTAGTGCTACTCATTTGATAATGCAAGGCAATGGTGAGTTTATCTTGCTACACAGAGGTGTGTAAAGATTCTTTTAGGTCCTGAAGGCGTTGTGAGTCATACAATCAGATATTATTGTGCAATGTGATCTGTTTGGGGGGAAACCATCAAACAAACTTAAAAGCCTCTCAACATCAATCAATTGTCCACTGGTGAGGAGATATTTTAGGGGTAATCCTATCCCTTGAAAACAAATACTGCATCATGTGTCCAAACAATCTAAGTATAAGAACCGGTAGCCTTGGAGTTCAGCATCAACCCCCCCCCCCCCCCCCCCCTTCCCTGTGACCCCCAAAAAACATTGTTGAGACACATAGGCAAGTTATGTGATCCTTCCCCCCCCCCCCCCCCCCCCCCCCACACACACACACACACACACACACACACACACACACACACACACACACACACACACACACACACGCACACACACTTACTTGCTGCATACCCTGACTGAATTGTGCTTTCAGGGTCACTGATGATGTGCTTGTCTCCATTTCACCAGAGTTTAACCCACTCCTCTAAGTCAAGTCAAGAGGTCACTAGCCTAAACCCCCATCACACAACAAGTAGTCCTCCCCTAGCATCTCACTCTCTTATGCTTTTTAATGGCTCCATGGTGCTTTTAGCCTTTTCTCTCTTTATATATCTCCTTAAAGGGGTAAACAGGGATTGGTACATACATTTTGGGACTTTTAAATTAATTACACTGTATATAGCCATTGATTCTTGAAGACTACTGGTGTTATATTGGTATATATCAGTTATGGAGTCAATTCAGAATTTAGTTGAGAATTGCAGCCAATTTCCAATTCTTTAATTTGAATTTAAATTTGAATTTAATTCAGGATAATTTGAAGGAAGTAGAATACAATTCTATAGAAATTCAATGAAAAGTCATTCATCTGATCATTCATTCCATACAACAACGTGAATGTTTTCTTTTGGGGGTTTTTATAGCAAAAGCTATATTGTTACAAAGACCTTGTCTGAAAATATTGGAATTTCTAGTCTTTAGGGGTACAGTACATTCCTGGAATGCATTAGATTAAGCATTCCTGAGTGTACAGTTAGGAGACAACCTAAACCCACACATGAAACATTCAAGAATGTAAACATAACTGGAGACTCATCTTTTTCGGAGACAGAGGTCACTGTTATCGTTGCTAGCAAAAGTAAATCTGATTTGGCCCAAGGTTTACTAAGCTTGAAGTTGAAGTAAACTGAGTATTTTACTGGAATGTTTTGCTAGCAATCATAACGCTGTGTCTCCAGTTTTGTTTACATTCCACATTTTGTGTAATTTTGAATTAATCCCAATTCTGATCTGAAAACACAACACAAAGATGAAGTCCTTTAAAGATGCAATCCAAAATTAGTAGTTTTTTTCTGCTAAATGGTGGCACACCACTTGTTTTGGTATAAAGTCGGGGCTGGGAAAAGTATACACTGTCATATTTATAGACAGAAAATGCAAGGATGAACAGTTCCTGGTATTGAAATAAATACAATTAATAAACATATTTCCAAGCTATATGTTTACAACTATGAGGTGACACAACCTTGTATTTTGGGTTATGATTAGGCAAGACAGCTGTACCAAGCATTTTAGGCTTTTATTGAAACAATCATCAAACATACCTCTTAAAGCTGGCATAGATTTGGGTCAGCCCAGTCACTGATAGCAGAGGGTTCTATAATAGATGTAATAGTTCTTATAGAACACCCTGACTTATATGATATGTGTGCGCACAAGCGGACAGGTGGGTGAGACTGTGCTACCCAGGCACTCTTACATTCATAGACAGAGCTATGTATGCAAGGACTGACAATCTATGAGAGAAAAAATTATACTTTTCACCATGTTTTGCGGCTGTACAGTAGGTCTGAGTTTAAAAGGCTAACGGTTGAGCAAAGGTAGTACCACAGCAGTAGTCAACTTGACTTTTTCACACGTTTTATTTGAGGTATTTCACAAAACAACCACCAGGGGACATCATTCAGCAAGAATATATTCTGCTGCTGCTGTGAGTATGCTGTAAATCTTGGGCAGATAATTTTTTCTTACTTTCCTCTTGCAATTACTCAGGTACATGATAATATTCATCTTATCTGTCCACAAGACAATTTTCCAGACCTCTGGAGGCCTTTTAGGTACTTTTTAGAAAACTGTAACCTGGCCATCCTTTTTGATGATAAGCTAGTGGTTTGCACCTTGCAGTGAAGCCTCTGTAGTTTGGCTGGTGACGTACAGTATTCTGCGGATGGTAGTCTCTGACACGTTCATGCCTATCTCCTGAAGTTTTTGGCTATGTTTCTGATAGATCTTTCTGATATTTCAGCCTCATAATTAGCTTCCTTGACTTTCAATGGCGTCTCTTTGGTCCTCACGTTGACAAGACACAAATACCAGACTCCAAAGGCAAATGCAAAGCCTAGAATCAATATTAGACATTGACAGCTCTTTTATGCCTGCACAAATGATGTGACAGAACACACCTGACTAACCAGAAACACCTGTCAAGCCAATTTCCCAATACTTTTGGTGCCCTGAAATAGGAGGACTATGTATAAAAAGGGTTGTAATTTTGAAATGGTGAAACCAATCTGAAAAAAGAAAAGATTGAATTAAAGCTGAGAATCTCTACTTTAACCTTGTAATAATTGTTTGATTTCAAACAAGCGTGACAATCTGTCTAGCCACTTCCACTCTCCCTATGGCAAGAGATGAAATTTGAATGCTGAGTACAATCCAGGCCCACTCCTGCCCTAGAACAGTAAAGTTCTTAATTGAACAAATTTCGTAAGTTCCTGCATAGAAGATTGACTTGTAAATATTGATTTCACTGTAGCCAAAATGCATCTTGGAAGTGCAGGCTTTAGCAGTAACCCTAACCAGTGTGATATCAACCAGATATTAAGGAGATAAGATAGAGGGACTTAAATAAATTGGTATGTTCTCTATGACAACTGTAGCGTAACATGGAAACATACAGACTGTAACATAGCTTAGTGAAGCTATATTAACAAGTTCACCGCCTAATAGACCCTCTAGCCTCATTAGACAGGCTGCGATAAGTGAGGGTGATGAGGAGAAATGGCAAGACTGTCAAAGAGACTGCAACCAGCAATCATCTGGAGTTCTTGTGACAGGGAAAACAATCAGTCAAACCGAAGTCATTGCTGTCAGAGTCCGGTATTAAACTCCCACCCTCCTCATTATGATTATGAATGTTAGTGCCAATGATTATACCACAAGTTTACCTGACACGTCACCACTGATTGTATAGGCAGCATGGTCTTACAGAACAAGTCATTGAACAAATTAATGAATGACACCGTCCATTATGGAACAAATAGAAACATTTAGCAGGCTCAATGCTGGAGGAGGGGGCGGGTCTGTCATTTTTCAGACAGAACAATCTCTATTTTCAAAGGTAGAGTTTCATGGGTCTGTAATGGGCAGGGAATTGGAATATTGTGCCGGAGTGGGGGATGTCACAGCCATCTTCTGCTGTCCTCTATAAGCTACTGTAGGCAACTTTTCTATCCAGTCTCAATCCCACTGAAACCCAAAATCCTTACTCCTGTCTCCCTTGAAAATTCCTAACTTTATTCTGTTTTATTCTTTATTCCAAAGGTTGCATTATCAAAGCCGACTCATGCTTATTTATTTCAAATTACGCGAAAAAATGTCCCCTCTTCTCCGAGCTGTCACCAACACACGTCGTCACTAACACACATGATATTTAATACTGTTGACATTGTCAGTATTTTGTACCAACAGACGGATGGATCGTTTCAAACATCTTTCACAGCTCTTGTCACCACCTTGTAATAGCTTTCAGCAGCACACGTCTTCACAACTTGTGTCTGGTGCAGAAGCGGCATTGAGGTAACCCACAGTTGCGATGGCAGTATGAACTTTTTAAACACTGGCCTATTGGCCTAGTGGTTGTTTACAATTGCATTTCGTACAAATAATGAAGTAAAACAAGCTTATATTTTTGTTCTGATGGGGTAAGACTTGAACTAAGCTCATGAGGCAATTATAAGTTCTACTATATTCTTCAAGAATCAATGGCTATATATCATTACTTTAAAAGTCAGATTATAGAGACTGTAATTGTTTGATTTTCAATAGAATGCACATCAAAGAAACTCTTTCAAGCGTAACTGGTAACTAAACTTTGTTTGAAGTTTCTCTGAGGAGATTTTGGCATGTCATTTACACAATGCTAACTATGAGGATGATATTTCACCTTAACATGAAAATAGGCTGAACCATCCTTTTAAGTTCAGACCTGAAATTCACTCAGGATGCTAGTGCTAGCGCATGACTTCAAAACACCCCCACTTCACAGGAAATACTCCTGTTACAGCAATATAAAGACGCAGTTGTGCCGTATAGACGATTATATGAAAAATACCTCGATGAAAACTTTACATCAATCAAATATACATCAAATATGTATGTTAAAACTATATGAAACATACCTGTATATGACGTGATGTATAATACATACAAGATGGGGCTTATTTGAATATTTCCCAGCACTCTCTGCTTTTATCATGTTTAATATGTATTGTAGCTACACACTTTAATCATCACATAATTAAAAACATTTATATGTACAATAGTAACATATAAAGTGATAAAGTGATATAGTATGGCAAAGCTAATTTGAATAAATTGCTGTGGCAATTGATCTTTTCTCCTGTTATTTCATCAAAACTACTTAATGAAAAATGTTTGTGTCACCTGCACTTCTGGTGTGATGGTTTGCTGAATTCTGGCAAGGTCAGGATATGCAGTTGCAGTACAGATACTTAACCAAAGTTCAGAATATGAACTAACTGTCATAATACTTTAGACCTGCACATATTTAAAACATAAATGCTGGGAATACTGTGCAAATGTGTACACAGAATGCGGTCAGGAAAACGCCTCCGCTGTCATGCAGCAAGAACAGAGAGGCTAAGGCTGAGTTTCTTCCCCCACGCCATCAGAATCGTCAACGATGACCCCACCAGTGCCCCCCTCAAGTCACTCACACATGCACTGTCATCTTAACACATATGCACACACATAATCATCCATCTGCTATTTATATTGCTTACTTATATGCTTACTGCTTATACTGTTCATATTGTTTATACTGTTTACACTGTCCATACTGTATATTTTTTAGTACTTCTATTTTATTTTATTGTATTTTAAAACTTATTGTATTGTTGCACTACTCTGTGGCACTGTAACTTTTGCATTTCACTGCATACTTGTATGCACGTGACAAATAAAGAATCTTGAATCTTGAATCTTGAATCTATTATTTGTGTAAAATGTTGTGATTGTCATGAATGCTCATATGAGTACTTAAAAATACTATAAAATCCATATGATAAGTATGCATTTTGTTTGGCAGTTTATTTTGTCAAAGCCTAGATTTTTCTTGTAATATTTATTAAAAAAATAATATTGATACAAGAAGTATAAGATTTATAGTAGTTCCCTTTATCAGACTATACACTTTTTATGAGATGTTTCATATACAACATATCTATGTCGCCCCTATATGTCACACATTACATATTTTACGATATGAATGTGGCCATATTCAGGTGTGTCAGAATACATGAAGTATAAGCCATATAAGGGACACATATACAAATTGAGTATTCACATATGAAGCAGAGCATGTACACATTTACAATGTTAGCCATAATAATATTATAGAGATTTAGAGATATTTTTCATATGGGATGAGCTTGCTTTACTACATTGTTTGTAAACAATGTGATTGTAAATAACCACTGTATAGCTTCAAAACATGGTTAAAACTATATTTTTGTTTTTCTTTAGCTCTGTCTATGAATTTCACAGTGTTTACATTTCTCCAGCCCCATCCCTCAACTGTTTACCAAAAAGTGGCAGGGGTTTTGTTATTGTTTGAATCCCAGATTGCCTCTTTAAAGAAAATATATGAATGAATGTGTGGGTGCTTGTGTTTGTAAGAGGTATTTTTAATATTCAGACTATGGGATCCTGAGTTAGTTGAGTTCAACTTGAGTCAAGTGCATAACTTTGAATGAATTGTGCCCAAAGTATGACTACTCAGTATCTAAAGAAGCAAAAGCAACTAAAAACTGTCTGAGCTAATCAACAACACCCCAGGTCAGGGCCAAACCAGGACAAAATGTTAAAGAAGTGGAACATCCCTTTAAGAGTTTGGTGAAGAACATAAAATCAAAGATTCATCGGTAATTCAAAGGAAATTAAGTAACACATATTTATTCAGAACCAGTCCAGTGTCAACATTCTTGGTTGGCTGGAGCATTGTTGTGGTTTGTGGGAGGCGTACGCTCCTCTCTCACACCCACACACTCACCGTCTGTCTCCCAGTATAACCACCGCACCAGGGACACACCGACTAAAGAGGAGTGGGGAGAAACGACACAGCAACTACACAAGCATGAAACAAATGTGAAACCGTCACGCTTACCGGGGATACGATTCCCAAGAACAGTACCTTACCTTTGTGTTGTCTCTGCCAAGATTTGCGAGGTCTTTACACTATGGAAATGGCTACTTCAAGAGGCTTTATATTTCTCGCTCAGCTCCTTATCGTCTGTCAATTAGGTAAGAACTTTGAAATTCACGTTTCCATTGTTTTTTCTAAACAGTTTTAATGCCTTTGTGTTATTTCCCCACTTGGTGGGCCGACGCACTCCGTTGTTGACAGTCAATGCAAAATTATCTCAGCCAGGCATTGTGAAGATCAGGTACACATGTAATTGGCGACTCGTTTCTAAGCCAAATTGTTTTATAGAATTTATGATAAAAGGGAAGTTGGGATAATGATGCAGGCAACGTCTTTCAGAGCATTATTTTCCAGATAAACCTGGTGCGTCAAGCGTTGTGCGTCTTTGGAGAAGTTCAAGGGCCAAGTTGTCATGTCCAAAAATGTTTTTTTCTATCGTATTCTATCTTTACTATCGTATTCATTTATTAAAACTCTGCACAATAGATGTGTTCAGAGGACAATATTGTCATGTTCATTGCACTTGATTTTTTTACAGAAAGTTTAACATCTGCACTGTTTTTCTCAATACTAAAAAGTTGTATTTTCTTCAAATGAATACGTTCGCATTAGTCGAGCATATCGTATTTGGTCCGTCACGTCTAATCTGGAGCTGTCAAGCATGAAAAGGTTGGTTTCGCTACGGTAGACTATATCAAGCGTTTTTTTTGGCCAGGCGGGCTCGTAGTGATTGGTTGGAAGGTGCTACCGAAATGAATAGTTTGGCAGCCTCAAGATGCCTGTGTACTGGCTGGCTACTGACTAAAATTGGACATTAAAATTGGACATTAACTACCACTATTATTGGGTTTTCCACAATTTACCCAGATAACAAAATATGCTCTGAAGTCTTTTAACATGTCAGTAGTTTCATACAGACATATTATTTCCACAAATAATCCATCATTGTTTTTCTTGTTATATTGTTTTGTTGAATTGTCATTTTATCATTTCATGTATGTACAGACACCAATGACAAGAAGGCAAAACAGGCAAATATTTGAATCAAATCATGTACATATTCCCTCAAAACTGAGTGAAAAAATAGACTAGGTTTTCTTAATCCCCCCTGTTGGGTCTCAGCCTTCCAGCTTCAATATGGCACACACATACAGTACAAAAGTGCCAAGCAGGAGACTGATATGCTTGGTTTAATCTTTTGGGTGAGCTGTAAGACAAAGACTTTAAAAAGCTGGCCAAAGCCAGTTTGCTTAAGCGATGGGAACCTTTTGTGACTAGGCTTGTGAACTGGGATATCAAATGGGTTGGTACCTGCTCAATGCTTCACCATGTGTACCCCCACTACCACTCCCTTCCTCTCGTCCCTTCTTTCTTTGCCCTATTATTTTGGGCTTTGATGAAACATGGAGGACAAAGGAGGTGCCCCTTAGTTTGGGAGGTAGGAGAGGAATTGATGGGCAAAAAAATACACAAAAGTGAACTGAATGCAACACATACACTGTGCCATCTGCTTCCTGATTAGATTGGCTACAGATTGGACATTTTCAGCAGTGCTCCTCTCTCTCTCTCTGTTGAAGAAGTCTCCATGTCTGTTGTTTCAGAGCAGGGAGTTGGTTGACAGGTGGCCATGTCAGTCAATGTAGCGTTTGTCAGTTTGTCAGTCAGGCGGACTTGCCGGTGGGGTTCTGGAAGATACGCTCATTCTGCATGTCTTGTCTACCTAACTGTGAAGGATGTGTTGTATTCTGGTGAACCAGCTTCTGATGCACTGCCACTAGAAACGTGCACATCATCAGACCATACTTCAGGTTGTCCACTTAGCTAGCTTTTATCACACACTGAGCAACCACTAAACAATGGGCAGCCGTTCCGTGTAAAAGGAGCATATCAAATTGGGTGTCAAATGAAAGCTAAGAGTCTATATTTTTGGGAAATGAACTGAGAAATACATTTCTCAACCGTCTTCCATCATAAGAATAGGGATAAGCGAAGGCTTTGACTTCTTGTCAAACATATGGAAAAGCAACTAAGAAAACATCTACCAGAAAAGTCTTAAGAGGTTGGTAACAGAATTGGTAACAGAATTGGTAACAGAAAACAAATTGGTAACAGAATTACCAAATCAAATCAGTAATGGAATTACTGAAATTGAATTGGCTATATTCAATTATTGTACAGGTACAAACCTTTTGGGTTCCATGTAGAACCCTTTTCACAGGAGTTCTACATGGAACCAAAAAGGGTTCCAAAAGGGTTGTTCTTCCACAGGGACAGAAAAACAGTGGCAAATCAAACAGTAGTAGTAACAAACCACTGCATCAACATCCTCATCTGATGCTTCAATAAATCGAGACTTCATTGTTGTTGAGTACCTTGGGAAAAGCAAAGCCAGCAAAAAATTACATCAAAGGATTTATCTTCATCATTAATGAGCGCACAGACACATATGGTGTGTGTGGTGTCCCAAAGACAGATTCATAGGATCCTTCCCACATCAGTTGAAGACAATAAATAACTTTTTCATTTTTCAGATGCTATCTCTGAGGCAAACTAGAAGCAGATTGGGTGTCTCTGTGAGTGTTTGCACATGACATAGGCCTACTTGTATTTTATTTGTTGGATCAAACAATTACTATGGTGTCAAGGTAGAGATTCTCAGCTTTAATTCAGTGGGTTTTTTTCAGATTAGGTTCACCATTTAGAAAGTACAGTTTTTAAACATTCTCCTCCTATTTCAGGGTTCCAAGAGTACTGGAATAAATCATATAATGTCAAAATAAAGTACTTATGTTTAGTATTTGGTCGACAATCCTTTGCATGCAATAACTGCCTGAAGTCTGCGATCCATTAACCCCACCAGATGCTGCGTATATTCTCTGGTGATACTCTGCCAGGCCTGTATTGCAGCCATCTTCAGTTGTTGTTTGTTTTGAGGTCTTTTTGCCTAAAATGTTGTCAGGAAATGAAATGCATGTTCAATTGGATTTAAATCTAAAGATTAACTTGGCCAGTCAATAACTTTCTGCTTTTTGCCATGGCAGTATGTTTGAGGTCATTGTCTTACTGTATGATGAAGCGTCATACTATGAATTTGGAGGCATTTCCTTGTACTCGAGCAGACAAGATGTTTCTGTACACTTCAGAATACATTCTGCTGTCAGCAGTACATCATCAATTAAGACAAGTTATCCGGTTCTTGTGGCAGCTATACATGCCCAAACCATAGCACCCCCTCCACCATGTTTCACAGATGAGGTGGTGCGCTATAAATCTTGGGCAGATCCTATTTTCTCCTAAACTTTCCTCTTGCAATCACTCTGGTACATGATAAAACAAATATTATCTGTCCACAAGACCGTTTTCCAGACCTCTGCAGGCTTTTTAGGTACTTTTTAGGAAACTGTAACCTGATCATCCTTTTTGAGGATATCTAGTGGTTTGCACCTTGCAGTGAACCCTCTGTAGTTTGGTTGTTCAATGCTCAGACCAGGGGCCATTGGCAGGCACAATGCTTTTTTTTTTTTATTAACAGGAGAGAAACTTGTACAGGGGGGTAGTGGGGGTGAAGAGGTCTTTATTTTGCAATGAATTTACAAATTGTTAATGTTGGTGAGTCTAAGTTTTTGGATATGTTTCTGATAGTTCAGCCTCATAATGGCTTCCTTGATTTTCATTGAAGTCTGTTTGGTTCTCATGTTGACAGACACCAATAAACTCCAAAGGTGAATGCAAAGTCTACAATATCAATACTATATATTCACAGCTCTCTGATGCCTGCACAAATGTTGTGACGGAACACACCTTACTAACCAGAAAGACCTGTCAATCCAATTTTCCAATACCTTTGGTGCCCTGAAATAGGGGGACGATGTATAAAAAGGGTTGTAATTTCTAAATGGTGAAACCAATCTGAAAAAAAACCCATTTAATTAAAGATGAGAATCTCTACTGTTTTGTTTGATTTCAAATCCAAACTGTTGGAGTATAGAGTTAAAATAAGACAGAATGCTTCCTCTTTCCAATACATGACACTGGAGGACACTGTTTCTTGTGTTTTGTGAGTTTGTATCAATTTCCTATTTAAATGATATATACATTGTGACGGCCGCCGGGGTGTGCGGGCGCGTCACGGACCCAAACACAGTGTAAGCAGAGAGATCCACACCAGAATTACAGTCAAAAATATTTATTCGATTAGCGGGGAGAGGGAAATGATAGAGAGAGGGTGGGGTTGAGAAGGCGTCGTGTCGTGCACGGGCCCCGCAGGAGATCCGTCGTCGGGAAGATAGCAGGGGGTTTCGGTACACGGTGGGTGGTCCTCTTACGTTCCAGGTCGGGGCGGCAGCAGGGTAGTCAGACAGGCGAAGGTTGGCAACGTAGCGGGCTCTCGGACGGTCTCGGGGTCGGGCTTCAAAGGGGGCTCTCATATGGTCAGGGATCGTACACAGGTCGACGGTGACTTGGCTTACTCTCGCTCTCATCCACTACTCCGTGGTTCGCCTTAGCAACTCCTTCTCTCTGGGTGCTCCGTGGGCTCCTTTTGTCCCGTCTCTGCTGCTCCTGCTGATGCCCTTCACCTGTGCCTTGATGGGCAGGAACTCCATGTATGGGCATACGGTGCTTATCTCCACGGGTTGCAGCTGTGGCCCCTTGGGGCGCAGGAACTCCATACATGGTCCTGCCAAAGACAACACGGGGCAAGAGAGGGACAGCAGAAACAGCAGAGACAAAGCGAGGCGAGATATACACTCCACTTACCACCGTCCCACACTCGCGCATGGGCTTAGGCATGGGGCGGGCGCCACAACATATACAGTGTATATATATATATATATATATATATATATATATATATATATATACTCACCGAGCACTTTATTATGAACACCTACAGGTGTACAGGTTCTCATGGTGGAGGTGGTGTAATGGTGTGGGGAATGTTTTCTTGGCACACTTTGGGCCCGTTAATACCAATCAATCATCGTTTGAATGCCACAGCTTGTTTGAGTATTGTTGCTGATCATGTGCATCCCTTCATGGCCACAATTTACCCATCTTCTAATAGCTACTTCCAGCATGATAATGCACCATGTCACAAAGCAAAAGTCATCTCAAACTGGTTTCATGAACATGACAATGAGTTCAGTGTTCTTCAGTGGCCTTCCCAGTCACCGGATCTGAATCCAATAGAACACCTTTGGGATGTGGTAGAACTGGAGATTCACAGTTTGAAAGTGCACCTGAAAAATCTGCAGGAATTGCGTGATGCAATCATGTCATCATGGACCAGAATCTCAAAGGAATGTTTCCAACATCTTGTGGAATCAATGCCACGAAGAATTTAAGCAATATCACGAAGGATTGAGTTTTGAGAGCAAAGTGTATCCAGTATTAGTATAGTGTTCCAAATAAAGTGGTCGGTGAGTGTGTATATATATATATTGTATGTATCTATCTTTTTTCTATTTTAGCGACATCATCATGTACAGAATGATATTCAAATCCATAAATTATGCATTTCTATGGGGGACCCATTTAGTCATTCTGTTACTGTCATTCTGTTACCGAATGCAAATCCACTTCACTTACTGTAGCTCAACAACCAAAGGAGATATTTTCAAAGTATCATATGATACTGTAGCTAACAACCCACTCTTTCTGCAGACATATTCAAATCTTAATTTGGAGCAGATATTTAACAGTTTTGGGGAAATGTGGATACATAAAAAAAAGATGGTCATTCCTTTACCAAACATTGAAGCTACACAGTTCTTAAAGTAAATGTGTTGGAATTGTTAGAAGTAGTCCTTGTGCATAGAGCTGTATAGTTTGTTCAACTTTGCTATCAAAGGTTTTTGTTTGGCAGACCTTTGAAAGTGAAAAATTGATTCTCAGGGTCATTCTGTTACTGTGGAATTGCCCTAATACTTTATGCTTAAACAGAGTGTATTTGCATAATCTGGAAAACAGTTGCTGTATATGGGTCAAACAAGCTTAAATTTGAGGATGACCGTTAACTGTGCAAATCACATTACCAACATTAGTTACTTGGTTCCTCTCTTCCTTTAAGTCAAAAACAAAAAGCTTTTGCTCATTGCCATCCTTTTCTCTCCCTCGCTTGGTCTCCTTGTCCCCCCTCTCTTTTCTTTCCAAACTTTTCGCTTGCCTCCCATCTCTTTCGCCTCTCTCGCCTCTCTTGCCTTTGCTTGTCTTCCCATCTCTTTCTCTCTTATTTCTCTTTATTTGACCCAGTCTCTCCCTCTGTCGCTGAGGGAGCTGCGGGACATCCTTTCCTGGGGCGGTTTGGCAGCGGCCCCCTTAGACATACCCTGGTTGCTGCAGATTTCCAATCGGCGGCAGCAGGGGTATTTGATGACCAGATTAGTCGGTATTAGGCTCAACGGCATTCACTCAAGCATGCACAGGGGTCACACTGAGTCGCCCCTCTTTTTCTCCCGAGCTCTGGCTGAATAGGATTGGGGTTACGTGGGGGGAACGCCGAGCCAAGGCTCCATGGTGGGGCCCAGGACTCTGGTTCTCCTCCATATCCTCAGTCGTCCCAAAGCCTCCTCCTTGAATTATGCTGTCAGAAGGGCGATTTGTGTATGTGTGTGTGTGTGTGGGGAGGCTGGCAGAGCGGGACAGTGTTCATGTGCGCACAGCAACACAGCAAGGGGAAAGCATTGTGTGCGTGACACTCGATGGCGCACCGATTTGTCCCGGGGGCGGCGGCAGTGCTGGAGCATGACACTCTCACACTGTGAGGCTGGAGGCTGGGAAGTGTGAGAGCGTAGCATGTAACAACCGTCACAAGAGTGTCACAGCAACGCATTGGCTCACTGGCTCCCAGGCCCTCCCCAACACCTTAGCCTTGTTCTCACTCTAAAAGAGTGATGGAGTTCAGGTTTCAAAACACTTCTGTTGTCATTAGTCTAGTCGCTGTCTTTTCCCTCTTTTCATCCTCACTCTCGTTGTTTTTATCTCCCTCTTTCACATACATTATTTCCCACTTATATTCACTCACTGCTCTCCTTTTTTGTTCCATCTGTTTGTTCAATGTTTTTTCCCTCCCTGTTCTCCTCAGCCTTAATCTCTCATTTTCTCTCCTCCTTTCACATTTGTTCACCCTTGCACCTTTTCAGCCTTCTTGTTCCATTCTACTGTGCCCCCCCCCTCCCTTCACTGTTCTCTTCCTCTTTCCTTCCTCCTCCCACCATCAGTATCCCCCTACCTTTTCTCCCCTCTCTTCATTTGTCTCTCATTCTCTCTCTAGTGGGGGTTTCCTTGGTTGGCCAACCATCCTGTCTGGCGTTGACAACCAGGCTGTGCTGGTTTGGTTTCCCCCCTGGCACTCTGCCAGCCTGGTGCTCGCTGCCCATGACTGTCCACTTAAATGGACGACAGGGCAGATCCGGGTGGCCCATCGTGCAGCTGAAAGGGGGCTGCTCACACCAGGGCCACTGGGAGAACAAGAGGAGTCCCGTAGAGTGGCTGGTAGAGAGCCATTTGATTTCTCCCCCTCTCTCTCTTCAGCTGCCTGTTAGTGTGTGGTCTCTCTTAACTGTCCTGTATATCGATGGCTCTTGCTTCAATACAGAATACAAATCCAAAAGTGACTTCACCAAGTCCAGCAAGCAAGGGACACAGTTGGTCAAGGTGCTTTTTTGCAAGGAGGGTTTTGGGACCTTCTAATTTTTCATCTCACCTCATGAAGAATGGAATAAATTGATGCAATGAGACAAATGTTACTACAGTACATAATAGATTCATCAGGCCATTCTTTCTGAATACATGTGAGGTATTAAAGTACTAAAATGTAGGGGCTTGAAGGAGTGAAATGTTGACAGGGTGGTGACTAAAGATGAATGAATTTGAACCTGGCAGATAATGCACACTGGACACTTTGACAGAATCCTTAACTGAAGACCATGTGTTGTGTAGTTAGCACATATTTTAGGTTTACAACTGGGATAATTGGTCACAACATGACCAGCTGGAATCTTTCCGCCACTAAAACTTCCTGAGGGTGTTCACACCCAGGTAATTTCAAGCTATCAAGTTTGTGAGGTTTTGAGTAGTTTTGGTTTTTAACACCCCCAATGTTAAAGTATTTGAAATGGGAAAGCTGATCATAGAGCAGTACTTAAGGGCACCTTCTCATTGGAGTGACTTAGTGTTTGTTTGTGGAGTGTTTACAGGCTGTGTGTCTGTCTTTGACCCACCATCGAACCGTCCAATTCAGCAGCTGTTTACCCTCAAGGCACACAGCTAGTCTAAGACAAGTTGAGTCAAACTGGTTCTTTGCATTTCTTCCATAGATGGCCTAGGGCTATTTAGCACACCTTCAGTCGATAAAGGGAAATTGTTACTGGACTGTACTTCACGTATGGGGCCTCCCATTTAACAATAGTGGGAGAGGTCTAAATTGTAATATTTGGTAAAGAATAAGCCGCTAGCCCCTGGATAATTGTGGGGCTCTTCACATGTCTGTCATGTTTGAATGGAAGCTGAAATGCCTTTTGTTCCCTCATTGAATTTGCTTGGAAGCAGGTCTCAAGAAATAGCTTAAATGTTTTTGTCTTTTGAATTGCAATGCTGCACTACTTAAAAGGGAAAGCATAATAGCTAAACTTATTCTGTGTGCACCCAACTGAATCTACTCAATTACAGTGTCTCTTAGCAGACCTTTTTGGGTAAGCACTGTAGCTCATTACTAATGGTTTTTTTTTTGCTTAGTGTGGCGACCCTGACAATACCAGATGAAAGACAACTAGGTACAGGTGATCATGTGGGCCTGATGAAAGCCAGGTGTGCTCAGAACCATGATGATGACTAACACCAAAGCTACATGACATGAGAGTCCTGTTTTCTGTCCCCCATGGTGCCCATTTCTGGCAGACGCAGAACAGCTCCTATTTGGTGGAGGATGGCATCTGGCCTCAGCTGGTGGTGGGCAGTGGGTGGGCAGCACTAATGTGCCCAACAGGCGACCGGAACCTCGGTCAGGTACATTTGGAATGGCCAGAAACTCTACAATTGTGCTCATTCGATCATGTTGTGATGATTACAAATACAAATCATTTGTTTAACATATGTAGAAGATAAACAAGAATGAGTGCATTTTAGGGCCAGTCAAAAACAACCAATAGCAAATTTGCCCTCCAGTACCTCTTCATCCGATTCATTACTCTGATCTGATGAGAACTGGCTGACAGATCCTTAAGAAAGTGTGTCAGGGTCAGTCGAGGACAATAACTACCCAAAGAGTTACCCATATCCCCCTCGCTTTGTCTTGAAAATCCAACCCGCCTCCGTGCCCCTTCATTTTCAATTAGGTTATCACTCAAAATAGCTACTGTTGTGAATCCCCAAGGCTAGGCCAACATTGAAATAATGGGTGATCATTAATGAGTTAATGAGTAATTGTGCTGATGGATGGTCAAGGGACAGCCGAGTGGATTAATGCAGGTGAAAAATCAATTAGCATTTAGGCTAACCCCTGAGCCCTGCTGAGTGGCTCCCACTGAGCATGTTCAGGCTAGAGTTGTATGGTACTGTGTCATCATCATCTCATTGTTAAAGTGATACTCTGCCAAGAAGAAACCTATGAAAGAGGACTCAACAAAGATGTTCCAGGTACAAGAATCTTTGATACAGTAACTAACTTTTTTGTTAGTGAGGCACAGAATTGAGTGCTCACACAGAAGTGTTCAGAAAAGAGTGCTTGGAGGAGCAAGCAGAATATGTTGTAGCGTTGTGACCCTCCTCTCTGCTCTGCTAGTCACCCGAGTCGACCCATGTGTCTGCCGTGAGGGCACAGGGAAGGGATGTTGCTAGGAAGTAGAGTCATGCTTGGTCATGCTTGGCAGTGTCTGGTTGGGCCTCCTGTTGTGTCTGCATGTTAGGGGACAGCAAGGAATTCAATTCAATCCCTTACTAACTAAAACACCCTTGTAATTTGTCCTTCTTTGTACAATAACATAGGGACTCAATGGTGCCATCAAACTGGTTAAATTGTCACATCTTAGGCTACTCTAACAAAACTTGAGAGAAAGTAATGTTTATGATTGTCAGACTGATTCAGTTACAATCCCATATTTTTCTCACCCATCTTCAATCATCAAATGGGGTGCTATACCATAAAGGAAAGGAAAGGCAAGGGAAGAGGGAACCATGAAAGACCTCTTCTCTTCACCAGTAAGAATAAACTAGCAGCGGAGACTAGCAGCGGAGACTAGATTAGATTAGATTAGATTAGATTCAACTTTATTGTCATTGTGCAGAGTACAAGTACAGAGACAACGAAATGCAGTTAGCGTCTAACCAGAAGTGCAAAATAGCAGAAAGTGCAATGAACAGTATTTACAGGTAGTGCAATATATGATCAGTAGTAGTGCAGTATAATATAGTATAATATAAGCAGTATAATATAGCAGTGCAGTATAGCAGTATGTGAGTAGCAGTAGCATTATAGCAGAATAAATAGTTACAGTATGAGCAGTGTAGCAACATATGAGCTGTATGGGTAATGCAGTCTAGCAGTATATATGTATTAACAGTAACATGAGGTAGATGCAGAATAAATATAAATATGGAATGCCGTATAAACAGCAGCGGAGACTAGCAGTGGCGACTAGCAGCGGCGACTAGCAGCGGCGACTAGCAGCGTTCCCTGTTTGTTTGTTTTATTTGCGTGTGTTTGTTTTATTCGTGCATGGTCAACATTATTGTTAATGTCCTCCTCTTACCTTCCTGGGAGTCCACACTGTGGATTATTTGTTTTGTTGGATTAATCCTGCTCTGGGGAAATAAACCTGTGGCAGCAACATTGCAAGTCAAACCCCCGACACTCAAATAAGCTCATCACTCATCAATCAGGGGACTGGGTCAAACCCGACATTCCATCTGAAATACTAAGGAATTACAGAGAATTGCCACACACGAGAAAAAGAAGGAGAAGAGGAAGAGTGAGACAAAGACTGAGGAAAATGAAAAACAGGATTCCACTGCCAACCATCCTACTTTCAAATGTTTAACCACTAAGAGGGAAAATGGATGAACTGCGAGCGAACACGAGATACCTGAACGAATACAGAGAAGTATGTGTGAATGGCCTTCACGGAAACATGGCTGACGGAGGCGGCGCCAGGTGACAAAGTCAGCCCCGAGGGATTTACCATCATTCGAATGGAAAGACAGAAAGGAGTCACCAGAAAGGAGCATGGAGGTGGGGTGTGTCTACTGGTGAATGACAGATGGTGTAAAAACACAGTAGTAAGGAAACAAATGTATACACCGATATTGAAATGTTGTCCTTGTCCTTCCGGCCCTTTTACCTCCCCAGGGAGTTTCCCCAAATATTCATCTCTGTGATATATATGTATGCTAAAGCGAATGCAGCAGAGACCGTTTTTAATATTACTCAAGAATTAGACTCCATCTCACCCAATGTCCCAAAGTTTGTACTTGGCGATTTTATTAGATGCACCCTTAAACTCACCCTAACCACATATTCTCAGTATGTGACTTGCCCCACAAGAAAAGATAAGATAATTGATCTATGCTACGGCTCAGTTCCGAAAGCATACATTTCTATAGTAAGAAGGATCGGATCACAATTTTATTTTTTTGAGACCGACATACAAAACACTTTTGAAAAGAGAGGGTAAAAAAAAAAACTTCCAAGTCTGGACAGAGATTCTTAACAAAAAGAAAAGGGTGTTTGCTGAAGGTGACGTCCAAGACAGAAAAGAGATCCAAAGAGAAGTTAACAAAGACATCAAGAAAGCACGCATTCAATATAAAGACGAAGTTCAAAACACACTCTCTGGTGGAGGACACGTGCTCAGCCTGGCGAGGTATCAAGAACATGGCCAACCATTTTAGCGCAAAATGTGTCCCCCCTGCCAAGATGAGAAAAACTCCCTCTTAATAGCTAACGAGTTAAATACATTCTTTACTCATTTTGAAGAAACGAGCACTCCCCCACAAGAAGTTGCGAACGGAACATCTGACTCGCGCACAGAGGAGGAAGGCGCTCGTCCAGCTGATGCACTCATCGTGAAGGAGGAGGACGTTCAGAGAATCATAATGAAAACGAATGCAAGAAAGAGCCCAGGACCGGATAACATCAATGGTAAAACGCTCAAACATTGTGCCTTCCAGCTAAGTGGCATCTTCAGTTCCCTATTACAAATCTCCCTATCCAGGAGCTCCCGTCTCTCTGGAAAAAGTCTATAGTAGTCCCTGTTCCAAAGATTCCTTGTACCTCAACTCCCAATGACTACAGGCCAGTGTCTTTAACATCACTCGTAGTTAAATCATTGGACAAAGTTGTTAAGTCGCACTTAATTAATTCCATTAAACATCTCCTTGACCCTCTCCAGTTTGTATATAGATCGGATAGAGGCACCGATGATGCCATCATATGTTTGCTAAACCTAATCTATACACATCTGGCGTGTAGAAAGAAGACCCACGCACGCATTTTGTTTGGAGATTTCACCTCTGCGTTCAACACGATATGCCCCACTATCCTAGCTAGGAGACTACAGGAACATTTTGGCTTGGCCACTAATTTGGTCTCTTGGATTACCCACTTTTTAACGAACAGGAGCCAGCAAGTACGCTTCGACAATGTCTTGTCTGACGAGCGCACAACATCCGTCGGCTCCCCACAGGGAAGTGTTTTATCGCCTATACTGTATATACTGTATACTGACGAATGCCGCAGCGAGTTTCCAGGAAGATCTCTAATCAAGTTTGCAGACAATACTGCATTAGTTAGTCTATTGGAAGACAATGAGAAAAAACATGGCCCGGTTATCAATTATTTTCTAGACTGGTGCGATAACTCTTGGTTAAATTTAAACGTGGAAAAAACAAAAGAACTGGTCATCGATTTTAGGAGAGGAAATGTCCCTAAACCATCCCCCACAGTAATTAAAGGGGAAAACATTGACATAATAGAGGAATACAAGTATCTTGGGCTCAATATTGACAATAAATTGTCCTGGGAACAGTGCACGGATGTGATTCACAAGAAAGGAGAATTAATTTTTTAAGACGACTCAATTTTTTTTAATGTAGATCGCACCATACTTCTTTTATTCTACAAGTCATTCATAGAAACCATACTCAGTTACTGTATCACCTGCTGGTTTGGGAATTCAAAGGTCACTCAGAGAAATAAACTGGGAAAACTAGTGAAAACGTGCAGTAAAATTATTGGTCAGAACCTAGCGGACTTGTCAATCATATATGAGAAACGCTTTATCCAAAAAGCCGACAAAATCATCTCCGATACTTCCCACCCACAATAGGAAGAATTTCAGCTCCTCCCTTCCGGTCTCAGATTTTTAGTTCCAAACTTCCAAACTAACAGAGCAAGATACTCATTAATTCCTAAAGCAATTCATCATCTAAATAAAAACAGTTCTTCAGTAACGTATACAGACTGTTTCAACACACTCATCAACTCATCTGAACCCCTGCACATACAGGAGCGCATGCGCGCACGTACACACATGCACTAGCACTTCAAATGGAATGAACTGACCATGGACAATGCATTAGTACTTTACAATGGAATTAACTGGACAGTAATAACAAACAACACAGTTATGGACAATCATTTTACTATTTTGTGCACTAATGTTTTTTATATGTTTTTTTATGTACGTACATGTGTATGTGTTGAATATGTGTGTTGTGTTTGTTTGTAAGTGACGCTGCAAACAAATTTCCTCATGGAGGATAATAAAGTTGTCTACTACTACTAGCCGCAGAGGGTCTCTCCCCCTCCTTACCGCTCGCACATACACACTCAGCACCCACCCACACACACTCTCAGGAGATTCTGGAGCATGCACACTCCACACCCACACACACTCACTCTGAGGATAATCTGGAGACAAAGTTGGGACATTTACTTGTCCATCCGACTTAGATGTGGTTTTGTCACTCGTCTATTTCAGTTGTCCCCTTTTTACAGAAAACTCAGTTTAAAGCTCCATGTGCTCGATTAGATTAGGCCGATGTCTAGACAAAGCCATGCTAAAACTGCCCCACCAGCCCTCCATGTTCAGAATGAATCCGTTTTGCATGTGGAAATCTGGTTAAAAACCTTTTACCACAAGTTGCCTAAAGCGACTCTTTTGTGGAGTGGGACAGTCTTATCCACTGCTCATCGCTGTCATGTGTTTCGAGGGAACAGAGGACACAGTGGTTGTCTTGTACATGCATTTCTTTCAGACACAATTGTTCATGAAGAGTTGTGCGCGTGTTTTTTTAGCACATTCTGTGTGTGTACAGTATTTGCTTGTACATTTGAAAGTTGCTGATGGATAACCTTTTTTGACGAATGTCAATTGCTTTTCCTCTCTGATGTATCATGTGCTTATTTTTGGTTTGTATTCTTGGTGTGTATCTTCTTCAACCCTATGGAATTGTCTGCATGTTAGGGGACAGCAGGGAGTTCTGTGCTATCGTGAGACCAGTGATGGTGGCTTCAGTCCCTGTATCTAATGCTAGGCCATTGATATCCCCAAGCGGAGATGGTGCTCATTACTGTGTTCAAGATGGTTTAGTGGATAGTCAAGTACAGACTGGCATCTAGCCCAGTCCTGTCCTGCATTTCCTCACACACACACACACACACACAAACACACACACAACCACACACACACACACACATGAGGACAAACACATGAGGACAAACACACATTACAAACACACACACACACAGCCTGAGAGAGACAGGATCTCTTGGGCCAGACTACAGAGGGCTATCATGTTCGACACTGGCTTCCTATTTAGATACTGTCAATGAATGAGTCTGTGTACACAATCAGGGTGATTGCGTAACCACCTTCTGCAACCATGTACGAGCATGACCCTGACATTTTCTATCAGAATATTGCTAATGACATTAACAACAAATTGGGCGCAGAAGCTGTCATTACTCATGGTTTCATAATTTCTGTTTAAATGACACCCAGCTAAAATAATTCACATTTGCAGGCACATGAAAATTGGGACTTGTGTTCATTGAAAGGTTCAAGACGTGAGGTCATGACAGGAGTAGACTGAACAGTATGTCCTAGCTGGAGCAGGGTGTCGTGTTGGGGCTGTATGCATACCCCGGTGGGTCAGATACCCACGGGGGTTTGGGGGTTTATACCTTTTCCTTTCTTGCCGGTTTTTATGTGTTACATGTTTGATTCTAATCCCTGAGTAAGCAATTCGCTGAATAAGATGATGTATAGCCATACCAAATACATTTTACGATGCTCTCAAATGTCTCTTTGTTCAGAAATTAGACACCGCACATAATATTTTATGTTCTTTTTTTGTGGACCCTCACAGACTTGAGTCGGGCTAGTATATAAAAAAAGTTATACGAGATTGTTATGACGGAACTATACCCTTTTGGTCCCTTTTTAAATCTCTCCTCATCCTATAAACAAGCCAGTTTAAGTAGAAACCCTTGCATCCAGAATCCCACTCTAAATCTTTAGAGACGTTTGACTGTGGAAGTAATGATGAAGCAAAAAAAAGAAAGAGGCAGTTTTTCTCCTCCACAGGAAGCCCATGTGAGGTTTTTGCTGGGATTGTCACTGCAGAGGTTGGCACAGTGGTTGGCAAAGGTTGATCTCATTTAAGGTAGACTTCTGAAAAGGTAAATAGGCCTAATATTTAGGTAATATTTACTCACAGCCTGATAGAGATGGAAACTCATGGCTTAACATACTAACTTTTTGAACACAACTTCAATCTCAACCCAGTGAAAGATGGAGTGCTATAAGGTCTAGAAATAGATTAAGGGCTCTCTAAAAGTGGAAATGATATAGTCTCACTGGGACCGGCAGTGAGAGGAAGTTGGACTGAATCTGTGGCCATGGCAATGTGTTTGAAGACCGGGGGAAGTCACTGTGGCTGGTGGCCATCAGGAGGACCACTTGTTTTCTGGGTACTTTGGGGCCATGTTTCTTGCATACTGATTGGCTATGGCCAGATGACCACAAGAGTGAGATCAGCTGTGTTGAATATGGCTGGCTACTGCACTGGGCCTACCTCACTCTATTGTACTGTAGCTCAGTTCAGCTGGGAACGTTTGGATGACGTATTAGAGATGCTGGATAAACAAACATTCCAGGCTCTGTCTGTGTGTTTTGAACTGGGCCCAGAGAGGGTAATGATGGAGTCAATGTTCATCCTCAGGGAATCTCTCTCTCTCTCTCTCTCTCTCTCTCTCTCTCTCTCTCTCTCTCTCTCTCTCTCTCTCTCTCTCTCTCTCTCTCTAGATGTATCATTATATCAGTACATGTGCCTAAACACACTATGTTAGTCTTTCCCCATGTCTTTTCTCTATTTTGGGTACACTTACAGTAACGTACACTTACACTTACAGTAACGTACATACATACATATACATACACACACACACACACGCACACACACACACACACACACACACACACACACACACACACACACACACACACACACACACACACACACACTCTTTGGGCCACTCTGTCTTATCAACCTGGTACAGAAGAGCTGGTGTTGGAGAATACAGGCCAGAGATTAGAATGCAATTAAAAGTGTGACCACACACACCTCTCCACCTCCCTCTGGCACATACTGTGCCATGTCCTCATGCCGCCCGGGCATTGACTGACACTCTCCAGACCCACTTTAACCAGGCACAATGAGAGGGTGCCAGTCACAAAACATGTGCCCAAAAAAGCAACACAATAGCAATTGACCGATCTCATGAGCGTGAACTCTTTAATCTCAGGCTCAAATATTTCAGATCGTCCACAATCTGGCAAAAAGTCAGTACAATAACTGAATATACAGTTATTTAGTGCACCATTAAATTGAACCCATGGCATTTTGGGCATTGTAAGCTCAAATCACAGAGCACTTTTTGGTACTTCAGAAGTACAGGGTTGACACCTCCATACTGGTTTAACATAGCATTGACATCTGTTCACACTGTATAAACACTGCTAAGGCAAGTTTGATTGAATCCTGCTCACAGTCGAAGTGATCTTTATCATCTACTTAATCCTGATCCTTGAAGTTAGGGCTGTCAAACGTGAACACAAGGAGTTTTTCCTTTTTCTTTTCTTTTTTCTTATTTTTTCTTTTCTTTTTTGGGTAAAATAGCTTGAAGCTACTGATCTAAAGACAGTTTAGCATTCTCCCCTAAATGGTTAGGCTTTCTTGGGAGCGAAATCAGATCCTCCAGTAGATTTATACCCACGGCCAACTTCTACATAGAGGCTTCTCTTGTTCATGTAATGGATTTGGTTAGCTTGAGTGTCCATTGTGTTCTCCCTTGTGTCTAGATTCCCTGCAGTGGTAGTGTTTAGTGATATTTTCCTGTTCCTGTGTTGAGTGCGGTTCTAATGCAGTGCCCTGCGTAAGTAATGGTAATGGGACAGTGAAGCATTTTTTCTATACTAAATTTGTACACTTTGTATACATAGTCCTCCTATTTCAGGGCACCAAAAGTAATGGGACAATTGGCTTGACAGGTGTTTCTGGTTAGTCAAGTGTGGTCCGTCGAATCATTTGTGCAGACATAAGAGAGCTGTCTGGTATTGAGTCTAGGTTTTGCGTTTGCCTTTTGAGTTTGCTATTGGTGTCTCTCCACATGCAGACCTAAGAGGTGTCAATGACAGTCAAGGAAGCCATTACTAGGCTGAAAAAACTATTAGAAACATAGCCAAAACCTTAGGCTTGCCCAAATCAACAATTTGAAAAAAAAGCACTGGTGAGCTCAGCCAAAATGGGCTGGTAGGCTATGGAAGACTTCTACAGTGGATGAGAATGCTCACCATAATTAATAAAAAAAAAAAGAAAACTGTCCCACAGACCATTATCAGTGTCCAGGGGGTAGGCGTGAATGTGTAGGAGACACCGTGCGAACTACAGAGGCTTCACTGCAAACCACTAGTTGGTCAAAGGATGGTCAAGTTACAGTTTGCTAAACATACCTAAAATGCCTGCAGAGATCTGGAAAGTTTGGAGAAACAAGGATCTGCCTAAGATTTCCAACATACCACCTCATCTGTGAGGGGTGTTATGGTTTGCGCATATATAGCTTCTACAAGAACTGGCCAACTTCTATGAATCTGTCCCATTACTTTTGGTGCCCTGAAAAAGGGCCACTATGTACAAAAAGTGTTGTTCATTTAAATAAAATCTGAGAATCTCGACTTTAACCGTACAATAATTGTTTGATTTTAAATCCCAATTTTTGGAGTATAGAGCCAAAAGAAGAAAAAATGCTTTCTGTCCTATTACTTGAAAATGCCTGTTGCACTGTAATTAGTGTTACTGACACCCTCTTTGAGGAGGTGTGAAGGGAACAAACTGATACAAACATTTGATGGGGTGTGCTATATGTACCCCCATCCCTATGTTCCCTTAGCCTAAATTGCTAGCAGGTGAGCTTGAGTTGCTGGGAGGTTAGAGTAGATTAAGTTGCTAGCAGGTGAGCTTGAGTTGCTGGGAGGTTACAGTAGATTAAGTTGCTATCAGGTGATCTTGAGTTGCTGAGAGGTTAGATTACGTTGCTAGCCGGTTAGCTTGAGTTGCTGAGAGGTTAGATTACATTGCTAGCCGGTTAGCTTGAGTTGCTCGGAGGTTAGATTAATGTCTGTAAAACAAGCGGGTGAGATATGAACAACAAGTAGGTTAAGATTAGGTGAAGGCAAGCTCGGTTAGCTGAGGGAACATAGACATGATCCCCATTTGATGATACTCTCTTTTCTAACCTGTGTAGGTTTCACCATCTTCAGTGAAGTGTGAATGAGAAGTATATGAACACACTCACATGTATGTATGGGCATATGAACACATTTATGTGCACATGCAGGCATGAACACACCCAAATTAGTTCACCCTACATTAAGTCTGAATTTTACCCACACACTTTTTTTCTTTTCCATAAGGAACTGTTTTGATGTGCAATAATATGCACTCACACAATCATATTCAGGCTGTGATGCCAGGGAACTTTTCAAAGCATTAGGAGGAAGAAGGCCTTCCAACCATTCTGTTACAATGGAGCAGTCCTGTGGTCAGCGCTTGAAAAACTGAGCACGCTCAGAAGCACGCTAATACTCCAGCTGTTCACTCACATTATCAGCTTAGACCGCAGACAGCCCATTCACACAGCTAATACGTGTAGCGTTTTACAGCAGCTGGGCATACAATACACAAACACATACACAAGCCAGTAGGAATCCTGCTTTGCTAAATTATGCGTTGTAGAACTGGCAAGTTTCTATGTTTATGGTAATCCTCTCAGGGTGATAGCCTGTCTTTGTGTGTTGGGTGGCGTAGCTCCATATAGGATTTGCACTTCTACCCATGATTATCTGATTGGACCTGGGAATGTAGATAGGACGGTTATGACCAATAAGATGATGCATGTACTCAGTGAATGCAGAGTGTGTGAGGGGGTGTAGTGGAAAGAACCAGATGCCATAAATATATGACCCCTTTCACTATTTCCTCTGCTTGTATTTTAGGCAATACTGCGGACCAGGTGACCTGGCCAGCGAAAACTTTTGGCCCTAATTGTGATGAAAAACCAGACAAACTTGTGCCCCCTGTATGATTACAGTCACACGTGAATCCTTGGGTCGGGTAATGGTCTCCTTAGAACATGGGACTCACGTTTTACGTTTTGCTAACTCCAGTGGACAACTGCTGTCCATAGGCAATTTCACTGGGCTAGCCGATGTCACGCAGCCCACAAAGTTGAAGCTAAGGATGACAGTGAAAAGGTCGAGAAGAACAATAAGAAACCTGGAGAGAAACCTGACTTTTGTTGGGGTTCATGTCCCCGCCCTCCCTCAGAGGTTACCCCGACAGAGGCAACCTCAGCCTCACCATCCAGGATATGGGCAGTGGGCATTTAACCAGCCTATTCCCCAGGCACATTCTGGCCTGCATGGGCGCCATTCTCTCCCCCTACCCTGTCGGCTAGCCAGCGTCTCCCAGGGCTCAGTTAATCCGTTTATTCAACAGCAGACTGGTTGGCTGGATGGCTCACAGACCCAGACCCCCTATTTTAATACATATACAGTCGAGTCTGGCCACTCTCCGTTGAATAAACACGCCAATGTTGGTTGTGATTGTGGCCTCTTTCTCTGTAACCACAAGATGAAGGCTCCGTATAGACCAACTGAGGAGGAGTATGAAACAGGATATGATCAGAGGAGGCTGGTGGAGGTAGAAATCATAGGATGGACTCATTGTAATGCAAGGAATGGAATGATGAATGGTATCAAACATGTGTGTTTGATATCATTCCGTGTTTGATACCATTCCTCAATCCATTCCATGCATCACAATGAGCCTGTCCTCCGGTTTCTACCTCCACCAGCCTCAGCAATATATATTCATGACACACAACAGGATTACGTTTGTCTTACAGACACCACCACCACACCACCAACAACATCTTAACATCGATGACAGTATCAAATGCAAGTAGGATATGACCATTATTGTTCAATGGAATTTTCAGAAGTAGAGTATGGCCGGAATTGATGTCATTAAATACAGTTTGAGCCTGTGCCATTGTGACTGATAGTTTTATCTCCCACCCTTCCTCATCACTTATCCTCCTGTCAGACCTTGTGTCCAAAGCCTTTAGTTGATTATTCATGAGCATTATGAGACTGTCGTCGCCTACTCACTCCTCCAGTGTTCTTCACCATGAGCGATTCATCAAACCCACCATTGCTTCAGGTGTACCACCTGTCTTTCTCTATGCTGAAGGCAAAAATAGGTAAAGCGATAGGACTTAAAGCTATTCAGGTTAAAGACTCCGGAGAGCTGAACGTGTGACTTCCTCTATCATTACTTTAGTTGGGTGTGTACTTAAATTCATTATGCTGTTGAATAAAACAAGGGACAAATCAAGCATTATGGTTGTCCTTTCAGACAAATTTCTGATGTGCCGCATACAGCATGTGCATTCATATTGCAGTTAAATGCATGGATACAGTTGTGTTATCAGGTGTGCTCTTTTTAGTCCTAGGCCCCTATGGCCGACCCGTCCCTTATCCTGTGTCAGTCTTTGTCATTGCTGTAATTGGATCTGCAGTGTCTGATCTGGACATGTATGAGCGTTACTCTTTGTCTGTCCACCTCCGCTATTCACATGTTGGAACACAGCTGAACAAGAAACTCCACCCTGGGTTGGGCATAACCCAGAGCAGGGGAAGAAAGCCTTTAGGTCTGTGTAGAGTTGAGTCCTCCAGTTTGTTTTATTTAGGTAAAGCTTACCTGGTCTCTTTCAGTCCCAGGTGCACTACTGATCCTTAAAGAAGGAAGATAACACTGTTCAGTACGGACACCAGACAAAAGCAGGAGTAAGATGAACCTAGACCATAATCCTCTGTTGATAGTAAATAGGTGGTGTCCTTGCGTGCGCACGCACACACACACACACACACACACACACACACACACACACACACAAACACACACACACACACACACACACACAGTGTAATAGAATCTCACCCATTCAACTACTGTACTGGAAAAAGACAGGTGTTTCTTGTCAAAGCCATTGTTTACACACTATAGTTTCCATTTCCGTCCAAAGAGAGATGGGGCCTAATTAAGCAGGTCCCTTTCTTTTTTTAAATCCAGTGTACACATAACACACTGTGGCCTGTGAGCGCCTACCCTGCTGCTCCTGCTAGAGACAAGGTTAGATCCGGACCAGAGAGCCAGAGAGGGGGAAGTGGAGTCCTCAAGGGCGCGAGTTCCTGCTGGTATTGGCCTTTTTTTTTTAGTTGAGTTTTCTGCTCAAAAGTGCAGAGAATATAGCCAATTATTTAAATGTTTTAGTATGGGCATCTAGTGATTACCGTGGATCAATTAGCTAGAGTAGATAAGGAGAAACCAGAAGACACTCAACCCACTGAAAAGTTGCCCATCCATGATAGACTAATAATAATAATAATAGTAATAATAATAATAATGAGAGAGAGAAAGAGATGGCAACAGAGCTGAAAAATAGAGGAAGTAAAAAAAAGAGTCAGTAAGCCCGAGTCCTGGAACTTACCAATGGAGAAATATTTGGGGAGGACATTGGCAGAGGGAGAGTTAGAAGATAATTTTTAGACAACAGGCAGACAAGAGGAAACAGAGAGGATTGCTGTTGTCTCTGCTACACTACTGGCAGTAGGAACAATGCAATTGTTGGCTGGCTTTATTCATATACTCATGGATCATGTACTGTAGGGCCAGGAGCATTTCCCAGCCACTAAACCTGGATGAGGATATACTCAAGCCCCTAGCTAGGAACTATTATCAGAAAACATGCCTGGCCCTAAATAATGTCAGGAGTAGAAGGAAAGTAGGAGGAAAGGGATGTATCCCAAAAGTCCAAAAAGCCTTCCTCTTCTGCTTGTACCTTTCTGTTGTCTGTTATGAGATCCAGTATGCACAGTGGTTAACCCAGGACCAATGAAAACACTGGTTCAAGGCCCATAGTTTGCAATGAGAAAGAGAGTGTTGCTGAAGTGAACCTCCAACCCCTGTCCTTTTAACAAGGGGTCACGACCCTTGACTGACCCCAGTGTTAGAGGGGCATGATTAAGTGAAGTCTAACAATGTGAGGAAGACCACCAGATAGAGAATGAGAAAGAAGAGAATGAGAAAAGGGTGAGAAAGAGAAAGCTATTTAGGACAATTCCATGGTAACAGAATTTCAGTCAGGACACTTACATTGGTTTAATCATGTTTAATGAAAATGGTACATTTAGGTTTGGCATAATTGAATGGCTCTGCTCTGTATAGCTCCCTGCCTGAAATTAAACACAAAATAACATAAACAGGGAGCCCATAACTATGAAACCCCAACAAAACAGAAACATCCAAACACCAAGCAACTATGTGTCCTATGTGTATCAGGAAAACCCTCCCAGTGTCTCCCTGCACCTTCTTCAGTTCAGGGACGAAATGTATTTCGCACCCTGGATCAGACAGAGGTCATTCGAGGATTATGTGAGGTCAAACAGAGGTCATTCAAGGATTATGTGAAACTAAGACATCTGTACACTTTGGCTTCTTGACTCTTAAGATCGTCGGCACCCATACAAGGCTAGATGTTCTCCTACATCATCTAGGTACATGGGTATATTCTACCTTGTGAACTATGTGTTTACAGTGAGTCCATCACCGTTTTCCTGCACATGTTTCAGGATTCACCAGGGATGTCAAGAAACTACCTCATGGTTCTGTGTTAGTTTCTAGTTCACAGAGCACGTCTGTGAACCTGCCTGGACATTCTACTTTACTACGCAATCAGTACCCAGCCACCACCTGCTATGATCATTTCCATCACAGACTTGCACAATGCATTTCAGGCTCCCTTAATTGCTGTGCACCATCACATCTCCATTACATACATTATCGGTACTCAGCGCTTTGTGCTTGATACCATCTTTGATTCCGTCCAACTTGACGATTCCGTCCAACTTCCGTCATCACGTTGAAATTAGTGTGTGCGTGTGTGTGTGTGTGTGTGTGTGTGTGTGTGTGTGTGTGTGTGTGTGTGTGTGTGTGTGTGCGTGCGTGCCATCTTCATCAGGGTAGCTGTCGACACCCTGAAGGTTGATGTGTGTGTGATGTGGCAGGAGTGAAGTGTGTATGTTCACGGATTTAGCCCACATAGCTCAGGAACCGGAGACATGCGCGAAACGGTGTCTGGTCGTAGGTTTTCCCTTCTTGATGATGAACATCGGTTTGTAGGCATCGTCCGTCGTCGGGCATTGCAAATAGCAGGACATGGAAGAGAATGGGATACAGTGCAACTATTACTTGAGAATTACAATGGAGTTCCTCTGATACCTCTGTTGAACTAATTGTTTGAGAGTGAGGTAAACAAAGCACATCCATTTCCAAATCAGAGCATGTTAGAATCATAAGCACTGAAAAATAATCACAAGCAGTGTATACAAAACAGCTTAGAAGCCCACGCAGCCGTGAAAAGCTACTCGAGCGACTGAATCTACATAGTGACTTAAAACACCCTCTTCTTAGATGACACCAGCTGTGTATTAGAGGAAGAGTCAAAGAACCTTTATCTTTGCTAAATTGCGTTTCCTTAATCCCTTGAGGAGACTTATAGAGCACTTCCTGAACAATCTATACTGCAGGGATCATGCCCGTAGCTGACAGAAGCCTGCCATCTGAGCCTTTCTAAGATGTAGTTCTGTCGTCTTTGCCGCTCCATTCACATGTATAGAGCAGCCTTGGCCACATAGGAACGCAATGCCTTTAGTCTAGAATCTAATCAGTCTAACCATAGCTGAAAGGGGGGCAAGGCATTTGCAGGCCAGCGTCCACGCACCTTGAGCAGGATAATAATTCACACCATGTTGGGTCGGCTCAAATTTATGGGACATAATCCCCAACATATGCTTAGGGCTGCGTCGGTTTTGGGTTGAGTATTGTGCGAGTGTTACAGTATCTTTATGAGAAATCGAATTTTGGTGTGGGGCCTGTCTGAAGTTGGGAGAAGGGTATCCGTGCCCTTATCTATCTTATGTCCTACTAAACAGAAGCCTATTAGTGAGACACTTCCATGCTGGGCCCACATAAAACAAACCTTCCCACCATGCTATTCTACCTTACTTGGCGCAATGTTTTTTTTTTCACTGTTATGATGTGAGTTTCGATGGCATTATCATCACTGAGGAGGGACAGATATGCGCTTGGGGAAAATCAACGTTCTAGTTACTTGGTGGTAAAATGGTGGTCTATTTGTAATTTAGAAATTCCCAAAATGCTAAAATGTAAAAAAGTGAGTTGGTAGGGGCAAGCAAATAGGGTCTCAAATAAACTTAGGTAAAAAATTACAATTGTGTTCTTTCTATGTAAACAATACAAGGATCTTAGGATGAGTTTCGGTCCCATTTCATCATCAATTTGGAGGTTTACAAGGCAGAATTTTTAAATAGTTTTTAAACTTTATTTATACATTGAGAAACAGGCCTCATTTTCAAGTGAGCCCCTGATGAAATAAGACAGAAAATACAAAGCACAATACAAAATACAATATACACACATTAGGGAAGAGCTAATCAATCACTCAAAACATGTGCAACACACTTCATGAGCAGTAGGGGGAACAAACAACCACACAGGGACCAACAAAAACAACTCACTTTATTGTACTTAAGCTTTTCCCACTTTTTATTTATTTATTTATTTATTACTTTTTCACTCAATCATCCAGTTTTTCATGCATAGCCATTTTAACGTGACTCAACTTCCCCAGTAGTTGTGTTTTAATATGTGTGACATCCTAGGTTTGACTAGCTAGTGTGATACTAACTCAACAGCCATTTTATGTGTGACCCATTGGTTTTGTTAGAACCCCCTCATTCTTAGACATTATCTGAGGTACTGTACTAGCGTTGCAAGAACGTTTGGTGTAATTGTGTTCCTTCCCTATGCTTTAGCTAGCAGGCACTTTGTGCTAGCTATGCTAATGAGGCATTTTGGGTCTCACAGTAAGTTCCACAATGAAAGGGAACTGTGGCCCTCGGGCCTCTAGCTCCAATTCATTATCTAGGCAGGGCCTACGAGAGCTAGCCATTTTAATGATATCACCATCTAACCATTATTTCAATCATTAGTGCTGGTTGAAATGATGGGATATAATGGTAAGGACGTTTTTTTCTGACGTTGAGGGTTCAGATTATGATTTTGGTATCCTAGAATTGTGTGGGTATGTTTTTTTCGTGCATCCATGCATGCATGAGGATCGCAATGAAGATAAGCTGTTAGAGAGTGTATGTTATGTATATCTGTCATAATTTGCAATCAATGTACTGTTTTGACACCATATGTGAAATCTAATCTCTCAAAGTGATATTGCCATATGTGTAGAATATTGAATTATCAAATAAAACCAAACACTCATCCCCAACTGGTTATCAACTGTAAGAAAGTAAAAACAGTCTGAAATTATACAATGTAATCCCTGTTTTGATAACTCTTGTCTCTCTCTATTGCAGCTGAAGTGGTGCAAGCCTATGGATACAGGGCCCAGCGCAAATTCTCTGAAGATATTGAGTGGTCATATGCAGGTGAGTCTGTTTTTATTGAAACATTTTATTGAACCTTAAGTCCCACTGAGCTAACATGTTTCTGGTTGGTCAGATGGGAACACAACTGACTGGCTGTCAATGTCGAGTATTGATTCTAGATTTTGCATTTCCCTTTGGAGTTTGCTATTGGTGTCGGTCAACATGAGGACCAAAGTGATATCAATGAAAGTCAAGGAAGCCTTTATGAGGCTGAAATATCAGAAACAGCAAAAACCTTACACTTACCCAAATCAACAGTTCATCATGTCTTAATTGATAATGTTACAGCAGCAGCAGAAGAATGTATTCTGAAATGTACAGAAACATATTTTCTGCTCGAGTACAAGCAAATGCTTCTAAATTCATTGGATTGTATTTCATCATACAGTAAAACAATGACCCCAAACATACAGCCATAGCAACTAGGGAGTTTTTTCAGGGCCAAAAAGTGAAAAGTTCTTGACTGGCCAAGTTGAATCTTCAGATTTAAATCCAATTTGAACATGCATTTCATTTCCTGATGATAAGATTTGAGGCAAAAGACCTCAAACAACAATTGAAGATGTCTGCAATACAGGCCTGGCAGAGCATCACCAGAGAAGATACCCAGTGTCTGGTGAGGTCAATGGGTCGCAGACTTCAGGCAGTTATTGCATGCAAAGGAAAGTCGACGAAATACTAAACATTGGACATTATATGAATCTGTGCCATTACTTTTGGTGCCCTGAAATAGGGGGACTGTATATAAAAAGTGTTGTAATTTCTGAGCGATGAAACCAATCTGTACAAAAATACCCTTAAATAAAAGCTGACAACATACTTTATCCTCATAGTAATTGTTTGATTTCAAGTCCTCAACTTTTAGAGGAAAAATCCAAACTTTTGGAGTATACTTACACAGGGCACTGTATGTGTGTGTGGTTTGGAATCACAGTAATTCATGTAAATGTGGTTTGATTTGATGTTGGTACATGGACAGGATTTTGGCTGTGGCTTGCGTGATGCTTGTTCATGTGAGTGCAGATTTGATCCAGTGAATTGTGGTTTACATGATGGGGCTTGATGAGTATGGGTTTACACAGCATGTTTGCAGGCACGTTGATGCTTTGTTCGGTGGATTAGATGGCCTCTCCTCTGCTGTGACTCCAAAGGTGGTCTAGAGAGGGACTGGTGGTGGAGCTGCGGCTTTGATGTGTGGTAAACAGCCACTCCACGTACTAAAAAACAACTGTGTGTGTGTGTGTGTGTGTGTGTGTGTGTGTGTGTGTGTGTGTGTGTGATAGAAATCAATCACTCATTTAGTCTTCGATCATTTCAAATTGGATTACTCTGCACTTATTTTAATGGAATGACTGTTATTCCCAGCTCTTTTTGTGACATATTGGGCAAGCTGATATAGCAAGTGCAACCACAAGTTACTATTTGGTCAAAAAAGCCAGATTTTCTGTTTGGTTTTGTTCCTATATTATTAATGTTAAAAAGATGCTACAGGATATTTGTCGCTAATTCTTTCCATCATATTTTGGATTAAAAGGGAAATCTGGGATTCAACAAAGCAGTGTCCCCACCACTGTTTTTGGTAAACATCTGAGGGATGGGGCTGAAGAAATGTAACCACTCTCAAATTCATAGACGGAGCTTTGGATGCTTTGGACTGACCATCCATGAGATCAAAATGATAGTTTTAACCATGTGTTTGTTTACAATTACAAACAATGGAATAAAACAAGCTCATATTTTGGGTTCTGATTGTGTTAGACAGTTGAACTAAGCTCATGAGGCATTTATAAATTATATTCTTCAAGAACAATGGCTATATTATTATTTAAAAGTCCAGAAATTGATTTACCAATCCCAAATTGCCCCAAAATGTTGTATGGTTCATGTCATGATATAGTGTTAATTGATTTCTTATCTCATTAGACCACACAGTCCTCAGGCCAACAAACAAAGCTTTTGCTCATAGGAGTAGGGAGGTGTGTTAACTTTTGCTTCTCAAAATACACTCAAGTAGGCACAACAAGGACTTGTTTGAAAACTGATAATAAGTAAATAAATAAATAATAATAAGTCTCAAATCAACTGTATATTAAATTGATGGGATAGAGTGTTTGTGTATGTCCAGTACTGTACATTGCATGCCACAGAGTCATCCGTCTGCAGATAGTCCTGTCTGTGCCTGTGCAAAATATCACATCGTATTAACATGATCTTTATTTGCTTGACTCATCCTCTTAAGAGCTATTATGGCATTCAAAAATCCAATCAGACTAGACGGGTCTTGTCTTGTGAAGATGGATGTTAAAGTGACTAAAGTGTGTACTAGTCTCTTCTTCTTCTCCCCTCCTTTTACTCTGAAATATAATTTTGCCTTTTCTTAAGTGTGTGTGTGTGTGTGTGTGTGTGTGTGTGTGTGTGTGTGTGTGTGTGTGTGTGTGTGTGTGTGTGTGTGTGTGTGTGTGAGAGTGCATGTATACTATCTTACATGTGTGTATTTTAATCTGCAGCAGACTGGCCCATTTTAGTGTCTGCTTGGAAATCGTTATTTCTTTTCTGCAGTGTGTATAATGCTAGTCATAATGACTAGCTCGGTTTCATGAATATCTTTTGAAATGGGAGGAAGCCAAAGAGGCCCAGGAATTAATAACCTATTTCAAAATGGCCTAATTTAGAAAAACATTAATGCATTTCTCCCCTCCTCTTGAAGATCATCTGAACCCTTTCCAATTTCTCCCCCTTGGTCTCATTTTGGGATTTGCATTTCAATACATTTCCCCCTAGAAATTAATTTGATCTTTCCGAATTCTAACATGTTTTGGCGGAGGGGTTTGTGTGCAAAGAGAGATAAAGCAAGGGAAATGGCTTGTTTAACCCCACCAGGGGCCCAATACTGAATGGCAAGAAGATAAATAAAAGGACTGGAATGGTTGTCGATCATTTGTGAATGGGTTGAAGGGAGGTGATCTGGGGGCTGTTCCAGAGAGCAAATAAGTAAGCTAGCTAACTGTCCAAACTTTCTGAAATAACCTAATATTTTTGAGCTCATATAAAAAAGATGGTTGATGTAATTGACTGCTAGACATCCCAACAACCCTTATTCAAGTTCAGCTACCTTAATAAATCATAACATAAGAGATAATATGATTGTTTTATCAAGTTAGTAAGCTTATATAGTGATCCTGCTTTCAGAATTCTGCTACATTCAGACTGGAGATAAGCACACATCGGCGATATCTATCGCCACAATATCTGCCATTTTTTGTTACGATAACATTTCCTGTGTTGGACTTAGGGGACATTTTGGAAAGTAAGGCCAATTTGGTACAATGGTTTATTGCTGTAGTTTGTATATTGGAGAGAGTGTTCCCAAAACAGGCAGCAATACAGCCAATTCTACCAAAGAGATGCATATTTTGGCATGCAAATTTATTATGAATATGTACCTCAAGCAGTTCTCTCTATCGCTCTGTTTCTCCCCTTCTCCTCCCCCACTCTCTCCTCTCTTTTTTCATGCACCCCTTTCACTTTCTCTTTCCAATGCCCCCCTCTTCCTCAGCGCATCTCTCCCCTTCCTGTCCTTCTCTCTTTCCTTGTCTCTCTCCCCTCCACTTTTCTCTCTCCCTCTTTCCCTCCTCCCCTCTCTCTGCTCATCACGGCCCATCTCTACCCTCTGCCATTCTTTCTCCCCCTCACCTCTCCCTCTCTCTCTCCCCATTTCCTCCCCCTCTCTCTCTCCGGTCAGCGTCACAACAAACTGGATCTGGGTGACATGCTGGGAGACTTGAACAACGGGGCTATTCTGGGGCCAGGAGCTCAGACAGACGAGCGGGCACAGGCAGGCAGATGGAGAGCACTGTTCACCGCCGTACAATGGCCTTACAATGCCAACGCCACCCTAACTATACCCCCTTGCCCCCTTTCCCTCCCCGACCTCCCCTCCCTGCCACTCTTCACCACTTGCCGTCTATTCTGCAATACGAGTATCAACAGAAAAACAATTCTGGTCCAATAACCCAGTTGATGCTGAACTGATTGTCATAGGGCTGTATCCGACTAAGAAATGGCTTTGTGAGACTGATTTGCCAGTTCAAACCCAGAGCTGACTTACAGTCACAAATGTAAGATACTGTAGGCTATTTAATTATTTAAATATAATTGTTGTAGAAACAATCAGAAAATGCACTAGTTTTACTTTCAGCACTGATCAAGAATAAGTTAATGTCCTACAGAGGAATAAAAAAAATAGTGTTATCAGAATAAATAATTAATCATTATCAATTTTAATTACAACCACCCTGTGCTGTTGAGATGAGGCCCTAAGCCTGACATCACAGATATTTTTTAGCCCAGCCCCGAAAAAAGCCTGTCTTCTAGAAAACGGCCGTGAAAGCCACTCGCTGAGAAGAGTGGAGAGATAGAGAGGCTGGAAAACTCACCTTAGTTCCTCTTTATTTCCTTATATATTTCCAGAAATTAGCCAGATCTTGCTGACTGTTTTGTATTGTTTGTAATGTGTAAGTGTTGATGCCATATCAAAAGCACTTCATAAGAGAATGGTATTTGGTATTTGTATACATGTTGGTTTCACCATTCAGAAATTACAACACTTTTTATGCATTCATCCAGTCCAACATTGGAACATTGGGTCCAATGTTTTTTGTTCGGCACCATCTAGAACCCCATGTGACCTTAACAAGCACCCTGCAGAGAGTTGGCTGTCTTTGCCAAAAGGCCTGGAACAGTGTCATGGGCTGAGAGCTTGTTTGTCATTCTCAGAGTGACACAGGAGTGTGTGTCTGTGTGTCTGTGTGTGTGTGTGTGTGTGTGTGTGTGTGTGTGTGTGTGTGTGCGTGCGTGTGTGCGTGCGTGTGGGTGTGCGTGTGTGCGTGTGTGTGTGTGTGTGGGTGTGTGTGCGTGTGTGCGTGCGTGCGTGCGTGTGTGAGTGGGCGGGCGCGTGTGAGGCATGAGGAAGTTAATTTCCACATGAAAGGGTGCATAGAAACTAATAGTGTACTGACACAGATACACAGGCAATATATCACTCAATAAACCCTTGACCTACAGTGCCCTGCGTAAGTAATGGAACAATGAAGCATTTTTTCTTTTTTTGGCTCTACACTCCAAAAGTTTGGATTTGAAATCAAACAACTATTATGATGTTAACGTATGATGTTAAAGTATTATTACTTGATGGTATTTGTGTACTTATTGGTTTCAACATTCAGAAATTACATGACTTTACCCCTGTTTCAGGGTACCCAGAAAGTGATGAAAAGGGATAGGTTTATCAAAGATCTAAATTAAGCACTCATGTTTCGTATTTGGTTGACAATCCTTTGCATGCAATAACTGACCCCATCAGATGCTAGGTATCTTCTCTGGTGGTCAGGCCTGTACTACAGCTAGTTGTTGTTTGTATTTTTGTACTCGAGTAGACAAGAGTGAGAGACAAGTTAGCCAATTCTAGTGGCAGCTATACATTCCCTAACATTAACAGATGTTATGTTTCACAGATAAGGTAGTATGCTGTAAATATTGGGCATATCCTTTTTTCTCCAAGCTTTCCACTCCATCTTATCTGTCCACAATACCTTTTTCCAGACCTCTGCAGGCTTTTTAGTTACTTTTTAGCAAACTGTAAGTGACCATCCTTTTTGAGGATAACTAGTGGTTTGCACCTTGCAATGAAACCTCTGTAGTTCAGCCGCTGACACTCTGCAGATGGTAGTCTCTGACACATTCACACCTACATCTCGGAGAGTGTTGCTGATCTGGCGGACAGTTGTTCGTCATTCACTGTAGAAATCTGCCTTGGCCTTCCAGCCCGTTTGAAATTGCTGACTCCAAAGGCAAACGCAAAGCACATATACTGTTTATTCATTTTTACCATTGTCCATTTGGCTCTCTTATGGTTCTCATATGGTTTGAAAGGATCATTAGCAAATGTCAGGGTTAATGGCTGGAGGCGTGTGTGTGTGTGTGTGTGTGTGTGTGTGTGTGTGTCTGTGTGTGTGTGTGTGTGTGTGTGTGTGTGTGTGTGTGTGTGTGTGTGTGTGTGTCTGTGTGTGTGTGTGTGTGTGTGTGTGTGTGTGTGTGTGTGTGTGTGTCTGTGTCTGTGTCTATGTCTGTGTCTGTGTGTCTGTGTCTGTGTGTGTGTGTGTGTGTGTGTGTGTGTGTGTGTGTCTGTGTCTGTGTCTGTGTCTGTGTCTGTGTCTGTGTGTCTGTGTCTGTGTCTGTGTCTGTGTGTGTGTGTGTGTGTGTGTGTGTGTGTGTGTGTGTGTGTGTGTGTGTGTGTGTGTGTGTGTGTGTGTGTGTGTGTGTGTGTGTGTGTGTGCACACAGTAGTGTTGTAAGTGAGTGGGAGTGTTGTTCCCTTGCTGTCTGCTGCGAGCATTGCTTCCCTTTAGGCAGAATCCTCTCTCATCTACCTTCATCTACATACACTTAGCATCTCTAAAAACACACTGAAATGTTAAACAGCTCATTATTTCGGCAACATAGTGAGTTTATTTCTTCTCCTAACCAGAAAGCACAGTAGCTTAAGCGGGTATTTATTCTCCCATATTTGATGTCAGACTCAGTGTCTATAGCTTCTATTTAAAATAGGATATTGTGCAGTCTTGTAATCCCCCTAGGTAATTCTTACAGATAAGGATGAATTGCGAGCAACTAATTGTTTATGGGGTGTATTATATTTAAGCAATAAGGCATGAGAGGCCATGAATAAAGTCACAGCTGATGGGCATTATTAGCCTCGACACAAAGTGGAGGGCCGGCAACCCCTCATCTGTGACTTATTCACAATAAGAGTGCATTATTACTTATTACCTTATTTGAATGCCTTATTACTTTTATACAATGGTTACAAAACAAAACAGAGAATTGTGACAAGAAAACAATGTATTGTATTTATTTTGTGATACATTGTGGTGGTTTCTGCCCTGCGCTCAGACATGTAGTTCTCAACACGACCACTGTTTTTCAAGCGGTTGGTTGCGCAGGGATATGACTGTAATGTATGGTAAACAGATGAAGCGTCATAGCTGTTACTTTATCAGGAAATAAAGCACGGCTTCAAATGCCTCTCAGCCAATCTCAATGCTTGTTCTGATCAAACTGTTGTATAAGATTTTTTTTTTTTACAAGCTTTTGTCTTGCTATGGCTGGTGTTTGGTGAGTTGAAGACTCGATTCCGGTTCGATTCCAGTAAAGTTGCAGAAGTTGTAGTAATAGAGAAATGCAAATGGCCTACTGGTACCTGTTTGTGCTATGTACTGTTTTTTCATGGATAGAAGCTGTTTTTTGGTTGAAAGGAGACCGATTACTTAGGCTCACTAGTCCTCAAAGGACATACAGTATCTATATATTTTAAGAAGATGTATTTTGGAATGTTGTGTTTTTGTTTATCTTTGTGTAGACAGATATTGATGAGGCATACGTTTGTTTTGTGAGGGTGGGGTGGTGAGGGAGCCATTGTAGGTGTAGTACTTCTCAGTTGGGCAGCAGACTCTGCAGAGACGAGGGAGCTACTGCCCCACTCTTACCTAGGGAGAGGAGAGGAACAATCCATTACTGTGTGTGTGTGTGTGTGTGTGTGTGTGTGTGTGTGTGTGTGTGTGTGTGTGTGTGTGTGTGAGACCAATGGAGTTCTTGCCAATATAATAGGCATGAGGACCTTGTAGCTAATGCATTATCATTCAATTGATTCATGTGTAATTGCAGTTAAATTAGGTTTCTCAAAATGACCTTGGACACACAGTTTATTTCTCTTTCTCTCTCTCTCTCTCTCTCTCTCTCTCTCTCTCTCTCTCTCTCTCTCTCTCATAATTGGGTAGAAAAGGGGCTTAATGTCAGCCAATACACACACCCTACAGTACAAACACACACACACTTGTGTACACACACACACACACACACACACACACACACGCTTCTGTATGCTTCAGCTTGTGCCCTATAAGAATGGCCCAGAGCAGACAGATGATGGCTAAATTGTTGCATCATATCCTCTTCTCTCTGTGTGAAGTAGTCATTGACACACTCATGGATCTGACCCAGAAGCCAGTCTGACCTCATTCAGCCTCATTGCCCTCCAGTTCTCATATGTGGACCTCTGGATTAACAGTTATCTATACAGGGACATAGTGAGCGAGTAATGTTACTGTCATGTGTGAGTGTGCATTACAGACTAGTTAGCAGAAACTTCAATACAGCTAAAGCTATTACTATTACAAAAAAAACGTCTTTCTTTTCTGTCACATTTCTTCCAACAATTTAAAGGACAAACATATCTGGCATGTTGTCATATGGTTGTGTTCTCTACACTCCTACAAACATTTCTAACCATCTTTGGTCTTACTGTGCCAATAATTTATTCAGATATGGCCATTCAAAATGAGTGTGGTCTTGGCCCCAAAGCGATATTAGCGGCCATTTTTTAAATTATAGGAGCAAATCTGTGATGGCTATGATAATCTGTGATAATCTGAATAACGAGATATTTCAGTCATACTGACATAGTCTGGTTATGTATCCACCACAGTCGCTGAATCAGTCCTGGAAAAGAACATATTCAAACCAGGCATTTAACACATTTCCAACGCTCTGATGATGCAATTTGAATTTCATTATGACTATTTGTACTTTTTGTAATCGTAACTGAGTTGAGATGGAAAACTCACTCCTCAGTCCTCAGGTTCAAATACCCACGCCATTGAATTGCTAGCTTTTCGGTGGTGTAGCTGGTTTCCATCTGGTATTTAGGAGACAGTCACATGCCTTGGCAATACAGAGGACGCATGTTTAAGGCATGTCAGAGTGCAAGGAAGCAATACTGTTTGCAGCAACTAGAACATCTACATCATATTTAATGTACAGGACTCTAACATGTAAACATTGTCCATATATTTTCGGACTACCTTTGCCCTTTCGGGATAATAAACATTCTATCCTCTACAACTCTGTTGTTAGGAACCCTAAACCAAAACAACTGGGCTAAGAAGTACCCATCGTGCAACAATGCCAAGCAGTCGCCCATCAACATCGATGAGGACCTAACGCAGGTCAAAGTTCAGTTCCAGAAGCTGAGGTTCGAGGGATGGGAAGAGGAGACCTCAGATGGGACTACCATCAAGAATGACGGGAAGACGGGTATGGACTGGAGGATGCATTTGAGACTATTAAGCTTTTTGTAACTCCCAAAATGTTTAACCTTTCAACTATTGAAAAACATAATAATGTTAAGTCCTGTGTCATAAACTGCAGAGTGTAAACATAACTGGAGACACTTTTCTCTCTTCTGGACACAGGCCGGACTGGTGGATACATGTAATTACGTAACGGTCAATATGTCTAGTCCCATCCTAAATGGACTATTTCAGTCAATATTTAATCATTCACTTGTATTTTGCCCAAAGGTTAGGTTTTACAGGTAAATATTATAGACCATAATTTAACTCCACCCTTTTTCTAAAGCAATTCACACCAATCCAACTTCAACATACATTTTTATTTTTCAAACCGATTATACTTTTGAAACTATTCAAACTTGAAAATGCACATTTTAACATGGTGGTCTTTGGAAACCAAAAGATTTTAGAACCACCACTGCTTTTACACCTTTCAAGCTATTCACACCAATCCAACTGCAAAATGTGCAAAAATACCCTCCACATTATCAACCCTGATATAAGGTCTCTAATACCTATTAAACTTGTTCAACTATTAAGCTTTTTGTAACTCTAAAAACTCTCATCCAGTTAACATGATGGTATGCCATATTAACCGGCATCGATAAACTCTTCTAAAGGAGGGATTTGTAGGGTTCATGGGTGACTTTTGACCATTGTTTTGGATTCCTTATGTCTTAATCATTATCAGGTAGGTCTTTGGTTAAATCGGATTTGGGGTTTGAATTCTATTGAATATTTGGGTACAATCATTTATCTTATTTCTCAGGGATGAAAATAAAATCTACAACATAATGATGCAGGTATAATTACCTGATCTGTTTCTAATGACAGAAACCATTTCAGAACAATCTGAGATGGTGGGTGTCAAACCTCTTTTGTCCGTTGATATGGAATGACCTTGAATGTCTGTGTGCAGTTGTAAGTGCTTGTGTGTGTCAATGCATATTTCTGTAGATTAATGAAAGTGAAAGGCTGCAATGTGCTTTTTTGTTTCGGTGCTGTTAACTTGTGTGTGTGTATTTGTGTGTGTGTGTGTGTGTGTGTGTGTGTGTGTGTGTGGATGTGTGCGTCCTCTAGTAACAATGAACCCGGATAGGAAGCTCTACAGTATAACAGTGGAGGGTCTATCAGGCTACAGTGCATCAATATTGTACTGTGTGTGTATACAGTGCATTCGGAAAGTATTCAGACCCCTTCACTTTTTCCACAACAATGTTACAGCCTTATTCTAAAATGGATTAAATTCATTTTTTCCCTCATCAATCTATACACAATACACCATAATGACAAAGTGAAAACAAGTTTTTAGAAATGTTTGCTAATTTATAAAAAAAAAAAAAACTGAAATATCACATTTACATAATTATTCAGACCCTTTACTCAGTTCTTTGTTGAAGCACCTTTGGCAGCGATTGCAGCCTCTTCTTGGGTATGACGCTACAAGCTTGGCACACCTGTATTTGGGGAATTTCTCCCATTCTTCTCTGCAGATCCTCTCAAGCTCTGTCGGGTTGGATGGGGAGTACAGCTATTTTCAGGTCTCTCCAGAGATGTTAGTTTGGGTTCAGACCCGGGCTCTGGCTGGGCCACTCAAGGACATTCAGAGATGTCCTGAAGCCACTCCTGCGTTGTCTTGGCTGTGTGCTTAGGCTCGTTCTCCTGTTGGAAGGTGAGGCCCCAGTCTAAGGTCCTGAGTGCTCCGGAGCAGGTTTTCATCAAGGATCTCTCTGTACTTTGCTCCATTCATCTTTCCCTCAATCCTGACTAGTCTCCCAGTCCCTGCCACTGAAAAACATTCCTACAGCATGATGCTGCCACCACCATGCTTCACCGTAGGGATGGTATTGGCCAGGTGATGAGCAGTGCCTGGTTTCCTCCAGACGTGATGCTTGGCATTCAGGCCAAAGAGTTCAATCTTGGTTTCATCAGAGCAGAGAATCTTGCTTCTCATGGAGTCCTCATCTGAGTCCTTTGGCAAACTCCAAGCGGTCATGTGCTTTTTCTGAGGAGTGGCTTCCGTCTGGCCACTCTACCATAAAGGCCTGATTGGTGGAGTGCTGCAGAGTTGGCTGTCCTTCTGGAAGGTTCTCCCATCTCCACAGAGGAACTCTGGAGCTGTGTCAGAGTGACCATTGGGTTCTTGGTTACCTCCCTGACGATGGCCCCTATTGGCCGGGCAGCCAGCTCTAGGAAGAGTCTTGGTGGTTCCAAACTTCCATTGAAGAATGATGGAGGCTACTGTGTTCTTGGGGACCTTAAATACTGCAGACATTTTTTTTAAATTCTTTCCCAGATCTGTGCCTCGACACAATCCTGTCTCTGAGGTCTACGGACAATTTCTTTCACCTCATGGCCTGGTTTTTGCTCTGACATGTATTGTCAACTGTGGGACCTTATATAGACAGGTGTGTGCCATTCCAAATCATGTCCAATCAATTGAATTTACCACAAGTGGATCCCAATCAAGTCATAGAAACATCTCAAGGATGATCAATGGAAACAGGATGCACCCGAGCTCAATTTTGAGTGTCATAGCAAAGGGTCTTAATACTTATGTAAATGTGATATTTCAGTTTTTTATTTTTAATAAATTAGCAAACATTTCTAAAAACCTGTTTTCACTTTGTCATTATGGAGTATTGTGTGTAGATTCATGAGGAAAATTGTAGAATATTAGAATAAGGCTGTAATATAACAAAATGTGGAAAAAGTGAAGGGGTCTGAATACTTTCCGAATACACTGTAAATAAGTAATAAATAATAAGTGGGTGTGCCAGTTAACTAGGTCAACTAACACACTGTGTGTGTGTGTGTGTGTGTGTGTGTGTGTGTGTGTGTGTGTGTGTGTGTGTGTGTGTGTGTGTCTGTGTGTGTGTGTGTGTGTGTGTGTGTGTGTGTGTGTGTGTGTGTGTGTGTGTGTGTCTCTCTCTCTCCAGTGGCAGTGAACCTCGATGGGGAGTTCTACATCAGTGGAGGGGGCCTCAGGTCCAGGTTTAAGGCGGGCCGTATCACCTTCCACTGGGGGGGCTGCAATGCCTCCTCAGAGGGCTCTGAACACAGCTTCAATGGGGTCAAATACCCCCTGGAGGTAAACATGCATGGCATACACCCATCATAACCTCTTATAACCTGACACAGCTGGGAAGGATACATGGCCTCAACAGGGTGAAATACCCCTGGAGGTAATACCACTGATATATACACTCATCATAAGCTCTTAAAACCTCACTCTTACACCTTGCATAAACATGGTCCTGGGATTCAAATCTCTGATTATCATCTGGTAACGATCGGATCTCACCACCTTACATTTTCATCTTGCCTTAAAACGTGTTTTCTGTGTCTGCATTGTTATCAGATTTAGTTGAAATATCTATTCATGTGGCTTGTAGTCATGTTGAGCCTCATTGACATAAAGTTACCACACACCCATTATAACCTCTTATAACCTCCCTATAACAGATAATGAAAGTTCCTTGCCTCAATGGGGTCAGTTACCCCTGGGGGGTAATAAACCTGTTACACATCCATCATAACCTCCCAGATGTACAATAATCAAGCAGTTGACCTTCAGCTTGTTCTTGCCTCTTACAGATGCAGATCTACTGTTATGAAGAACATCTTGAGTCCATAGACCATGCCATCAAGGACGGAGGGAGGATCACAGCACTTGCTGTGCTGTTTGAGGTGTGTGTGTGTGTGTGTGTGTGTGTGTGTGTGTGTGTGTGTGTGTGTGTGTGTGTGTGTGTGTGTGTGTGTGTGTGTGTGTTTGTGTGTGTCTTGGAAGGGAGCCTATATTTGGCTTCTGCAAGGTATGTTTTGAAGTAGAAATATGGTACTTGTAATAAACTTCAGTAGAACTGCAACTACAGCCTAAGGAAATATGTGAGTGTGGGTTCAGGAGAGAGGAAGGGAGTGGAGTGTATTTAAAGTGTAGTAGAGGTATGAAGTATGGGTGTCTTCTCATGAACGTGTGTGTGCATGTGTGTTTGTACTGTGTCAGTAGGATGTATGTTATTGGTAATTTGATGCCCATGTCAGCGCTTACATAAGTGAGTTATAACTTATATGGAAGTGAACATGGCCGGTCTCAATATGTTGAGAGACATACACACACACACACACACACACACACACACACACACACACACACACACACACACACACACACACACACACACACACACACACACACACACACACACACACACACACCCACCCACCCTAGCCCTTGGCAAATTGAACTGCCAGCAAGTGTTGAGGTTAGTTACCGCAGAATGGAGATGATTCAGAATTGTGACGCAGATTGAAGTGACTCAGTTTCACCAAACCAGTCATATCAATCACATTTGAAGGATATGAAATTAAACCAGTTGAATCTTAAGTGGGTGTAGTGTTATTAGAATTTATATACACTGACATAACATCTGACATTTACTTTTAGTAGTATGCATAATATTTGACTCCTTATGAGACAAACTGTCAAGCATGTTCCTTCTGGATAAAAACGCCATCGGGTTGACCCGGCGTATCAGCTTGAAGGGGTCAACATAGCAGGGGGATGGTTTCCGGGACTCGAGTCGGAGGGAGAGATCCTGTGTGGAGAGCCAAACCCTCTGTCCAGGACAGAAGAGCAGAAGATGCCTGTGATTGGCCTGGTGTTGGGACCGAACCAAAGCCTGCTGGAGGGCTTTGTGCACCTGCCTCCAGGTACAGCGACAGCGGCTGATGGGGGCTTGAATGGAGGGGACCTCCATCTCTTTCTCCTGCTCCGGGAACAGCGGGGGTTGGTATCCGTACTGGCAGTGGAAGGGACATAATCCGGTGGAGGAGCAGAGGAGGGTGTTGTGAGCATATTCTGCCCACGCCAGCCGCTGACTCCATGAGGAGGGGTTGCTGGAGGTGTAGCACCTCAGTATCCCCTCCAGATCCTGGTTGACCCGCTCCGTCTGGCCGTTCGACTGGGGGTGGAAGCTGGAGGACGGCTGACGGAGGCACCGAGGCAGGTGGCAAACACCTTCCAGAACATGGAGACGAACTGAGGGCCACGATCGGAAACCATGTCCTGGGGGAGGCCGTGCACCTGTAAGATGTGCTGGACCACCAGCTAAGCGGTCTCCTGGGCCGACGGGAGTTTGGGGAGGGGGACAAAGTGGGCCATCTTGGAAAAACGATCCACAATGACCAGAACGGTCGTGAATCCATCTGATGGAGGGAGGGCAGAGATGAAGTCCAGGGAGATGTGGGATCAGAGACGCTTGGGAATGGGTAGGGGCCAGAGGAGCCCAGCAGGAGATTGGCGGGAGCTTTTGTTCAGCGCGCACACCGTACAGGCGGCAATGAAGGCTTGTGTGTCCGTCTCCGCTGTGGGCCACCAGAACCTCCTCCTGGGTCCTGGTGGCACCGGGGTGGCTGGTGAGGGCTGATGCATGCGCCCACTGGACGACAAGAGCATTCTCCTCCCATCCGGCCTCTCTAGCCAAGATCGGGACGTGTCGAAGACCTTCCGGACCTTCCGGACCTTCCTGAGTAAATAGGTGAACGTGGGTGCAGGCCGGGGTCTGTTTCTCCCACTCCGCGATGGTCCAGGTCAGGGCTCGACCCATCAGCAGGGTGATGATGTAGGTGACCCGGGCTTGCTCGGTGGGGAAGGAGGATGGCTGGAGACTGAAGACCATGGAACACTGTGTGAGAAACTCCTGGCACCCCTCCGTGTGACCATCGTAGCGCTCAGGAGGCGTAATTTGAGGCTCACGGTGGACTACCGGAGGAGTCGAAGGAACCGCTGCAGGAGCATCTGCCCCGCCACCCCCCTGGGCTGGGGATTGCCAATGCGACCGACAGCTGTTGTACTGCAGCGGCCAGCTGGTGCTGATTATGCTCGTGTCGAGTGAGGACGGCGCCTTGCGCTGATAGGGCGAGACGGCACTGCTCTGCATCTGCTGGGTCCATGGTGGATTAGTCTTCTGTAAGGGTTTGTTGTAAGCGGACCCAGGTGCGGTGCAGAGAAAGGGAGGCGGATGAGTAGTTTGCGGTACCAAACAAAAGGATCTTTACTTAGGAAGAGTAGGCAAAACAGGATACAAAAACACAGACTCAATGCTCGAAAACAAAGGGGAGATCACAGTCTCAAAAATAGTACTTGTGTCGTCATAACACTTACGCTCACGAAGCGACCAACAAACGGTGAAGTCTAAGCAGGGAGGGAAGGGAAGTGAGGGTACATATAGCAATTACACACAGGTGCTGGTGATGAGTTCGTAATTGAGGTCGCACAGTGGACGGACGGAGGGAGACACCTAGGGACCGCACTGAGAAGCACGATCCCCATCGTAACAGTGTTTTAAATCAGTGCCAATGAAAGAGAAGAGATAAGGAGAGATCATTGTAGACTATTGAGATGCACCTTTTGCCTAACCGTGATGCCTTTACTCTCTTCACAGACAAGCATTGAAGACAATGAAAACTACATGGCCATTATCGAGGGACTCAACAGTGTTAGCAGATTCGGTATGTCATCAACCCTAACTATGATTCATCCTAACCTACCACCTTTGTAGCTCAGTTAATATGATGCTAGCAACGCTAAGGTTGTGGGTTTGATTCCCGCTGAGACCTATACTACATAAGTATATAAGTATATAATACAAAAGCACCCACTGTACTGTAAGTTGTTTCGGATGAAAGTGTCATCTTAACGGCATATATATATATTTTTTTAGATATTGAACTTTTGAGCTTTTGAGCTCACCATATTACTGTCTCCTCTCCTCTCCTCTCCTCTCCTCTCCTCTCCTCTCCTCTCCTCTCCTCTCCTCTCCTCTCCTCTCCTCTCCTCTCCCTAGGTAAGAGTGGGGTGGTAGCTCCCTTGTCTCTGCAGGGTCTGCTGCCCAACTCCACAGAGAAGTACTACACCTACAACGGCTCCCTTACCACTCCACCCTGCACAGAGACAGTGGAGTGGATCATCTTCAAGAACACTGTGGCCATCTCTGATACACAGGTGTGTGTGTGTGTGCATGTGCGTATGCGTGTGTATGTGTGTGCGTGTGTTTCAGATTAAGCAGAAAAGTCAAAACAAAATTCCTTTGTTTTCTTGGTATGTGTGTGATGTACTGTAATGACAGCTTGTACACATTTACCTGTCAATAAGGTTTCAATTACAGAGGAAGCACGGGCACACACACACACACACACACACACACACACACACACACACACACACACACACACACACACACACACACACACAGACACACTGTTGACAACCTGTTGTCTATCACTGTAGCCTCACACACCCGCTGTCTTGTTTAAGCTGGTTTATGTTTAGGTCTAGCTCCCTTCCTCATTGTTGGATATGATAATATCCCCTTTCAGATTTCAAAAGCCTTTGAATCTTGTTTTGGGGGAAATTGTTGCTTTGTTATTGTGTACAGCTTGGCTTAGCATTGTTCCTCAAGTCTGGTGTACAGCACTTTCCTACTCCTTCTAAAAGGTATCTCGTATTGTATTACTATATTTCTACAGGGGGCTGTTATCATATTGCAACCATATGTCGTACTCAACCTAGTGTCAAACTTTGTACAATGCAAGATAATTTTAGCCACAGTCCCAATTGAAGAATACAACAATTATAATATGATTGACTCAAGCTCAGTAAAAAAAAAAGAAGAAAAGAAGCTGATCATTTCACAATGTATTTGCATATTATTGCCGGTTATGCAATAATGACTATAATCATGGTGTATTTCAAAGCGAACCAGGTTTGTCGCCCCAGGCTTGTATACCAGTTTTCCAAGGTTATAATTGTCACAGTTGTCACCCCTTAGTCACAGTAGTGTTGGTAAAAATGCGGTGTGTGTGTGTGTGTGTGTGTGTGTGTGTGTGTGTGTGTGTGTGTGTGTGTGTGTGTATGTGTGTGTGTGTGTGTGTGTGTGTGTGTGTGAGAGAGAGAGAGAGTCAGACGATAAGTGGTGGCTTAGTCAAGTGATCAGGTTCAGGTGAGTGGAGGAGCCTCAGGACAGCAGCTCTGATGAGGTGGCAGAGCAGTGCTGACTCAGGGCCAATGGGTGTGAGGCATGAGGACTCATGGAATGTTGTGGGGGGTGGAATGTTGAAAGGGGATGTGGAACTCATGTAGAACTTACTCCATGTGTTTCAATGTATAGCAAGAGTATGTGTGTCTGTTTGCGCATGTGTGTGGTTGCCTGTGTGCGTGTGCGTGTGTGTTTTTCTGAGAATCGAGTATGTTTGCTGTTGTTCAGTGGGTCTATGTGAACTCTATATCCAGTGTAGAAGCTCAAATGAATAACACTTGTCTACTGAACTCGTCCGGTCAGCCAGAAAATTGATTGTTCTGCAGGTCATTGCGTTGTTCTGTGGGTCTATGCAAATGCAGAATCCTATGTCCATTGAACTCGCCTGGTCAGCCAGAAGAGGATGGCCCTCCCTCTGCCTCTAACTTCAATGAATTACTAGGTGGCTAGTATTACAGAGAATATTTTAATTTTTTAATCAATCATGATGAGTTTGAAAATGATCAAATTCCTTTACAAACATACCTCCTGCCCACCAGCAGCTCAAATCAAACCCTGTATGTCTATCAGTCTACACTCTGTCCTCCGTATCTGGTGATACTGCATGCACTAGAGTATCTAGCATCCTGCCAAAAGACCATATATATATATATATATATATATATATATATATATATATATATACTGTATATTACAAGATACACATGTGGGCTCATTTTCAAAGGGTATCGTTGTCCGCCAACACGGGACATACTCATTCACACATTCACATATTCATAGGATAATGACTATTGATTGTAATATAGTAGTTCTAAACATGTTCATTGTCTTGTGTCTAGCTGGAGATGTTCTGTGAGGTGATGACCATGCAGCAGGCGGGCTACGTGATGCTGATGGACTACCTGCAGAATAACTATCGGGAGCAGCAGGAGCAGTTCATGGGACAGGTGTTCTCCTCCTACACCGGCACAGAGGAGGTCCTCACCCCCAGTACGTATCTCTCCAACTACCAGGCTATCTTACCTCTTCAACTACAGTGTATCCTGTCAGTTTGAACAGCACTATGTAACAGTACTTATCATATTTCAACACAGACCTACCTGGTAACAAACAACACTAAGTATGACCTAAGTATTACCCTCTTTAGACAGATTAAACCCAATTGCCCAGCATTCAGCTGCATAGATGCATCACCTTGTAGCAGACCTGGGTTGAATGTGAAGTGTGTATTGACCCTGTGTGACATGCACTTCTAAACTCAAACTTGAGACTTGAAGAATTCATACGGCTGGCTTTATTTAGATTTCCTGCCATAAAGGAACCAATGGAATTATGTCAAGTGCAACCCTGCCCACCCAGTGTGCCAAGCAAAATAAATCAACTGCTCTTCTTGCAGCTTGTCTTATCCAGTCATGTAATTCCCGTTCAGTGTGGTTGTACTGTATATTGGTATGTGATGTGTTGAAGGAGAGCTGAAGTCAACAACATCTTTCCACCAAGGTACATGATGGTGGGGAGCTCTACATTCATCAACATACAGCAATGAAGATAAGATACACAATACAGTACAATTCTATACAGTACAATACAATACAATACAATACAATACAATACAATACAGTACAATACAAGTTAATACACTACAATACAATACCATACAGTACAATACAATACAATACAGTACAATACAATATAACTGAATACACTACAATACAATAGCATACAATACACTACAATACAATACAGTGCAATACAATACAGTACAATACAAGTTAATACACTACAATACAATACCATACAGTACACTGCAATACAATACAGTACAATACAATATAATTGAATACACTACAATATAATACCATACCATACACGACAATACAATACAGTGCAATACAGTACAGTACAATACAATACAACATGATCTACAATGTACAACATCTGACTTTGCATGTTAACATCCCTCCTGGGTGAGATGAGCTAGTTGACTAGCCTGAGCAATCTTGATGAGAAGAATATGAAGCTTTATAAATGAATCACAGCTAAATGGATCATGGTTGGGGACAAAAAGATAAAGGGATAAAAATAGCCATCAAATGACCTACATAAGTATGAGGACAAGATCAGCTTAATAATGACTGACTCTGAGTTGTAGTGTATACAGTTTCATATGCAATATTCAGTGATGAAATGTTGTTCATGTAGCTCATTCATACACCTAAAATGACTTCACATGAAAATCTATTTAAAATGATTTTTTATAAAAGATAATTATAAACTTGTAATGGATATTTTGGACAGTAGCTCACACTCAAATGACTCATAGAGGTGGTACAGATCGCAAAGATCTATTAAAATGTAATTACAGCAAAAAAAGCAACAAGAAACATCAAATATCAAAAATATCTTTGTGACACTTTGGTGGCCTATAAAAGTTTCCTGAGGGGTGTTGATACATAAGGGGATAGTAACGGTAACCCAACGTTGAACTAGCCTGTCGTCACAACGACAATGCTCTATTTTGGGAGCTCCCGTGACACGGGCTACCATGACGCAGCTCCTCAAGTCATCAGGTCAAGGTTATCTATGCCAATAGTTGCCACACACACACACACACACACACACACACACACACACACACACACACACACACACACACACTCTTCCTTCTCCGTCTATTGGCTACAGCATACAGTACACAGATCTAGGACCAGGCTAGTAGGCCCAGGTAAATGCAACACTTCAAAGGGCCAATCTGGGATTCAAACAACAACAAAGTGATCTCCCATAACAGCTGAGGGATGGAGAAATGTAAACTCTCAAATTGTTAGATGAAACTAAAGATGCAAGAACTGACCATCCATGAGATCAAAATGATAGTTTAAACCATGTTTTGAAGCTATACAAGTTTACAATTACATTATTTACAAACAATGGAGTAAAACAAGGTTATATTTTTGGTTCTGATTCGGTAAGGCAGCTGAAAGTAAGCTCATGAGGCATTTATAAGTTATGTTCATCAAGAATTGACGGCTTTATATACTGCAATTCATTTAAAAGTCACAAAATGTATGTACCAATTCCAGATTGTCCCTTTTAAGATGTCTGTTACTTTACCTGATGTTACGCTAGGTTTACTGACATTGTTATCTGGAGCATGGTACAGTGCCATGGGGGATTGTGTATCCTTGTGTTTGAATGTACATTAGTGTGTACACTCTTTTACACCGAAACTACACCAGCACCAAAACGAGAGCGTACCGTCAACGCGATTTTTATAGTGCTGCACCAAGAGCGAGATTAAATGTGCTCCCACAACCATTGACCTGACAAAATAGTCTATATTTCATAAAGGGAAGACATCTGAAAATAATTTCGTCTATACTTCATAACAGGAAGCAATAATGGTGAAACCTCCGCAACTAATCTGCAATTTCAATTATTTGACTTCGCACCTCACTTAGCAGACGTGCTGCTTTTGCATGCGGTCTAGCATGTCTCAATAGATTAGCACGAGTTGTTAAATTGCAGCTCACGGTATGGAGACGTTAAGGCGCCGTGACAGAGTTGGTAGAGTTTGGCTGTAAGTCTATTGGAAATCTGCCACCTCTGGCCATGGTGGTGAGATTCAGTTTGATGTTCCAAACAACATCCCCCTCCCTAATAATAATACATATAACTCCCCGAAATGGACTTGCAGTGTGGACCTTAGCTTTTGTGCATGCATGCAGGATTCAAAGAGGCAGCCACCAGAGACAGAAAGGCAAAAATTGGTGAGTCTACTCACCTAGAACACCCCTGACCTGTAACAACATGTTTGTATACAAACCGAGTGTCAGGTAGGACACTCAATTTGGAAAGTGCTTTTCGGGACCAAAACAGCCTTCGCAAATTATTATTTTAAGGGATCTCATTCCCTGACCGCTACTGATTAAACACAACATTATGTACAATGTACAACATCTGACCTATGTTAACATCCCTCCTGGGTGAGGATAGTTGACTAGTCTGACCAACCTTGATAAGAAGATTATGAAGCAACCATTAGGAAGCTTTTAGAAAGTTTGAATGTTACATATTGCACCTTTAAAGTAGAAAGTTAATTGCTGTGGAAGCTGTAGTCACTGTGGCTGAGACAGCAGGTCACGGACAGAACTGAAACACTTTTTCTCTTAAGTACTTTGTGTGATGTCAACATTGATATTTGTTTCCCACTTAAAAGCATCAGACAAGTGCTTCTCTTGCTTATTTTACCCTAGAGCCGGCGGTGGCTAGCTGGCGTTGCTAAGTTACCTGCTCAGAGTCTGTAGCTGGCCTCACTTTCACAAAGAGAATTTGCTTTGAAGTGTCTTCTAAAAAATCATCTGGAATATGATAAATGTTTGTTTGAATTTGTGATATGTCACTCTTACTGCCTACTATTATTAGAACTACCATGTGGTCTGGAAAGTCATGCAAGCAACAACAAAACATTTTCTGTTGTTGTGATTTGTCTTTTGTGAGCGAGGTTAGGAGAGGTTCGTTCTGCTGCCTCTCTCCTGCCCTCTTGTGTTGAAACAGGTGCTGTGCTCGCACGACTCACTCTTTCTCTAAAACCCCTCACCCATCAGTACAGTTATTGGGACATTGTAATGTTTCTTCAAGTCAGCCATATGATGATTTTGGGTGCCAATGATGTCCATTTGATACAAGTAAGGTTAGATACCCCCCCCCCCCACTACCCGGCTGTCCAGCATTGTGTGGCTGCCTCGTCTTCCGCCCCCCACTCTCCCTACTCTCCCATAAACACAAAGAGGATAAGTCACTATACTGTAAGGACTTAGCACAGATAGTGGAGGAAATGTGTCAGTGGGCTTTTACATCAATCCTGAGCTTAATCCGTCTTAATCTCAGGGTCTCAGTGTGTGTCTGTGATCTGTGTTATCACTGGAGCGCTAATCTGGGGAGGTTGAACTTTGACCGAGGGGCGTTGTGGTGGGTGCGAGCACGGCGGGGCTCCCCTCTTAAACTGGGACCAGTGGAGAAATGATGAACACGCAGTTATTATTGTAGAGTAGGTAGAAGTTCCTCTGCCTGTAACCACTGATACAGGGTCAGATAAGTGATGTATCTAAAATATCTAAGCTATAGTGCATGTTAATAAACACAAGTGGTAGATAGTGTGCACTAGCATGGTGCTTATGGATGTAAACAAACCAGGCAGTTGCTAATTTGGGAATGATAAACTCACTCCTCCCTTAAGATCCCTCCCTTTTAAATTCACCCACTCTGCTCCCTCAAATCTGAATTATTGCTGGATTCATGACTGGATCAATGCCCATTTCCCAAATCCCTGAACTACATACACAATACCTTACATATAGCTCTCTCTCTTTCTGTCTCTCTGTCTCTCTCAGTCTGCAGTTCAGAGCCAGAGAACATCCAGGCGGACCCCCATAACTACACCAGCCTCCTGGTGATGTGGGAGAGGCCGCGGGCGGTGTACGACGCCGCCATAGAGAAGTACTCCGTCACCTACAGGCTGGCCCAGGGAGAAGACCCCCCCGCCTTCGAGTACCTGACCGACGGGGACCAGGATGTGGTGAGGGGGTGGGGGCGGGGGGGGAGTCGCACTGGGGTCAGGGGGATGAGGGATGGGGTCCAGAGGCGACTGGTGGAGGTTAGAAATTGGAGGACGGGCTCCTTGTAATGCATGGAATGGAATTAGGAATAGTATTAAACATATCAAAACGCAATGAATGAATGAGAGTACCGTATCAATACCAAATAATCAATTTTGTAATTCAAAGAATTACAGACAAATGCTAAAAGACTGTTGTAAACGAATGGAAGTTTTACCAAAGTCATAGGCTACAGTGTGTGTGTCAGGGACACAAAGGACAAGTACTCTAAACCAAACTGAATGTGTGCATTTCTGCTGCATCCATTTATACCATCCCAGTAAACAATAACATATCAGTGACAAGCATTGAATTCGAGAAGGCTTTTGGCACACTATATATATTATGTATAGAATTTCTTAAATGCATAATTTATATTTAAATGCATGGAATTTACAAGTGTTATCAACATGGTGGCTGACCCGCAGGACGTGTAATCACTGTCACATACAAATAGTAAGATAGTGGTCATAAATTGGGTCTCCACACACCCAAGCATGTGACTACTGTAAATGGCTGTCTCCTCCAAATCTGTCTACACATGTGTTTGATACCATTCCTTTAACATTTAAGTCATTTAACAGATGCTTTTATCCAATCAACTATATATCAGTCATTGTGAGTAAAACCTTTGATAAGGTTTTAAAAACAAGGAACAAGAAGGAAGGAACAAGGAACTGCCATCGGCAGTAACAGTGCTAGAGAAAGGTTTAAGTTCAGGTAGGAGGAGGAGCCTGGGTGTAGTCTAAAGAGATGGGTCTTTAGTCTACGGTAGAAGATAGGTAGTGACTCTGCCGCCCTGACAGTGGTGGGAAGCTCAGTGGTGGGAAGCGCCAAGACAGAAGAGGTGCAACTGAGCAGAGCGACCACTACGTCCTCATAGAGATGGCGGTGCCAAGCGGCCAGCAGAGGTGGAAGAACGGAGTGATGGGGTTGGCGTTTGAGGACTGACCATTGTTTGCAGATAGAGAGGTGCTGTTCCCTTTCCTGCTCTGTGGGCCAGGGTCTTGAATCTGATGCGAGCTGCGACTGGGCGCCAGAGAAGAGATGCTAGCTACACAGGACAGTTGTTTGTCCAGGATCAGCCCAAGGTTTTTGGCTGTCTGGGAGGGGGACACAGGGGAGTTCTCATCCATGATGGAGAAGTCTTGGAGAGGACAGGCTTTCCCAGGAAGGAAGAGCTGCTCCCTCTTGTCAAGATTGAGCTTGAGGTGGTGAGCAGACATCCAGGCAGAGACATGTCGCCACCTGTGTGTCAGTGGGGGAGAAATAGACAACATTTCTCATTCCGTTCCAACCATTCCAATGTGCCCGTCCTCCAGTTTCTACCTAAACCAGCCTCCTCTGGACTCCATCCCTCAGAGAGATCCAGAGAGAGAGAGGTCAGCTGTGGTCAGACTCTCTACCCTTGGTTGCAGTTCAAACGCAAATTCAACATGTCCACTCCCCCTCGGTCCTAGGGGAAGTGAAGGAGGGTAGGTCAAACTTGCATTTGGACTGCAGCCCTTCTGCTCGCAGTGTGTATGCACCCTCATGGACTTCAAAAGTAAGGACGGGTGTCAGAGATATGTCCCTCTCTGGCCCATGCTTGTAACCAATCCAATGCTTTCAAACCCTTGAGGGGGGGTGAATGAGTGCATAATTCAGGGAGATTGCCATTGAGTTATGGGCCCTTCTGCTGGATCCAATCAAATCACAACATGATGTTCAACATGTTCTTACAGCTGTATAGTTTTAGATTTTTGATGTTGACCGTTCAATCACATGACTGAATGAGTGAGTGAATGAAGAAATGAATGAAAGAATGAGTGAATAAAGTCATGATTGTGTGAATGAATGAATGAATGAATGAATGAATTGACAAAATAATGATCCCCCTTCCATTCCTAAACACCCTGTGTCATCCCTTCCTTCCACCAGGGGGCGATGCTCCAGGACCTGTTAGCCAACACCAGCTATGTGGTACAGGTGGTGGCTGTGTGCACCAACGGTCTGTACGGCCGCATGAGCGACCAGCTGACAGTCGACATGCCCATCGATGACACCGGTAAGAGCGACCACGTCCACCTGTTCCGTCTCCACGGAGACCAAGCTTAGAGGTTGCACCTATGATGCATCGGTATGTCACATTATACCATAGGTGTGGTCACATACTTTTAGTTCGGGGGATCTTTTGCAAACCAGTTCCCTGTATCGCTTTAGTGGTACAATGTGTCTTGACTAGTGTCTATGCAATTGCAGGCTTCTTGAGTAGAGTAGATTAGGTCTTGTGTAGTGTAGGATTAATACTGGATACAGGATTAATGTTATAAAGCTGCCTTAACCGGTAGAGTTGTAGAACTGGTCGATCTACGAGTATTGATGAAGTTAGAATACAGTTCTGTAGTGGTTTCTGATTGGTTTCGAAGCATGATTAGCCAATCAAATATCTTGCTGACTAGGTATAGTGACAAGCACAACATTCTGACAACATTCTGATAGGTGCATGTTCTGTGATGTCAGAACTAAGGGACAGAGACTGTTCCTTGTTTTTAAAGACTTCTGTTTCCCAACCGTCATGGCCGTAAACCCCTGAATGACATATATTTGTGATTCAAGTCCTCCCTCCCCCCTCTCTATGTGTCTCTTTCTCTTTATCCATTACCCTTCCTGTCCCCACACACCTTTAGGGGTATTTTTGGTGAGCATGTTGTTACCACACACACTCACACACACACACACACACACACACACACACAAAAGTGTGTACTACTCTTGTGTATGGTGAAAGCTGATGTTTTTCATATGCTTTTCTCTGTGTACTCTTTCCTATATTTCTAAGACGTGAAAGAACATTCCACGTCATTCAGTGTGTCCCATGTCAAAAAAAAAACACAAAGTCACCGTTTTTGAAATGGCACCTTCTCCATCACAGTAAGAGATTGTTTTCATGTGTGCAGCATTGTGTATGAAATGGATTGGAAGACAATGGTAATGATGGGAACTCTGTATTTTCTGATTTATGTTGATAATAAACGAATATGTCTTGTAAAAAGAAAAATCCCTGGCATCATATTTCCATGTCCACGTGCATGAATGTGCCGCGCACTTGTGTATTCAAAACATTTGATACAGCTGTATGACTGAATGTGTTGTGATACCAGTCAAGTCACAATGTCTCGGCAACGTTGATGTAGCAACTATACAGTATAGGTCGCCATTAGATCATTTGTGGACCCTGGTTGTGTGTGTTCGTTCACCCCTTACCCTTCATTAAACTTTTTAAAAACTCACTTCATGCTTCTCAAACCAGTCTGATCTGGCCTCCATGATGTGTAACTTAGACCCATTCAGGTAAGAGCTACCATTGTCCCCCAAAAATATGTGTGTGTTGTGTGTGTGTGAGGTGAGGGGGGGACCATACTGGTGCATGAGGGTCTCCAAACATTCCTAAGTCAAACGGTGTACGTGTGTGTATATGCATGTGTGTTAACGCTCAGCTTGTTGACCCAGAAGTACTTGATGTGTTCATGACTGAAATAACTAATTGAGGTGGAATGGATAACCTCTCCCTCGTTCTCTCACTCGTATCTCACCTATTTAAAACCAACGTCAACATATTCACGATTTCTGGTATAGGTTTATCATGTGTTCAGTGACTTCAATGTGGATATCAGGCTTGAAGGAATTTGCTGGACCTCTATCTTAAAGACCAATCTGTGAATTGGAACGCATCTGAACCCCAAATTGATCAGAACATCACAATGAAAATGTATGCTTGTACACAAACACAGAATGGTTTTCACAGATTGTTTTACACCGTTTGTGTGTTTTAAGTGTTTGTCAGATACCTTTCCCTATGGTTATTCTCTTGTCACGTTTTAACATACTGTTGGATTAACAATGGGTTTGTCAATTGAGTAACACATTTTAGAATTAGAAATGCATATTATAATGTAATTGAACAGAAATGTTCATATTGTCAAAGGTTACTTAGTTACAATGAACTCAAAAAGGATGAAGAAACAATAAATGCAGACTGATTATAAGAAAGCTATGCTTCTTTTCTTTACCTTTTTGTGACCTCAGGTGTGTGAAATATCATTGTTAGTTTGGTCAGGATATACATGCGAGTATTCTTATTGTACTTAACAAAAATGGACTCATCCCTTATATGATAATGAATACCTCCTTTACCATTGTTTCTAATGGTCAAACCTGTGTTTATTTTCAGAGATTGACCCAGATCCAGATTCAACTGAGTTTGAAGATCAAGTAAGGATGATATACAATGTTCACTTAGTTTGTTGCACTGGTATCAGTCCATTGAAAACATGATAAAGAAGTATTGTTTCAATGCAAGCAATAATTCCATGCAGTCTGTGACTCTGTGTATTTTCCCACCAGATTGAGGAGTATCGGCCCAATCTATCCTGGGCTGAACCAGATCAAAACCAGGAAAAGAACATGGACGGGACCTCCACAAACCCCACAAGGACCAGTCCCAGTACAACACTGGGCCCACCAAGACTCCCCTTTCCTGGTATAAGAACCACAACCGAATCTGTCCAGAGGAGAACTACAGAACCAGGCTCTCCATCCACTCAGCCCAGTCAAGCCCAGACCTCCACGGAACCGAGTGTCAGACACCGCACTACACCAGGAACACCAGCAGGGGTCACACTGTCACCAGGTGGCAGAGGCAGGGCGAGCACCGGCACCCACCACAAGCACACCACCACAGCAACCCTGGTGCCATCTCACACTGATGACATCACAACATCCTCAACCAGGGTGGAGAAGCGCCCTGTGACCGTCGCTGCCGACAAAAGCGGCGAGGCAAAAGACACCGACCCTCTTTGGGAAAGTCCAGCGGTGGCAACGTCCGTCCCCTCTTCCTCCTTTCAGGAGGTACTGCTGCGGCCTACAAGTCCCAGCATGCCCTTCTTTACCTCCACCACCTCTGCCACCCCCTTCGGCGGCGTTCTCTCGCAGACCACGCAGCCGGTGTTCAACGGTGAGAGCCCCCCTGTCCTCCCTTCCTCCGCCCCCCTTGTGTGTGGCACGCCAGACCCCAGCGACCCCAGCACCACCCCTGCCGCCTGCCTGCATGCCCCTCCCTCGTCTAGACGTGTGTCGTCTGTGCCCCCCCCTGCTCGGGACCCCCCGCATGCCGCTACCGCACTGTCGTCTAGTGGTGACCCATCCCTCGCACCCACCCCCACGTTCCCCTCCTCCTCCTCTTCCATGTCCTCCTCCACCCCTCCTCTGTCTCAGCTCCCTCACTCCTCACACCCCCTGTCTGGTTGGGAGACTGCCGTCGTCTCCCGTGGTGTTGGGTATGATGATGATGATGATGATGATGATGATGATGATGGTGGTGATGGTGATGTGTTGTCTGGTTCCTCGTCTGTGGACTCTGGCGATCCCCCACTGTTTAGCGGCACCCCCCCCCTTCACACTTTACCTGACTCATCCATAGCCATGCTGTCCGAGTCCGACTGGGACCTGTCTGAGCTCTCTAGACCTGCCACTCTCTCCATCGACCCCACTCTCCAGCCTTCGGCTCTCCTCTCTAGTGACCTCTCTCTGTCCAGGAACACTCCAGGCCTCGCTGACTCTCTCTCGGGCAGGTTAGGGGACTATAGTAGTTACGTCACTGAGGGTGTAGTAGACGACTCTTTTCTGGCAGAGGTCAGCGGTGATGGATTTCCCTTTGGCGTGGAGGCCTTGTGTACCTGCTCTCTCGACTTCTCCTCTGCGTCCTGGTTGCATGCTTCTCCTCACCTCCCACTGTCCTCGTCTGACTGGGGAGTGGCTAGCTTAGAGGTCTACTCTAGCCGGGGGCTTCCCTCGGCTTCTGGTAGCGCCCTGGACGACCTCCTCCATTCTCCATCTCTGGCAGGCTCCGGCAGCTTCTCTGTAGGCCAGCCTCTCCTCTCTGCCACTGGCATTTCTCCTCCTCCTCCTTCCTCCTCCTCTCCACTTCATCCCCCTCTCTCCGTTTCCCATAGTGACCTCCCCGTTTTTGTTGCAGCCACGGCGTCCAACTCGAAGGACCAGCGGGCCCTGGCGCCCGATGGGGCCTCGACCCTCCCAACCTCTACCCTCTCCTCCCCCACAGTCTCCCCGCTCAGCCCCACCCTCCTCCCTGACAGCCAGCCTCTCACCCCCACCCTCCTCCCTGACAGCCAGCCAGTCAGCCACACCCTCCTCCCTGACAGCCAGCCGGTCAGCCCCACCCTCCTCCCTGACAGCCAGCCTTTCACCCCCACCCTCCTCCCTGACAGCCAGCCTCTCACCCCCACCCTCCTCCCTGACAGCCAGCCTCACACCCCCACCCACCTCCCTGACAGCCAGACAGTAGATAGTAGTGCCTCAGGCTCTACCCTGTCCGGAGAGGCTCAGGAGGACCTAGATCAGGAGTGGGACAGGGTTCAAAGTTCAGTGTTGGCCTCGGGGGAGGGCACGCCTCCTCACTCTACCGAGGTCAACCCCACAGTCACCCCCTCGCTAGCCTCTAAGGTCGCCGTCTCCTCCGACGATGCAGACGAGAGCTCCCTTGCTTTCTATTTTGAGAGCGAGAGCGGCAGCGCTATCATGACGGAGACGGGCAGCACAGCAACCGTATCTGTGGTAACGTCCACGGCACCCTGGTCGCTAGGTGGGGATGAGGAGAGCGGCTCGGGGCCGGGCGAGAGCCTGTACGACAACGAGACGTCCTCAGACTTCAGTATCCCCGAGCACAACGAAAGAAACTCTGAGGAAGAGGAGCCGGTCGCAGGTAAAGAACCGTCCACTGGGGGGCAACACTTCCCTGCACAGCGAGGCAGGGCCCAGTGAAGTCTCTCTCCAATTGGGGAAGACTACAGCTCCCATGATGCCAGTGGAGCAGGAAAAACTCTGGGATTTAAGAGATGACTAATCCACCACCTGTCTGTGAAAAACTAAAATCCCATCAAAATAATATGTGTGTGTGTGTATGTTTGAGAGAGAGAGAGAGAGAGAGAGAGAGAGAGAGAGATTGAGGGTGAGAGTGTGTATGCATTAAAACTCAGTCAACGGTAATGTTTGGGGGGTACATGTTAGACATCATGTCACCGTAACACACATCAAAGCGTTTTTCACCCAGCTGTTGTCTCATGAGTCCGCAGCCATCATATACTGTCAGTGTCGTCATATGAGTGCTCTTGTACGTGTTCTCTGAAATATTTGTGTATGTTTAGATGCCTCAGTCTCTATGCTAATCAGGAAGTATTTGCTGTTTCAGTCACTTGAATCACATCAAATGATGGAACACATCGGTACACAAACCAAAGGCCTACTGTACCTGTCGCAAAAAGTTGAACAATTGACAATTATCACTCACCAAGGTAATATCTTTAACAATTTCATCATCACACAAGTTCTAAAATAATGATTTTTAATGGTAAATGTGGACAGAACATAAACAGGTGAGGACAGTACGCCATAACACACACACTGCAGCTGCTGCACACCTTTAGGCCCTTCGGTCATGAATACCCAATCAAAATAGTTTCCTCAAAACAAGCATGCTTTTAAACTCTGATTCTGGCGATCATGCAATGCTACTCTCATGAGGGGCATCTCCCTTACAAAGTCCTAAATGGTAAGAATAGCTGCTAACACTTTAGATAGTACCCTACAGACATATAGATCAACCATCTAAACAAATCTTTAATTGACCCTTAATTCAAGCCCAACTCTTAAAGGCCCACACCAGCCAGTTTAGCTTCCTGGCCTTTCTCGAAAAAAAAATACTGGTGTTAGTCATTCACAGAGCTATTTGGGAAAGTAACACCACTTCTTTCAGATAATGCACCACTTCTCCCTGAAAATTGTTGCAATTACAAATGCTTTGGTATTCACATGTTTATTTATTTAGTTTGCATTAGAACAACACAAAAAAAGCAGAGAGAGAAAAAAAGCCAAATCTGATATCATTCCACATCCAAAAATGGACTGGACAAACTTATTGACATCCTCAACTTAATATTTGGTAGCACACCCTTTGGAAAAAATAACTGAAATCAATCGCTTCCTGTAACCGTAAATTAGTTTCTTACACCTCTCTACTGGAATTTTGGACCACTCTTCTTTTGCCACCTGCTTTGGTCTCTCAGTTTTGAAGGGTACCTTCTCCCAACTGCTGTTGAGATCTCTCCACAGGTTTTCTATGGGATTTAGATCTGGACTCATTGCTGGCCACTTCAGAACTCTCCAGCGCTTTGTCCTAAACCATTTCTGGGTGCTTTTTGAAGTATGCTTTGGGTCATTGTCCTGCTGGAAGACCCATGACCTCTGACGGAGACCCAGCTTTCTGACACTGGGCCCTACATTGCGCTCCAAAATTCTTTGGTAGTCTTTAGATTTCATGATGCCATGCACACAATCAAGGCATACAGAAGCATCAAAGCAACCCCAAAACATCTGTGAACCTCCACCATGTGTGACCGTAGGGACCGTGTTCTTTTCTTTGAAGGCCTCATTTCGTAGCTGTATGAAATGTCATACGTCACGGCATGTGAGAAATTGTTTCAGGAGGAACTAAGAAAATAGAATGTATTGCCCAAAATACACATACTTTGACCTAACCCAATGAAATTGTGGCGTTGAAACAGAATTGAAGTTGACGTAGGACAGTATCCAAATTATGTGTGGCTGAATATCTTACCCACAGACATAAAATATTAGACTGTGAATAATCTATGTTTATGACATAGACCTACCATGGTTTTGTACAGTTTCAAAGGACATCTGCTAAAAGGTCCCCATTTATATCTGATTAGTTCCAACCTATATGTGCCGAGTCGAACAACACTACTTTACTGTACCTGGAAAGGTTTAAGATTCTGGCGAGAGAGAGGGACTGATATAAACTGCTCATCTGCTCTACCTTTGAGCCATCACTGGATGGTTGTAGCCCGTTATGACCAGCAGAGGGCAGCACATCTCTTCCCCATGGATACTGCAACAGAGCAGAGAGCAGAACACAGAACAAATCATCAATGACATGGAACACCATTCAAGGCCCCTATTCATAACATTTTGTTTCCTGACTTTGAGATCTCCAAACTTCTTCCATCCAAACATTCAATCAGATAGTTTTCTTTGAAGTCTTTGGAATGGAATGGGAGTGGACAATATACTGTCTTTCCTTATCAATATGCGTTTATGTTATCCTCCACTTAGTGAATCGAGAGCACAGTCTGTCTAACACATAATCATCGAGAGGTGGGCGTCATTGTGTGCTTCAAGCTGTCTTCAACTCATAATAACATCTAGTGCACGTGTAGAAACATACTGTGGTCTGTCCATTTCCATTACGATCATCATTACCTCTGTGTTAAAGATTGGACAGGCTTAATGGCTTTCAATGTGAAAGCATGCGAGTCAAACAGTCAGAAAAGTTTACACAGCTCAAGGAGCACTTCTTAATGATTGAATTTGACGTGTGTTTATATGTGTTATGTGAGTAATTTCATGAAGTCTGTGTGTGTGTCACAGTTGTATCAGACTGGTTGTGTGTGTGTGTACTGTCCTGTTTGTGTTTTAGTCTCTGTGTGTGTGTCCCAGTCTAGATGTGTGTCATGCATGTGCCTACAGTATGAGGTGTGGTGTGTGTGTGTGTGCCGTGCATGTGTGTTGCGTCTCAATGTAGTTATGTGTTGCGTGTGTCGTACAGTAGTTTAGTGCCAGGGGTTGTGTTTGTGTGTGTGTGTGTGTGTCTTTGTGTGTGTGTCTTTGTGTGTGTGTCTTTGTGTGTGTGTGTGTGTGTGTGTGTGTGTGTGTGTGTGTGTGCGCCTGTGTGCATGTGTGTGTGCATTCGTACGTGTGTGTGTGTGCCCACACGTGTGTGTGTGTGTGTCAGCAGCAATTAAGATGTGTATCCTTTCTCTCCCCCTCCACACACAGAGGCCAGTAACAGCAGCCATGAGTCCAGGGTGGGCATGGCCAAGGAGAGGGAGAGGAAGGCTGTCGTGCCCCTGGCCGTGGTCTCCACCCTCACCTTCGTGGGCCTCATCGTACTGGTTGGCATCCTCATATATTGGAGGTAAGAACTCTGTAGTTTTTGATGATGACGCATGTCTTAACATCTAATGGGAAGTTACAAATGAGAGGTAATTAGTCATCAATGCATGTTTTAATCTCATCTACTGGAGATAAGACAATTGTTTTGATAGTGGTGATGATGATGATGTCAGGTATCGTCATTCTAGCGTGACACGGCTTTGCCTGAACTACCTGTCATTATAAACTAATGATAACATTGCCAACTTTATTGCAAAGTAAATATCATAGCACCCCTTCACACCCCCACCACATAGGTGACACTCTTGAATTACTCCACACAGAAGCAATATTCATCAACTAGAAAATGAAGTTCCTGTAGAAACTTTATGCACTTGCAAAGTTTTATTTTGGTAGTTGATCAAGATAAAAGATGATTTAGACTATAGATAGTCCAAACCATCTTTTAAAATGGATAGATTCATAGATAGATAGAGAGAGAGTGTGTAAATGTGCTTACGGTTTAAAGGTCTAAATAGTATCAAACATCTGTATTCAGTCCACATTTTAAGTTGTCAACTTTTACAATATACTGACTAGATATGATGCCACCATTCAATCTAATGTACAAATACAGCGTAGTATAACTAGCAAGACAGGAATAGCAGCTACGTTTTTGCAGTGGGCCACTAAAAACACGCCGATTTGGCCAGCTACGTTTTTGCCGCGAGGCACTAAAAACACACAATTTCGGCCGATGCCGCCATTGTCGCTACTGACATTCAAGAACTCTCTGTGGCTTATTGGTTATGACAATGCCTTTCAACCCTACAGACCAGTTTTCAAGTCACACGTCAAATCAATTTTTAAATGCCCTGACTCATACCATTTCTGAGCTGTACTCAACTTTGCCTGAAATCCTATTCATTCCTATAGCCATTCGCTCTGAATTGGGACATTTCAAAATGTATCGACTTTTTCATGTTTTAAGCTTGACATCAAAGCTATTGTAGCTGCTGTCAAAAATGTTGATGTATGGTGCTCAATTTAATTTCCTATCTTTTTCGGCTATTGACAACTCAAAATATAACTTAAAACATAGTTTTTTGTAATGTGTATATGCCTACAGTAATGGGACAGTGAAGCATTTTTCTTTTGGCTACACATACTTTTTTAAATGATGAAACCAATATGTATATATATATAAAACTACTTTAATCTCATAGTAATTGTGTGATTTCAAATCCAAACTTTTGGAGTATAGAGCAGAAAGAATTTGAAAACACTTTACTGTTACGCGTGTAACAGTTTATGCTGTCTGTTTGTTAGTCAAACTCCACTCCAACTTTATATAAGCTATTGTTATTACCTCTGAGGAAAAACTGAATCTGCAATGGTAGATTTTCCCTTTCAAAATCATTTATTCAACTATAGAACTATAGAACTTATATAACTATAGTTATCAATATGAATAGACACAGCTCTACTGTACCCATGCCATACACAGAAAACATTGTCAAGATATCGTTAAGAAATCTGCTTCAATAATTTGTCTCCTGACCCCACTCACCATCTTCTCTAATCTTACTAAAACCTTACTTAAGCCTTTATGAACAACAGCTTTCCTTCTGTGTTGATACAGTTGGGCTACACACCCACCCACCCATACACAAACACACACATGCGTGCACATGCACACTGTAGGGACCATTAAGCTCTACCTTGGGGACAGCTTGTGCGGCTGCCGTAGGGCTGATACCTGTCATATTGTTTTTAATCTGTCCCTGGAGTGGGCATGTATGGCTTCCAACCAGATACGGGGGTCACTGCCCCCCAGACACAGAGGGTGCAGGCGGAAAGGGGGAGGGAGTGGGAAAAGGGGCTGGCTGTAAGACCCCTATATTTGTCTGGGAAGCCTAATCTTTTATGACACAGACCCAAACTTGTTCTCACACTGGGAGGGAGGAAGGCACACACACACACACACACACACACACACACACACACAGAGTTTTGACTGAAACTTTTCATTCAATTTTTTTTAATTGGATAGCAATTCAAACGGTTACAATTCAGAAAAGCCTGTCTAGACAGCATGGATGTTCCTACAAATACTGTAGGCCTACTGTATTTGTTTTCACAGTGGGGACAAACTGACCGCTCTGACCACCATGAAATAACCGACTCCAGCAAATCCGTTCAAGGACACGCTATTGAAAAATATAAACACTTTTCAGTCGCATCCGCTCAGCTGGAGACGTGACATATTGTTCATGTTTTCGTTATTGTATGTCAAGATTGGGCAATGCTAAGCTTGTTGTAATCTTGGAGCTGAGGGATTAAATCTTAGAGAAAGATGTAAATTCAGTCAAGCCTGGAGCGTTGAACATGGAATTGGGGTGGGGGACTGGAAAAAAGGCCTCCGCATGATTATGTCGGACATGACATCATCGTGTTTGCATCTTGTCAGACGAGTGGCGGCAGGCCGAATTGCACAAATCCCACGTGTGTTACGTCCTTGTACTTCCCCCTGTGACGGTGCTCATTTGGCCATCCATAGCTGTGCATTTGGGGGTTAGCAGAGTCAGAATGGTGGGAACATTTTTTGGTAGGAATGAGACCAGGGTTTTGGGGTTAGTTCCATTTCATTTGAGTCCACTCCTGACTTGAAAAGACCACAGAAATAGTGACTGGTTATTTGTAACTCATGAATTGAATTTCAAATGACATCCCCTGATTTGACTGCATCAAAATGGGGAACCAAACCTTGGTGGGAACGTCTTGGTGGGAAACACATTCATTTCATCTTGCGGACACTTTTTTCCTTACTGGTTTTGACATCCAGGATAATCCTTGTTGTGATGTCCATTTTTGGCCAACACAACACAGGTTTAGCAGAAAGACATGCAGGGTTTATCCTGTTAAAAACTTGTCAGGGATTAGACAGAATCTTTTTTCCTGTGTTATGGAAAGATTACCATGTATTCTCCATCTGCAGTGTGCTGTGTATCTTCAATAACAGAACAACAAAAGCATTTTAGTTTTGCAGTCCTTTTCACATCTTTGAGCTTTTATCCACAATTGTTGATTTTCTTATGTTTTTTTCATTAAAGGTTTACATTGGCATAAAAGTAATGTTGACATTGTTTTTATCACGGTATTCAGAATGAATGTCTGTGATCAAAACAGCATACAATAATCCTTCATCTGTTTAAGATATTGAATTACAATGGCAATAGTTCACCATGACAGTGTCAAATCAACTGTAAACATATAGGAAGGTCTATTCAATATTACTGTATATATTGTGATATATTTGTTTCCTCAGGAATTGCTTTCAGACTGCCCATTTCTACATAGAGGACAACACATCACCAAGAGTGATATCAGCACCACCAATGCCCGTGCTTACACCAGCAGGTAACCATTCTCTAAATCTAAATCAAACACACACTACACAAACACAGACATACACATGCACACACCAACACACATTCACAATAACACCAACTACACTCGCACACATAGACAAAAAAAAAAGAGTGCTACCTACTGGGGGTGGACTCCTGAAGAGGTGCTGGTTTAGATAAGGTGCAAACTCGATCAGAGAGATAATGACTCAATCAAAGACAGGGAAACGGTCCACATGTTTAACACACACACACACACACACACACACACACACACACACACACACACACAGCAAAGACACCCAATGCTGATGATACTAATGAGGTTTAGCATCTAATGGTCAGTGCTTTCTGTAAGAGAAGAGAAACAATGGCTATAATTCAAATGGGTGAGAAATTGGCAAAGCATTTAGTTTGCTTTCTAAATGGCAGGTAAATTGGCCCCAAAGTCACTTTATAACAAGTCTAAAGATGAGTCATCAATAATTACCACTTACTGCTTCCGGTGGAAGTGTGTGAATATCGCCTGTTTATGCACACCCTGCTGTGCTTTAAAGCTTATACAGTGCCCTGCGTAAGTAATAGGACAGTGAAAAATGTTTTCTTCTTTTGGCTCTATTCTCCAAAAGTTACTATGTGGTTAAAATAAAGATAATTATATTTTATTTGATGGTATTTGTGTACATATTGGTTTTATCATTTAAAAACACCATTTATACATAGTCCTCCTATTTCAGGGAACCAAAAGTAATGGGAAAATTGGCTTGACAGGTGTTCCTGGTTAGTCAGGTGTGTTCAGTCACATCATGTGTGCAGGCATAAGAGAGCTGTCAATGTCTAGTATTGATTCTAGGTTTTTCGTTTGCCTTTGGAGTCTGCTATTCATGTCTGTCAACATGAAAACCAAATAGATGTCAATGAAAGCCATTATGAGGCTGAAAAATCAGGAAAAAAAAACATCAGATCAGAAACCATAGGCTTTGCCAAAATCAACAGTTTGGAACAGCATTAAAAATAAAAAAAACACTGGTGACATCATCAATCGCAAAGGGCCAAGGAAGACTTCTACAGTGGATGCTCACCACAATTAAGAAAAATCCCAAAACAACTATCCCACAGTTCAGCAACACTCTCCAGGAGATAGGCGTGAATGTGTCAGACACTGCCATCCACAGAATACGTCACCAGTCAAACTATAGAAGCTTCACTGCAAGTTATCCTGATCAGGTTACAATTTGCTCAAAAGTACCTAAAAAGCCTGCAGAAGTCTGGAAACAGGTCTTGTGGACAAAGGAGACAAATATGATCAACCCAAGATTTACAGCATACCACCTCATCTGTGAAACATGCTGGAGAGGGTGTTATGGTTTGAGCATGTATATCCGCCACTAGAACTGGCTCACTTGTCCTTATTGATGATGTAACTGCTGATGGTAGCAGCAAAATGTATTCTGAAGTGTACAGAAACATCTGCCTGCCCAACTACAAGCAAATGCCTCTAAATTCATTGGATGGCGCTTCATTATATAGTAAGACAATGAGCCAAAATATACTGCCCATGCAACTAGAGTTTTCACGTTCTTGACTGGAAAAGTCAATCTTCAGATTTAGATCCAATTGAAAATGCATTTAATTTCCTGATGATAAGATACTGACGAATTACATACATTTTATTGCATGTCATTATTGCTTCAGATTTGTGTTCTGTTTAACTTATCAAGCATTGGGGCAAGCATTACAGTAGGCTACGGCATATAGAGTTACACTATTATTAGATTGACATATTGATATTCAATTTGTAATCTCTTTAAAATAATGTGGTATTCTAATGATTCTTAAGTCCTGACTAAACACAACCAGTTTATTATTTGTTGCATGGTATCAATCAATTCAAAGATTACACTGTTACACTAACGTCAACAAATGGAGATCTCCAGACATCACTATGTGTACTTTCATTAATAATGAGGGCCCGGGGCTTCTAATGTTAACACTGTGCTTAATTTTTAACGTTTTGGTTGTTTAAAAGATGCACATATTTGCCGTCATAAAAAACCATTGTTTTTCATTTTCAGTGTGGCCACAGTGGAAAGCGTACATTCAACGTACATTCAAAAGTACCCCCAAACACACACTCAAGTGCATTTGTTGTCCACAAATGCTTTGTTCTTCCTCGAAAATGGATTATGTTGTGACATGATTGGCTCTGTTTTGTTTCAGATGAACATGAAGCCCTTCCTGTGAAGCAGTTTGTCAAGCATGTGGCGGAGCTTCATGACACCAATACCTTCTCCAGAGAGTTTGAGGTGTGCTGTCACTTCCTGTATCCCTCATTGTCTCTCACAGCTGAACTCCACACAGACCCCTAGGCCCTGTTCCCCAGGCACTGTGGTAGATCTAACAGAATTGGATAGGTTTAAAGGGATAGTTCACACCAATATAAAGAATAATTTCAGATTTTGTCAGACCTCCACGTCTCACCTTCATTGACTGAGTAGATCCAGCTAAATGTCACAACCCCCAAATAATGAAAAAGAAGAGCACCAAATATAATCAGGAAATAAGATGGTGCTTATGTTTTTCCATTATTTTGGGCATGTAAAATGATCTATGTAAGAGATACAGTAGGGTGGTGGGACATGAACTCATCATTAGACCAGTTTTGAGGTTTGAGGGCATGTGCCAAACTTGGATATGGGACTGAACTGTCCCTTTAAACAATATGGCAGTAGAGTCTGGTCTATGAGAGAACTGTCAGACAACAATACGCTATGAAAGTCCATACATCACGAACTGCAGAATGTAAACAAAACTGTGGACACTCATTTTTGGAGACAGGCGTCAGCATTATTATTGCTAGCAAATGAGAGTCAGTTAGTTAATTAATAGTCAATTAAGAGAGTTAGTTAATTGATGGTCAATTCCAGTATAAGACTCAATTTACCTTACCAAGCTTAGTTAACCTTGGGCCAAATCAAAACATATTTACTGTTCAGACCGCTCAGATTTACTTTTGCTAGCAATCATGATGGTGACGAGTGTCTACAGTTATAGTTACATTCTCCGTACGTGTGTCGTACAGATTTTCATAGCGAATTAACAGCCTTAGTACATCCATTTGTCTTAAAGGCTGTTGTGTAATGTCCTAGAACCATGAAAAGATTAAGAATGAAAAATGTGGCAAAGTGTTTTAGGTGTGCATCCTTTTTGTGAAACTGTTGTGTCGTTTGCAATGTTTTACAGCAGCTGCCATTATTTTATAGTCCGCATGCAGCAGAGTGATGGGGCTGCAGTGCATGCAATGTGCCGGGCATACAAACACACTATCTTCACGCCTTCATTGTCATGTCCTTGCACAGCACACAGTGATTGGCCCAGATTCATGTCTATTGTCCTTATGAATGTGACAAATATATTCAAATTAAACAGGATCACTTCAATCAGTTGAATGCAAGAGTAAGAGGATGTGTTCAAGGCTGAAGTCAGAGTATTACAGATACCATACTGAAGTAGTGCAGGTTATTGTTCAACATCACTGCTGTTGTGTGTAATTGAATAATTGACCCTGTCATGTTTGGATGCTTCTTTAAATGTAAACGTTTAAACTACAATGGTATACTAAATTGCATATACATGTCCAAAACAATATAACAAATTGATTTGTATGCCAAATTTAAGGACAATTTGACATGGGGCAGCATGGACTGAATCTAAGCCTTATCGTGACTCACTGCTTATGATGTACCATCCATGGTAGTGTCATTCAATTCAAATGTGTTGTATGTGTGCCTTGTAATTATTCTTTTTTTTTTGCACTTTTCTTTTTCACTTGTGTGTCATGGAACTCCATGGCTGTGCTTTCTGCATTCTCACTCCCACCATTAGATATTGAAAGAGTGTTACGAGGTAAGCCATGTCTCCCTTTTTGGCTTTGTTGTTTTGTGTAGCTAGTAGCTAGTAGCTAGCCAATAGTAGTTGTGTGTAGATGTTTGTCATGTCTCCAACCACCAACACATCTCTGTTTGTTTGTGGTGGTGTAGTGGAAGAGGCAGGGATTTTAAGGGCGGGGTTACAAAGATGTGTTCTTTTCTTTAGGAGGTGCAAGCGTGTACGGTGGATCTGGGTATCACGACAGACAGCTCAACCCACCCAGACAATAAAAATAAGAACCGATACATTAACATCCTGGCATGTAAGTAAAAAACACACACACACACACACACACACACACACTACATTACAAAACTATATTACAGAACATTAACTGACTACTACTGATTTATTTCTGACATCTCTGTTTTTCTACCCCTATAGATGATCACAGTCGAGTAAGACTGTCGCCCCAGGCTGACAAAGATGGGAAGAGTGGAGATTACATTAATGCAAACTATGTGGATGTATGGGATTCTATTTCATTCAATTCTCCAATCAAGGTTTTGGCTGGTGGAGGTAGAAATCGGAGGATGGGCTCGTTGTAATACATGGGATGGAATGAGGAATGGTCCTTTGATTTCTTCCTCCACCAGTCTCCACTGGTCCCTCTCCCTTGTCCCTTGTCCCATGTTAACCTCCTCCTCCCTCGCCCTAGCTACTGCTCTCTCTCCCTCCCTCTATTTCTCTCAGCTCAACGCTGCACATTACAATCAAATTCTGTAGAGACCATGGGCAGGATTCAATAAAACCTGTATCTTCTTTGTATCTTATTGACTACAGTGCTCGCTCTCTCTCTCTCTCTCAAACACTCTCCCTCTCTCTCTCTCCATCTCTCTCACACTCTCTCTCCCTCCCTCCCCCTCCCTCCTCTCTCCCCCTCCCTCCTCTCTCCCTCCCTCCCTCTCTCTCTGTCTCGACAGGGGTTCAACAAGCCAAGAGCCTACATTGCAGCCCAGGGCCCTCTGAGGTCCAGCACGGAGGACTTCTGGAGGATGGTGTGGGAGCAGAACGTGGGCGTCATCGTCATGATCACCAACCTGGTTGAGAAGGGACGGGTGAGAGAGTTCATAGTCACTCACAATGCAATCTGAGTGATCCATATTTAAGATTCCTTCTGTACCTTTTGTTGTTGAGCCATTTAAGGCTTAATATGGCGGCCATGACGTGTGAAAGGTCTAACTATTGTCATGTGACTGTTAGGGATAAATGGTGTTATGTTATAGTGACGACAGGTAAACATTGTAGAGTGATATTATGAGAATGACAGGTAAATGCCATGGAGTGGTGCTGAGACTGTCATATGAATTCAGGACTGGCGTTGGGGCTGATTTTGAACGTCTGTTGAACCCCATGGCTTGCAGTCCAAACATTTGATGGTGGCTGGTGAATACAAGAATTGGATGACTCGCAATGTACAGTGTAGCAACTGAACGACACCTGGTAGAAACAGTGCTGTGCTGTGAGCGTTTCATGATGCCTAGTAACCCCCCCCCTTTCAGAGGAAGTGTGACCAGTACTGGCCCCTGGAGAGTCAGGAAGAGTATGGCACGTTCCTGGTGACGTTGAGGAGCACCGAGGCCCTGGCCTACTACACTCAAAGGACCTTCACCCTGAGGAACACAAAAGTCAAAAAGGTCAGAGGTCATACCACAGGCGTATCCTGCTCATTTACCAAGAAATACATTACAGGCTGTTCTTCGATCTATAATTGTACCGTTGATCATCCAAACCTTCACCATACTAGTTCACGTTTGTAGTACAAAGCATATTGTATTATATTCATATTATGAGGTAATTTCCTGTTCATCAATTCCTCCTTCCTCCGACTGACCTGCAGGGCTCTCAAAAGGGGCGGATTCACGAGCGGACAGTGACACAGTACCACTACACCCAGTGGCCAGACATGGGGGTGCCGGAATACGCCCTACCTGTCCTCACGTTCGTTCTGAAGTCCTCCAAGGCCAGGACTGATGACATGGGGCCTGTCGTAGTGCACTGCAGGTAGGCAGTTGTAGATATACAATGTATGTTTCGTAGCATTAGGTGCATTTGAAATAGTCCTAATAGTACAAGTCTGGTCACCCAGTGCACCGGATGGGTTAAATCAAGCGTACCATATTCTTTCCTTAACCGCCTTTATGTAACCTGACTTGTAGAGATACATTGTGCATAGATTGTGCATTTTTTTCAACTCTTTACACAACATTATTTCATGAAAAACAGAAGTGAATCAGGATACCAGGATTCAGGCACAAAACCATGGCATTCCTGTACATAATCTTGTTCCATAAATTGTACTGTAGATCATACATGTATGGATGTGTCCTTGCTCTGAATTGTAACAGCCTGTATCATTGGTTTACGACTCTCGTGTGATTTCAGTGCTGGCGTGGGCAGAACGGGCACCTACATTGTGTTTGACAGCATGTTAAAGCAGATGAAAGAAGAGGGCAACGTCAACATCATGGGCTTCCTCAAACACATCCGCACACAGAGGAACTACCTGGTTCAGACAGAGGTGAGAGGTCATTGGAACACACACTGAGGTGGCTAACACCACATAGGTCAAATGGTGGAACCAGAGCTTCCACTCAAGCTAAAGTAGCTTCTTTCAGTGGAATGTCAGATAGTGTCACAGTTGTAGCTTAACAAAAAAAAAAAGAAAAAAAAAAGAAAACTTGTCTGTGAATCTCCCTTTTTGTAATGTTGACTAGCAGCTACTGCTATGACAGTTTGAACATGACACTTAGTCTTTTAGATGACAAATTATTATAATATAAGGTAGTGCCTGTAGTTTTAATATTGAAATATGAGATAACAGGGCAGGGCTATTAAAGTGGTCTGAAATAAGCAGGTACCAACCAGCAATTTTATGCCAGAACACCCACAACAGATTGACCTTTTATTTTCCCCATACATCCAGGAACAGTACGTGTTCATTCACGATACCCTAGTGGAAGCCATCTTGGGCACGGAGACAGAAGTGCCATCCAGCCACATTCACAGCTACGTTAATGACCTCCTGACCCCTGCGACTTCAGGCCGGACGCGTCTGGAAAAGCAGTTCAAGGTAAAAGGCCTACATACCTACTCTAACAGGCCTGTACAGCTTTACATTGGCAGGGAATGAATCAGATGTGGAAGTCATTCGTGTCCATTTCTGACAAGTACACCTGTGGTGTCATTTTGTTTGTAATCACCAAATTCCTCAAAAGGAGCTATACTCTCAATCTGATTTATCAAGTGTTTCCACATATTTATATATGATATTTTTCATAGGAACAGAACATAAATAGAAAGTAAAACAGAGGCCTTACCAACGGGATGTGACACTATAATAACATTTCCTGACTTTCCCTAAATGTCTGTTTTTAACATAATAGCGTCATAATCACACATAGAAAAAATCTGGAAGCATTTTCATGACTACCACACCTTATTTTGATAGTAAACAGGTCACACCTTGAGGCACGATTATCACCTGCTCCCAAAAGCGCAAATGGTCCTTTACCCTCATCATGGTGATTCGAAACTGACATTACAGTTATTAATGGATTTCCTATTTCAACCATAAAGGGTCGCACACATGGACAGAAAGACAATAACAGTTATTTCCATTATCAATGTGTGATTAGAAGCCAGCATGCCAGCCAGAGACATCTACCCTTCGTCACACCCATATGTAGAAACACAGTTAGCAGACGCCATAAATGTAAAATGTAAACGTAACACACATACTGTAGCCTACATACACACACAGGAGAAGATATCATAGGATGCTTATTGAAAGCCAATAATTGAAAGCCAATTTGTCTGTGTAAAGGCCAATGATGTTGATAACAATACCGAAAGTGGGCAGCACAGAGAGTGATAAAGATTGAAGCAACTTTCAATCTGTAATGCGCTCCACATTTGACTGCGAGTTGAAATATGTCTGTCAATATATTATATTCAATGTGCAGCTCTTTAAAATACAAAATGTAGTATTCTAATGATTCTTAAGTCATGACTAAACACAACCAGTTTATTATTTTGTGTATGGTATTGATCTAATTCAATGATTACACTGTTACACTGTTACAACGTCCTCACTCTGGTTAGTAATAATGGCCCAGTTCTAGTGTTAAAGGACATTTTAAATGTGCTTTTTCAATTGGATTTTATCCTTTGTTACATACTAACAACTGTAGGTGCAAATCTTCCACAGATACAAACACTAACTAAGAGGCCTTTGTCTGCCAATGTTACAGTTGATATCCCAGTCCAATGCCAAGCAGTGCGACTACTCCGCAGCCCTGAAAGAGGGCAACAGAGAGAAGAACAGAAGCTCCTCTTTGATACCTGGTGAGTTCCAGACAGGATTGTTTGTGTGATGAATGGTTATGGCGGTTTGAAAAAATACAATTCCATCGCCAAAAACATCGCCTTGACTGTCTAAATGGCAGAGGTTGAACGCTTTGTTTTGTTATGTTTTAGTTTTTTTACTAGAACATTTAGCAAAATGCCTTAATCCTGAACTCCTTCAAATTGAGACAGAATTTGTGTTTAGCTGAATAGAAAGTTAAAAGTCTAAAAGGTTTTAGTAAGACTAAAAGATGATACACTATAGCAGTTTAATTTCTAATTGTTTACCTCAAGTTTTTGCTTGAGTGATCAGTGTATGGTTATATACTCATGCTTACATTTTAATGTAAAGTACACTGGTGTATTGCATTATAATGCATTCATAATGCAATGTAAGACTTGTTTCAAGAATGAATGGTGAATGGCTGCATTATAATGCCTTATATCACCTATATGATGATATAATGATGATGCTAAGCTATCATTCGTCATTCTTTGTCAGTCAAACAATGTTTTATGTTATAAACTTATTTTATGGCATCATACATGTCTATACCCAGCAAGAAATACTACCAAATGCGTTTCTCCATAACAGTTCCTATAATATAATATAAATTCTTCAAGTAATTTAACTATGAGCAGTTTACATATTTGAAACACTTCACTTCCTTGTTTGCGTTTGACAAGCTATTCCCTCATTCCACCACTTGGCATTGTGCAATCTTAAGCAACCATTAATCTTGATGAATCTCACATTTTGCTTTGAAATGATCGTATGCATGATTTACGCACAGATATGTGCTTACAGAGCATTGATAAATGAGGACCTTGATTATTGTGAGAGGTACAGTACCAGACTCTTGTCCAGTTGATTTGAGGCAAGAGTGTGTTCCCAGTGTAATGCAGTAGTAAGGTTCAGTGATACCCCTCTGGTAGTACAGTATGCTGTATGCATTCATCATTTCAAGTGACACCTCCAATAAAACCGGTCTAATGCACTATCTGGGTGTCGTTGATGTCATTGTCTCAACAATGTAGCTCAGCAGGGGATCAAACTAAATGTGTGTCTTTGTTTACAGTTGAAAGGTCACGAGTGTGTCTGTCCACCGTGACGGGAGAAACGTCTGACTACATCAACGCCTCATATGTCACAGTAAGAACCCAAATTAGATACTAGATATAAATAGAAGAGTTGCAGTAAATAGATGGAAGACTCAATATCTAGACAGAGGAGTCACAGAACAGTAACTAGATTGAAGAGTCACAGTACAATAATGAGATTGAAGGGCCACAGCAACTAGATTGAAAGTCACAACAACTAGATTGAAGAGTCACGGAAATTAGATTGAAGAGTCACAGTAATGAGATGGAAGGGTCACAGTAACTAAATGAGTCACATAAACTAGTTAGAAGGGTCACAGCAACTAGTTAGAAGGGTCACAGCAACTAGATAGAAGAGTCACAGCAACACATGCAGGGATGTTTCTAAGCTGATTTTGCGGTTCTGTTTCCCAGGGGTACCGGCAGAGCAGTGAGTTCATAGTGACACAGAGCCCACTGCCAGACACCATAAAGGACTTCTGGAGGATGATCTGGGACCACAACGCCCAAGTCATCGTGTCACTGCCAGCGACACCAGGAATACCAGCAATGCCAGGCCTGGTGGGTATCTGTGTAGGAGATTTACTTTTCACAGCAGTTTTTCAAGGCAACATTGTTTTTAATTCCCTCCAAAAACAAGTTCACAAATTGAGAAAGTATCTCAGATTTATAGTGCTTTTGTCAATTCAGTGTTCTTTACATTTTACAGTGGTATTGAGGTAACACCCCACATCTGACACCAATGTAAAGCACCCACTAGGGTATACAGTATATGGTGCCAGAACATTCACCACACTTCAGGAAGCACAAGTAAGTCTTTACCTGTCTCACTGTTTTCTCAGACAGAAGGAGAGGATCAGTTTGTGTACTGGCCCCGCAAAGAGCAACCAATCAGCTACAAGACATTCACCGTCACCCTCATGAGTGAGGAACATGTGTGCCTGGCCAATGAGGAGATGCTAGTGGTGCAGGACTACGTCTTGGAGGCGACGCAGGTAGGATCACCTCAGAGCACCGCATGACATGGGGGGGGATTTTGTTGTAGTGTACTTCAGCGAAGTACACTACATGGTTCTACATGGCATCTCCTCATTGGCCACTACTAACAACTAGACTAAGACTAAGTCTGTTGGCAATCTGTAATTGTGACAGTTTTTTGTAATTTTTCAAGGGTATAGAGAGCAGCATGAAATGCTCCGTTCATTGGGGAGAATTGGTACCACAGTTAAACCAAGTGGCTCGTGAAATGAGTGAGAATGGAAGACAATAACATTTTTCTGTGTTTTAGTGGAGCACAGCTGTTATTTTTCACACCGTTTCATTGCCATCTGCACCACCAATCACTACAGGATCACTTTCACCAGACATACATATGCGCGCACACACACACACACACATATAAGTGCATGTACAGAGTATATTCCGACACACACACACACACACACACACACACACACACACACACACACACACACACACACACACACACACACACACACAAATAAATAATGCAGTGCATATACAGAGTATATTCCTTTACAAGTTCACACAATCTCATACACAATTATCATATTATATGAAGGAGAGGGATGGGAGAAAAAACATTTCAATATCAGAGAAAACTATTGCAGTTAGACTCAATCTATTTTAGGAGATGAAATCCCATTTCAACACCCCTATTAATTCTTCCAACAGGACACAAGTCCGCACACAACAGAACTATCACAGAAACACACACATTCACTCATTATTCTCTCTTGATTCTTTCCTCACAGGATGACTATGTTCTGGAGGTGAGGCACTACCGGGCCCCGCGCTGGCCCAACCCAGACAGCCCTATCAGAAACACCTTCGAGCTTCTGACCCTGGTGAGGGAGGAGAGCGCCTCCAAGGAAGGGCCCATGGTGGTCCATGATGAGTAAGCCCTCTTTTGATTGATTGATTAATGATTGTTATTATTTATTCATGAAGGCAAAGAAATGTCTGGTTATTGTTCGCTGCTCCTTTCTAAAAGGTATTTGTCAGGTAGGAATTTTTGTAACTAAAGACCAATCTATTGATGCATAATTTAAGCCTAAATTTAAACAATTAGAAAGAATCTGGAATGTGCCTTTAATTAAGACATTTTTGGGTACCTCGGCCTCCCTAGTTGCTCGATGGGGGTGGGGTTCATTCTTTGCAAGGGGAATGTTTGTTACAGATTGGTAGATTTGAAAGATATTTATTTTGCTCTTCTAATTATTGACTTAACACACAATATGCTCCAGTTTTACATGACTTAATAGTCTGGAGAGTTCCATGAAATATTTTCAGACACTTTGTCCCAATGCACTTGTCTGGCAGAGACTAGAGAGGAAAAGTAATGGAAGGGGAAACCTTTCCAGGAACGTTTTACTGCAACATCATACTGTCTGAAACAAGATTTAGTCTAAAAGCTGCCTCACTGTTCATTAATATAACTATTAGAATAGTGTTTGTGCAGTAGGAAAAGAATGGCAGGTCCTTAGAATGTATGAATTTCAACTCAAAAGGATGAACCTAAAGTGTTCATATAGTACATATATCAATTCTATTTTAAAATTAAGTATTGACTAATTCTATACTTGTTACACTTACCATTTATTTTAATTTGTGGTATGGATAGCAAGCAAGTACTTTCTGCCATGGTCAAAAATCCCAGTTAAAATGCATGGTTCCTATAAAGCTTTGAGAAACAATTCTCTGGTGCATGTTGATAAACATTTTGAATACCTCTTCAACAGGTTTGGAGAAAGTAATTACTAAGTGCAGTGCAATATACATACAAAATATTGCGTTTACCTGTCCACCGTGGTCAGTTAGTCCAAGTACATCTTTATCCGGTGCAGTTATATTGAACAGACATTTGGTCAGATTTCAGATTAACAATGTTGGTCTGATTTTGCAGGGTTGGTGGCGTCACTGCCGGTACCTTCTGTGCGCTGTCAACCCTGATGCGCCAACTAGCAACAGAGAGCTCTGTGGACGTGTACCAAGTGGCCAAGATGACCAACCTCATGAGACCGGGGATCTTCACGGATATTGTAAGTCTTTACCTCTCACTACGAGGACATTGCCTCTAGTGTATATAGAATACCATTTAACAATATAGCATACCTTTTATTGATGGTCAAAAATCCTTTATTACAATGTCATCACACCAACTGATGGTGGTGTTAGTTTATGTAATGCTCACAACAAAATCCTATTGGGGTTACTCACATTTTGTATCGCTGTCCCAACTATGAAGCACCTACCTACCTACCTGTGTTGCACAATGGCCATTTTGTGTCAAACATTCTCCCTCTCAACACCACATTGTCTCTCTGTGTTACTCTCTCATTCAGGAGCAGTATCAGTTCCTGTACAAAGCCATCCTGAGCCTGGTGGGCACCCAGGAGGACGAGAGGACGCTCCTGTCCTCCGACAACAATGGTACCATCCTGGAGGCCCCAGCTAGTGCTGCCGAGAGCCTTGAGTCCCTGGTGTAACCACGGCAACCAGGCTCCTAACCACCAGTATGGACTCCTCTGTCTATCGGACAGCTACAGTGCTTTGCCTTTTTCCCCTTCACGTGAAGCTCTGATTCTATTTTTCTGTCTTTGAATGACAGTTTCTTGACTGCTGGACATGATACCATACAATCTTGTAATGTGTGCCTTTGTATATTCATCTTCTAACTGCTTTGATACAATTGTAGACTAACTTTCCGATGTTTTGTCTTTATACTGCCATCTTGAGATGTTTAACTCTAACTGCTTTCCCTTAACCTTCGTATTTATTGGCAGTGAGCTAAATAAAAAAAGGGAAAATTCAACTTTTTACTGTAAATTACATTTTGTTAGCCTTTTTTTTGTAGAGTCCCAGCATCAAGCAAATCATTGTTTTCCGTTTATACAATGTAAATACTATTTTGTTGTAGCAGCGGTGCGCTTTTGAAGGAGAAAATGCCTAAGGACATAGAATAATAATATTCTAATATGTAAATAATATAATAGCAACCAAGTCCATGGACCAAATTTCTATTTATACTTCTAGATTTTTATATTTTACTACAGTTTTTTAGTCAATTTTCCATCTACATTCTAATAACTTAGTCAAAGCATTGTTAATGTTTTAATATTACAGTGTTCTGTATTTTGTAACAGACTAAATATGAAGCATTGGATACTGACACTTTTTTAGCTGTACAAGAAACATGCTGGATAATTAGATATAGGATTAAACAAGTGAAAGAAAAAAAAGGAAGAAGCTTATGGAGTGGTCTGTCAATTCTTTGAACTACAATAAAAAGGTAGCCAATGGCCATATTGAAAATGGGGGTTCCTCTTTAGTCATGGGTCAATTGAGAGCATGATCAACAAGACTTGCTGGCTCAATGCTTGAGGGTTTTTAGGGTGTGTTAAAGTCATACAATTGACTGGTGGTGAAATGTGGAGAGTTCAACTAAAAGTAAAATATAAATGTATCCATTATTTTTTGTGGACTGGATACAAGTTTGACCTTGATGCTAGCCATCTTGCAAAATTGCAGTTGCATTAGGAATGTTTTTTATTAACATCGTCTATGTGACCCAATCAGATATGCTTCAGGCAATTGGATACTTTTGCTTTATCCCCATTATTTCTGTAAAAGTTGGGAAGGTATTCTTGCTTGATTTAAACATACTTTGAAGAACATTGAACATTGTCCTCTTTGTATTTCAGAGGCTTACTGAGAAACAATTTAAATTAAATTAGCCTACACGTTATGTTGCATCAATGACTTTACCTACACAAAAAGCACATAGCTTGTATAAAGTTAGTTGTTAGTGTATGCTTTATAAGTGCAGCTTTGAACCTTTTTAGAATAACTTATAACTTTACAATAGCACAGATTATCTTCAAGCGTAGTGTAATACAACAGGCTATCTACATAACGTTAAAGTAAATGTACTTGATTGTAGCCCTAACAGACGGAAAGAACACCAGATTTAATGGAATAAATACATTTAAATACAAATAGTTGCTGACGTGACTGTTCAGTTAGCTTTTTGTCGCACCCTCATGAGATCTGACACCCCATCAGTGAATGTCCTGTGTGGGTCAAGTTGGGAGGCTACCTGCAACTATAGCACTCGGTGAGTAGGCTTGATTCAGGTGTGTTATTTAGCATGACATGTTGTCATGCTGTTGTGTCGGCACCGGAATGGCACCGACCTTTATTCCACCACAACACTACGTTAACAGAGGGTAGTCATTAGGTAATGTTGGCACCGACTTCACCACAACAATTAATACCACAGCCTAACTTAAAGGTTGTGGTTACGTCGACCTGATGTGTTTGCTGGGTTGAGAGGCAGCTTGCAAAGGCTAATAAGCATTTCATTGCACCATTTATACCCTGTATCCTGTGCATATGACAAATAAACATTGATTTGATTTGATTTTATAATGCAGCTTATCTTTGAGACCATTTCCTGGATCTTTGGTAGAAATAGACCCCGCCCCATATGTGATATTGAAATATGAAAGTAACATTGGTTTTCTGGCTTCCCATTTACTGTTATTTGATTCCACAAATAAAAAACAAACCACTGAAAACTTTTGGTTATGGTATGTAACCCCGGTCCTCTGAAGGAGATGAACGAGACATCTCAGTATGGGATATACACTCCTGCGTACTCTATTTGCTGAAACCCTCTTCAATCACTCCTGGAACAGGCCGGGAGCGCTTTGCATGGCTGACCGAACCTCAGCCCAGCTTATAAAGGCTGTGCTGGGTTGGGCATTTAATTCTGTGAACCACCTCTTCATGAGCCTGAAAAAGAGGGGACATCTGGTGAGATGTCTCCATCATCTCCTTCAGAGAACTGGGGGTTACCATAACCCAGTTCTCTTTCAGTCAACTCGGTTTTGACATTTGCGGATTGCCAAAGCTTGTACAGAAAACCTGAGTGAGTACATTGAAATGTACCTGGTTCATCCTACTCATTTCCAGCACCAAGAACTGTATGCGCCAAAGAAGATGCAGTGACATCCAGTCCGTAGAATCTCACAAAAGTGAGAGGGGGAGCCAAAGTGGCTGTAGCAGAAATCTCAGAAACAGAGATGCCCTTGATCAGAGCCCAAGACATAGCAATTCCTCTAGTGGAATGCGCCCGGAATCCCAAAGGGGCCTGCAGGCTTTTAGAACTGTACGCCTACACTATACAGTGAGAAGGCGCTGTTTGGATAGTGCCCTACCCCGTACGAGGTCGGCGAAACACACAAACAGTATATCACATGCCCTGAACGCCTCAGATCGGTCCCTGTAAAGGCGAAGTGCACACCGGGCAGAGAGTGTTCAGACACATATCCTCCAAAGAAGCAGTGGGAGATGGAAGGAAAACAGTTCAGTAGCACGACTAATGTATGTCATAGAAGAACTTTGGGAAGAAACGCAGTGTGAGGACATATCGTCACTGTGGGGGGACATGCAGCCTGTAGGACATTCGGCCTGTAGAGGGGACTTGTTACAGTGGCCCGGCTAGCTCAGTGGGTAGAGCATGAGACTCTTAATCTCAGGGTCGTGGGGCACAGAGAGACGGAAGGGAAGGCTGGAAAGCCAAGACTGGAAAGTCAACGGAGAAACTTCATTATTATCTTAAATAAACGGGATTTCCCTCATCACTGCGTCCGCCTCTCTGTACAAGGGACTTGTTACAGTCACCCTAGAGTTGCCAGGGGCAAACTGAGTGCATGAAGGATGAACCGAGAGTGCATTACTGCTCTTGACCGTGGTCAAGGCTAGCAACAAAGCTGTCTTAAGATGGCTCAACGTCGACGGTCACTGAAGGCTCGATCAAGCACTCATAAGTGCATCAAGAACCAAAAGTCCAAAATCGGTCCGTAGCTGCTGTGCAGAGGGAAGTAACAGATTGAACGGTAATTTGACTTCAAAGTGATGGGATTAAAAAATAGAATTAGCTTCAATGGGCTGCCACCGTTTTATTATTAGTTGAAAGTGTCATATGGATTTATTTGGGTGCTTTTTGGACAGACTGAACTTGCAGTAGCATTGTGGCTCATGGGGAAAATGCTATGCTGTGAAGGCGCTCCATATGAATGACAGCACAGAGGTTCCAAAATAGTACCCATCGATCGACAGCACTGTAAGCACGGTAAGCAGATATGGTTCAAAAATCCAGAAACAACCCTTTAAGATTTACACAATTAACCAAATGTATAGTGTGAGCTGTCTTGAATTCTGGGACCTGTGTTGTTCAGTCTCTATATGCTGCCACTGGGAAATATCATCAGAGAACACAGGATTAATTTTCAAAGCTATGCCGATGATACACAACTGTACATCTCTTTATCATCCAATGACATCAGCCCTATTGATAAACTGGTTCAATGCATTGATCATATCAACATGTGTATGCATTGAATTTTGAATCTCACATCAGTAATCTCACTAAAACCACCTTTTATCACCTTAGAAATATTGCTAAAGTGCAACCGTTTCTCTCCCAGGCAGATACAGAGAGATTTATGCATGCTTTTATCACTAGCAGGCTTGATTACTGCAATGCTCTCCTTTCTGGTCTACCTAAGAAAGCTATAAATAAGCTACAGATCATTCAGAATGCAGCAGCACGTGTACTAACCAAGACCAGAAGGAGAGCACACACCTCACACCTGTCCTCAAGTCCTTTCATCAGTTTTAGAATAGATTTTAAGATCCTATTATTGGTGTTCAAATCACTCAATGGACTAATGCCTGAATACTTGTCAGACATGCTTTTAATATATCACTCGGGTCCTCTGGCACTGGCCTTTTAGTTGTTCCCTGGGTGAGGACAAATAACTACAGAGAGGCGGCATTTAGTGTCTATGGTCCTCGCCTTTGGAATAGCCTACCAGAGGAGCTGAGGGCGTCACAATCTGTATACACCTTTAAAAGAAATCTTAAGACATACCTTTTTCGCTTAGCATTCTCTTCATCCATCTTATTTTAATCTACCCTCTTCTACTGTGCTATACTGGTCTCTCTGTTCTACCATGTCTCGTATTTTCCTATACTATCATTTCCTTATATTAACGTTTATTTTCACTGTATTGTTGTATTTTCATTGTATTGTTGAGCACCTTGTATTGCAATTTTGTACGAAAGGCACTATATAAATAAAATCTGATTGATTTGATATGTCATCCCTTAATTGTTTTGTTTCACAGAACAATACAGCACAATGTATAAATAGTATTGTAGTGGCAAAAGTTGTGAATGTAATCATATTGTCCTTGCTCACATAAAGATTTATACAATATACAGTACAAGTACAGTACATTTTGTTTTTATACCACATTTCAGCACACAAGGATGCACAACATAGATGCATGTTGTTAGTTGCATAAATCACATTGGCTAATAACCACCGCGTTTTTTAAATGTTCCTATGTGCTGTGAAATGTTCATGCCTGTAGAACCAATCAAATTCACTGAAAGAGTCCATTGGCTATCGAAGTGTCTGTCAACCTACTATGGCTCAGCCTCAGCATGGATTTCCATTTAGAGATGTAAAATGACCATAGAATGAAAATATACCTAACTGGATAATCCTCCAATAAAACATTTGATCAAACTGAAATCAGTTTTTTCAATTCCTGAAATGTTTAATTTTTTAAGATACAGGGTGCTTCCAGGTTCATTTATAAAACCACACATTTTCAAGTAAATGTAAAATGTTAGGTTTATAAATCACAACGTCTGCATAGATTTGTACAGTATGTACACGGAAGGTCCCTTAAAGTTGATCTTCAAATGTAACAATTTAACAAAAGGTGTAAGCCTTAGTTAAAGTATCTAAAGCAACGAAATTGTCCATTCTCTTTTAGAAGATAAAATACATGCTGACCTATAATTTGAAATTATACTTTCCTCCTGTAATGTTTAAAAACTGTATTAATATCTAGAAATTGTATTTTCAATAAAATAACTTCGCCTCAGAAAAAAAAAAAAGTTTGAGACTATAAACTATAATTAATTACAAACAAGTTGTCATTTTTGCTTTGTTGACATACTGTGCAAACATTTTTAAAGAAAGTGTAAGTTTGGAAAAAAAGACTATTCCATAACTGCCACAAAGCCCTTCTCAATGTGCTAACCCCCTCCCCTCCTTCACCCAAAGATGATCAAAGATTTGCTATGAGAGAATCGTTGGACAGACTCCTGATGAGCCATTCAAAGGTACAAGGGTGGGGGGGGGGGCATGGATGGCTTGTAAAAAAACGGATCCATCTCAGACACTGGATTATGGATTCCTGGAGACAGCGATGCGACTCAAAGGAGTTATGGTTATAATCCGTCCGGAGAATTGGTTATTCCAATTGATTTTCATGTTCTAATCCGGTCTAAGACTCCAAAAGAAATGCGCATTTTCAGGAGAAAATAGGTCAAATGTCCAGACACCGTCTTGACCGGCGGCTGTATCCATACCTTAATTTGCATTTTTGACTTTTAATAATTACATGCCCAATTATCCTCAGCTTGGTGGCCTAGTTTGCATGGATGGGCCCAAATTGAGTAGAGGAAAAAAGCTGATTGTTTTGTCAGAGGCTGGCATCCACTAACGTGATGACTTAATAACACCCATTCAAACCTGTGCATATTTTTTTGGGATTAATGCAGAGATTTCAATATTTGATGGGCATCATATTTTATATGGTACAATATCAAAGCTGTACAATATCTTATTACTGGTTGTTATTGGTGCCTTAATGGAACCATAAGCCATGGTAGGTCAAACAAATTAGATCTACCTGACCAATGTTTGAAGTTTAAATATTATAGTGAACATGATTTTTATTTCCCCAGGTCCTAACATTATTTTCCACATATTAATCCTTCAAAGAAAACATTAAACAGTAAGTTAAAAGTGGACTCAGTGATAATAAGTTACTATGCAAGCAAGATGTTTCACTCGTAGCAATGCTGAAGACCCACGCGAACGCGACAATGCAATGGGCAAGCCACGGCTGGCAAGTGAATTGTCTGGCTTGTTACAGTATCTCTGCCGGAAGTAAGCCCGCTATTTCATTGCCAAATCGTATCGCTGAGTCTTCCTTTAAATGATGTTTAGTATTTTTAGTGGCAAGTAAGTAGATAGACACGTTCTCTTAATTTATGGTGTAACAGCTTTGGAACCATGTTCGTTAAGACTGAGCACTTACTCTTTTTCAATGATAAAATAACTTCGCCCTTGAAAAAAGTAGAGAGAGTGACGTTTACAAAGTTTGTAAGCAAGGATGTCAAAACTCTGATGATACAAGCACGAGCTGAAAGTGAACCTCTTGTTCAAGTTGAAAAGGTCTTCCTGACAACATTTGGAATGCAGTTTTCTTTGTGTGTGCTGTGACGGGTACTTGACTGGATTGATTGTTAATGTTTCACCACTCACTCAATCACAAAAACACACAAGACCTTCAAATGGTTCGCTTCCCTTTTAATTTGTCTATTAAATACAAAAAAAAAAGTTTTTTAGTCTTTCAGAGACACTTGAGCACACTTGCTGAATTCCAAATCGTGGCCTCGCCCATACCCCCTACGCAGTGCACTGCTGTCGGATTTAATAGATTCAGGAAATACCATTCTTTCACCTTGACCTCTGATTTGATTGCCTACACCAATAGCGCAATAGTCCAATAGTTCACATTTACAGGAGTGCCTAGGAGGTAGTGCCTGATTTCGAATTCTGATCTGAGCATTGTGAGTTAAAATACAAATATATATCTGTCTCAATAAAACTGTTAATCTCTAGAATATTTGCTTAAAAAAAGGTTGTTTTCACAATAAAATAAAAATCATTGGTTAGTTGTCACAATTTTACATTTCAATAATGTAATAAAGCTTAAGCATTTTGCTAGTGTTCTGAGGGAACTATTTATGTCCAATCTGTAAAATAAATAAAATGACATCTTTACAAAAATTCAGCCATTTCAATGTTTTCTCTTTAAATAAGAGTAAACTGAAATGGAACAATTTTGCTCTTAAATACATCTATACACTATGTGCTGCACACAAATACAGTGTAGACATTTTGTTCAGCCATATAGGGCTCCGGGGTAGTATGAGCTATGGATGACAGTTTACTCAAGTCACTGTGTGTAAAGCAAAATGTATGTTTTACTGTTTAGAGATTTATGGTGGGTTTGCACCATGACATTTAAGTTACATTCAAAAGCAGACAATATCAGAGAAAAGAATATGCTGCTCTGAAGGAATTCCTTGAGCACATCAGATATTTTCGACATCTAGTGCTATTTGCATGTTCCTCATTGTTCACATTTTGTTGCGTTAACATGGATGTTCCAATACAATAATATGTTTTCATCAGAGCCTTATCATTTAGTTATTTTTGATGCGTCATGAAATGGCCATGGGTGCATTCCAGTAGTCTAAAGTGGTATCGTCTCCATTCCTCTTCATCATCCGCACTGATGTGAACATACTAGACTAGAGGTGAAATCTGATTCTTTGAGTGTCCACCTGGTCCCTGTACTCTCAGATTAGGCAAAGGAGAAAAGATGGAGCGAGGTCGCGACTTTCAACTATTGAGATTCACCCCATGTCTCTCTGCGCTCTAATGCACAGCCTGTGCTTTCTGGGGAAAAATCTTAACCTCCCTGTCTTTTGTGCCTTTTCATATATCTCCATCTGTACCTGGGTAGCTGTGTATGACATTGTCTGTTTTGAACTCATGACCGTCTCTCCGTCGTCTTAAGTGGCTTCCTTTTATCATCTTCTTTCCTTCATCTGCACTGACTTAATGCAGAATCTGACTTAATTCAAACAGCGAATGCCGGCTTCTGCCACACACACCTGATAAATGTCTCCAGTAAGATGCAGGAGAGGACAATAAAAAGGAAGCCATTTGACACTATTGTGACACAACCTATTGCTCATGTTGTGTGTGGGGGTGCACTGGGCAGGGGTGGGGTTACTCTTGCAGGGTGCTTTTGGAGGTGAACTGGAGGCCCTCCTCCTGCAGTCTCTTCAGAGCTGGTCCATAGATGTCCTTTGTCATTGGCAGCACTAGTCCCTTCGTACTGATTTCTCCTGCAGAGGGAAAGCATTCAGTTTATCTCCACTTCACTTTCTTGAAAGCTAAATTGGATTGGATGTCAGGATTCCTGATAGTAAAGTAAAACACCACCATTCATTGAAACCTATAGTTCTACACTGTATAGGAAACACTGCTACACTGTATTATTTTGTCTCTGGGGGTGTTGTTGAGCTAAAAGGTGTTCCCTATATAGCGTTAAAATGCCTAAAAATTACTTAATAGGTCACAAAGGGGCACATCTCCCAATGCCCATGAGCATAATCTTATTTTGCCAAAGTTTGTAAGCCTAAAACTAAGGGTTATGTGGTTTAATAAGGCAAGAAATTGATTTATATCATAGGAGTATGATACCATACACTAATTTGAGTTAAACAATTAGCTAAAGAGTTATCACAGTTGATATATGTCCGAATTGTATCTAAGCGTATTATTAATACTGTTACAAACTTGACATATCAAGTTAAATCAGGATTAATCCACTGCATAATTTCAGTGACAACAAATGTTTTTTAACTGTGACTGCAGAGCTCTTGGGTGACCGGCCAGCCAGGAGTGATTTGCTCATCGGCATCTAATCTGATCAGACAAAACCTGCCCACAATCTCAGACTGGTGACTTGCTTTAGCTGTGCCGCTGACAGTGAGAGATAAGAAGTGGTAGTCAGATTGACTTTTAATCGTTTAATCTAATTCATCCATAATGTCATCATTACTGACTGCTTATCAAAGTCATATCACAACAAGCTAACCATGCTTTTGAGCAATGCTATGCACAGTTCTACTTGTGACGTTTAATAGACTATTATGAAATGCCATAGATGTTTATGACTAGTTATAATGACAATAAGAAGCTATGACATTAGACCACCTTCATGTGGGGCCCGCCACCCCCACAGGACTACTGACCTTCCAGCACCATGCGTGCCACAATGGCGGTGGGGTAGCCGACGGTCCTAGCCATAGCAGAGTAGCCGTTGGTGTCACCGTAGACCACCATGCTGATGTGCTTGGTCTCCAGCTCGCCTGTAGAGTGACGCAGGCCCACGTCATTACGCATGATAACCATGTCCCGCTCCCCCTTGTCTGAAAGGGGTGTGGGGTGGAGGGGGGGGGGGGGGGACAGAGAGGGACCATGTTAGAAAAGCTAAAAGTGGAAAAACAGAGAAATATAGGAATTTAAAAGGTAGACTAAGCAATATGGCATAATCGCACACAGCGGGGTGACTTCTAGCTTAGATATCTATAATTACAAAATTCAGTCAACAACATGTTAATCTGCCTACTCTGCTATTATAGGACCATTAATCTAGTGTCTTCTGTATGCAGGAGAGAAATATGATTAGAGACTAGAATTGCTGAAAGAAATGTATACTTCTTTTAATGGAGAGTGTCACGTCTCACCTTTCAATGCAGTAAAGAGAAAAATATAAAATGTAAAAAGGGGGAGAGACCTTAGAGAAGAGAAAACACTAAAGATGGAGATATGGTCTCTTTAGTGTTTCCTCTAGTCTTACCAAAGGAGAGTCTGGCCTCCAGGTGCTTTGTCAGAGCCAACAACACCGTCTCAGCATGGGGAACAGCTTCCTCACTCAACATCCCAAACCTGACCACACAAACAGTTACACATACATGGGATTCAGGAAGATATGGGAACGTTTTCAACAATTCACCTTTCATATTTCAGTAATTCTCTGCTCAATGCTACCATGTCTAATTGTGCTCCATAATACAATACTGTAGAACACTGAGAGCCGTCAACACAACCTACAGTAAGACACTCTTTCGAAGACTGAAGGTGGTTAACATTAAAGTAGAGGCATGCTAACCCTCCTTACACTCCAAATAGCAATAGCAACAGAAAACTCAGTCCTAGAATGACCTTCAAATTGTTAAATGATGACAATGGTGTACAGTGAACATGGTGTGGGCCGTAGATATTCATTGTTCACTAAACCTTGACATTCAGAATCTTTGTGGGCTTCATGAGTGCTGAAATTATTTCCTGTCATGGACGGTTTGCTAAATTGTGTCCAAAAAAAAAGAAAAAAGAAAATGTATCCTTCCTCCCTTTCACTTTTCCTTGGGCAAATTACCAGCCTAACATCTGAAATGGTGAAAGCATTATGCAAAACCCACATACACCTATCCAGTCATGTATGAGCAAGTGTTACTTTAAGGAAGGAAGGATTGCTTCTGTAGATTTGGAACAAGGCCACTTGCACCTCTATCCAAACCTGGTAAGACCATTGATGACTCCAAGGAAGTAAGCAATCTATATGATTTGGAGCAAGACCATGTGGATCTACAGCTCTGGTCAGGACTGCATGCTCTCTAACCATTTGAGAGTGTCCATCCTGAAGTCATCTTTCCCGATGCGATCGTATATGGCACCCTCGAAGGCGTTGTCGGAGAGAGAAGGGGACAGGCCGGTTTGTTTGCAGAGGAGCTCTTTCTGTTTCACAGGGAAGAGCAGAAGGATCCTCAGGTAGGTCGTAACAATACCAGAGAAGGTGTTTTTATCGGATATACACTACATCAGGAGTCTACTGTATTCCTGTGCAAAGATAACATGTTATAAGTCAAATGTTTATTTTTTTTTCATAGCAGTAAGTCCAGAGAGGACATATGAATACATTTGAAAAGATTCTTGTTATGTTGAGATCACAACTTATTTATCTTGTGATCACGACATAACAATGATGTTTTAAGGAAGTTGAAGACACCGTGACAGTATTATGGAGTCGATGCCCACGGTCGATCAGCGCATCAGCTTTCTTTTTTTAACAGGCAGAAATTGCATTGACTGTCTGTCAGTTAGATGGCTTCCAATTCAGCTATACATTTCATATTGTTACTATGAAAGCATGCACCCTCCACCCAGTGGCAACGACTTCTGTATGGGCATTTCATACAATTCTACATAGTGTGTATATATCATAGATCAGTATATACAGTGCCTTCGAAAAATATTCAGACCCCTCCACTTTTTCCACATTTTGCTGTGTTATAGACTCAATTTAAAATGGATTAAATGAAAAGAATTTGCCATCAATACACACACAGTACCGCAATAAATGTATTAAAATGTAAATACCTCATGTACATAAGTACTCAGACCCTTTTCTATGTCACTCTTAATCCAAAAGTTTGGATGTCAAATCGAACTATTACTATTAGTTTAAATTATAGATTCTCAGGTCTGAATACTTTCCGAAGGCACTGTCGATCAAGGATCTCAGCTAATATGGAATGTGTTTGCCCAGCAGTGTCAATGAAGTCCTGAACATGTTTCTTGCGGGAGCACATGGAAGGTTGAGCCTTTTGGCCCAGGCTGTTGATTCTGGGACAATGTAGACACACTGTTATTTGGACTGTACATTACGGTCTGTCATTTAAAAACTACCAATGGGAATTTTTCACAGGAATATTTATACGAGCTCCGTTCATCACCTATAAAATAAGTGGCAGTGCACCGGCCAGCGTTACGCCCCCTGCTGTCAAGCTACAGTATCATCAACTTCATCCACTCCTATTTAGAGAGTTTATCTTGTGATCTTGACAAAACATAACATGTTGTTATGTCGTGATCATGAGAAAATGACCGTGTGAACTCGGCAAAACAACTTTTGCTATGAAGTGATCTTGACATAAGATCTTTTTTGTTGGTCCTCTCTGGACTTCTATAGATTTCCAAGTTGAGGATCAAGGCCATCAGGTGGAAACTACTGTAGCCGGAGGCCACATTCACCACCACTGTAACTAACCACAGAACTGACAAAACATCATATTGGCCTCTCAGTCTAATCTCCAAAGTAGTCAGACTTAAGCTCTACTCCTGTATCAGTGATGTAGCTTTCGCTGGCTGTGCCGTAGCATTTAAAAAAATAATATATTAAAATCAATTTCTAATCAAATGTATTATATATGCTCAAGCCCATTACCCAGGAGACAGGAGGGGCGGTGTGCTTCAGCATGGGGCAGGGCTCAGAGTCGATCAATCCCAGCTTCACTAAACCACTCATGGCATTGCTGAAACCCTGTGGGATGACAAGGCACAGGCATTGTTTTTGCAAACAAGCACGTCACACATATGGCAAACTACACTACAACATAAAGAGAGAAACTGTACATTTCACATATCATTGAATGAGCCCAAACAGTTAAATAAGTCAGTAATGAGTGAGTGACAGTGCTTCACAACAATGACCAAATAAGGTCATATTTCGAGAAGATTTATTTAAAAGAGCATCATTCGAAAAAGAAAACAAAAAACTACAAAAATAAGTTCCTTAAGAAACTTTGTGGGCTTACAAAATGTTAATGTCAAGCCTAAAAGATACAACAAAGGAGCTCACAAAATGTTGCCTAAATCAACATTCCACCATGTTAAACGATTTAGAGTTTTTGGAGTTAGGGTTAGCAAGCCCACTAATTGGGGGTGGTGCAGTGGCCTCGTTTGCCCTATGGGGCCAAGTGCCTATTATTAAAAACCTTTGATCATCTACAGTATGTCACTTTATCACTGATGTTAATACACAATAGCAGGTAGAATGCCTATTCTCATCATCATCATCATCACCACCATCAACATCTTCCTAATGAGCAGATGATCCAAGACTACTTTTTTGTATTCAGCTATCAGGTATAGGCTCAAGGGTTTGGCCTACCTTGAAGCGTAACGTGCCCCTGATGAGTGTGTGGGCTGACTCAATGCCGTAGGTCTCAGAGTATTTGGTGCTGTCGCGGTTGGGGAAGCCCTCCAGGTTGAAGCCAGGCAGGAAGTCCATGGGAGCCACTGAGTCCATCAGAGCACCCCCTGCTGGGATGCTCATCACCTGAGCAGGAGAAGGAACTTGTCGCTAGACGCTCGTTGGCAGCAAATTCAAGACGGTGCCAATATCGGAAGTACACCAATTATAAGCAAACTGTGCAAAGTTTTTGGCTTTTCAATATGTAGTTATAGTGACAATTTTCGAGGAAAAAATAGTATTTCTATCGTTTATAGTACTTTTGTACTAGGTAACAACATAATTGCACTCCCCTATATCCCAGAACATATGACAATAACACTTTTAAACTTGATCAGTTCAACCTTTTTCCCCTGCTATAAAGATAACTCATCGAAAAAAAGAAGAATTAACTCAAGGACTTTTTCCAGAGTGTGTTTTTAGCCTTTTCTGGTCCTCTCTGGCCACTGTACCTCATTGTCTTTGAGGAAAATGGCAGGGCTGATGGTATTTAGGAGGACTCCATAAGGGCTCCAGCTAAACTTGTAGCGCAGAGGGTTGTCTGAGCACTCGGGAGCAGGGATACCGCCACAGAATGAACTGTAGGACTCCACCTAAACACACACACACACACACACACACACACGATTTGACCAAACATGTAGTGCATTCTGCTGTGACATAAGCAGTCCATTTTCATGTCTCAAGTTAACTGAACAAATCAGGGACACATTGTTCGGTCCACAATCAATATGGCTGCCAGTAACTGACAAGATGCCACTCATCCTGTCGACATACGTTCAAACAATCATTATAAGCACACAACACACACACACAGACACACACAGACACAGACACAGACACACACACACATCTTACTCACAATGCAGCCGTCAGCCTTGGCTTGGTCAATGCACTCCATAGCCAACATGTGGTCGATGCCAGGGTCCAGGCCTATCTCGTTCACTATGGTGATGCCTGCCTCCTCAGCACTGGACACAAATGCACATAACAAACACACTCAATCACACAGCCACAACAAGGGTAATATACTCGATTGGCAGCTCTTCCGGGGAATGCAATTCCCTAAAATGAGGTCAAGTGTCTCTGTGTGTGTCCCCTTAGCTTACTTTAACTCAATTGCAAGGCAATGCACCAACATTAGAATGAAGATGCAAATAAAATGTTCTGCATCATCTCCTCTCATCGCCCTGTGCACCACTCTTACTCACCTCTGTTGAAGCTCCTTCATGGCTGGACTCAGGTAGCTAGCAGTCACCATATTCACCTTCTTTTTGATGCAGTGCTTGGCAACCACAGGGTGATATACGTATGGCAGCATGCTGGGAGACAAAGACGACAAAACCCTTTAGCCCTGTCATCAAAAACACTGTCCCGTAGCCATGACTGGCTCACTCATTTGGGGCATGCGTGCACGTCTGTACCTGATGACCAAGTCATGTTCTTTGATCAGGGACTCCAAGTGACCTTCTTTGCCGGTGACATCCAGCATAACAGGTACAGTGTTGGGATATTTGCCTGCCAGCTCTTCTGCCTGGTTCAACAAGACTGATGCTAAAAACAAAAAGAGGCACACAATAAAAGCTGTAAGGAGTTGTAACAATCTCCATTTGAACTGAAATCACATCCACTCTATACACTTTACAAAGAAGTTGTCCATGCTCATACGTCAATTGAATTTGAACTTGGCTTTTCAATACTAAATAAGTTCTACATCAGGTTGTCAGGACCATGATGGAGATGGCATCAGTAAGACCATCATGTACCATACAATATCATGTGCATACAAATGCAGTGATGCACCAGGATTATAGAGGTTAGTAAATTGGAAAATAAATGGCCCCAGCACAGAGCACAGGGAGTGCCCAACAAAATAATTCTTACAATGTATTACTGTAATTATTAGCTTGGGCAAGGTGTCCATTCATCTGAGAAGTGTTGCCAGGTTGGCCTTACCAACAGTTACTTGAGTCCCAGGGTCGCGGGTCAGGTACTCAATGACAGGACCTGAAACATAGCCTGAGCCAAGTAGTAGCACTCGCTTCATTCCCACGTTCTTCAAGATCTGGGCTTGCTCCCTGGAAGGGGGTCATACACAATGTCATCATGACCACAGAATAAAGCTATCATTCGGTACTATTACTAGCAAAAATGTACAGTACTCACTAACAAAAATGTGACAAAATAAAAACAGTAGACACAAATATGAGTGCCCATGCACACGTGATCTGGCTGTGAATTATGACCAGGATTCTTTTGTTGATTTGTTTGACAAGCAGAGTTTGGAAAATGTATTCAAATAAATCGACCACAAACACTTCAATTTGCATCCCCCAAAGAAGAGCGTTCAATGAGTACATGAGATCAAACCAATGAACAAAGCCTAAAGGAGTATGTCGCACCTCACACAAACCAGAAAATCAGAAAATCACACTCCAATTATGACAATCGTTTGGGGAAATGAAAAAAAATCTATTACATTAGACAGGCAAATCTATGGAAAAATATCATGTTTAAATGCCAAATTACAACAGGTTGACCTCAAGGCCAGATCAGACTTGTTAATAAAATCTCAAAACCGCCTCCCCCCCTCCAAGTGACCTGTAAAATCAGCAGTTTACTCAGCAATTTCTAATACATCCCCCCCACCCCCCTAATATCCCCTACAAATCCCCAGGGAGTCGTCAGGATCGAATTGGCAGCTTTAGACTAATTGGATGCGACAAGACACACGTACATACAATAGGACAGGCATGAAGTCCAGCCAGCAGTCCACTTACTTTAATTAAAAAGGGGCACATTTTCCCCAAGGTTACATATCTTAAAGAACCATACTCAATAAAAGGGATTTAAGGACTTAAGATTATTAGATATGGCTTGTCTAGAGAGGTGGAACAGCAAGGAAAAGAAACATCTGTCAGGCCCACAAAACAGAAAGCCTTGGTCTGAGCAATGAAAGGATTTGCCACCCTTTCCAATTCTACTCTCTCTTTACAATTGATCCTGCTTGAAGAGGGCTTGAACTGGGCCACAAAGTGATATGAACAGCAAGCGCTCAAGTGAGTCATGGATCAGGGTCAAACCAATTAAGATAAACGTATGCTAGTGTGAGGCTAATGCTTGAATCCATTCAACTCATTTTCAGACCAAGCTTAAACAAATACTGTTTATTTGTATATCTAGCTTTACAATAGGTAAGCCTTTAGAGACACAACACATGAATACTCTAAAGATGGAGCAACACTGATTATGGAAGAAGCTTCTAAGTAAAACTAACAATGGAGATATTAAGTAGGTTTTTTTGCATTAAATTATCTGTTTGATAAATGAACCAGTCTATTATCGGACAAAAAGAAACAGCATGATCAAATCAAGTGTAGGCTGTTACGTTACACCAGTAAGTGAGACATAATAAATCAATGACATGAATCAATCAAATGGAGAAACTATTCAACAAAATCAACAGAATGACGGAATTACGAAACAACGAACAAAAAGAGGCAGATTTTCTCATTGGCATGCCAAAACAGGGAGACCAGACAGGAGGGTTGATTGGCGTGTTTTTAGAGTGAGAAAATCCTTTATGTACCCACGACAGAGCCACTCAGTGTGAAGGTATAAACTCCAACGTCTCAGCAGTAGCGGCAGCAGCACCCTAGCCATGCAAGGTGTTAAGGCAGCGGTAGGTTGGCACACACCCTGAGCGCATTGTGCAGGGACGGAACAGCAAGCTAAGGGTTAGTAGAGACTCTAGCAGCCGGCACCTGATGAGCTGTAGTTAATAACCCCTAGACTGGGACCAGAGAGAGCTCCCTCTGCTGGTTGGAGGACATGACACATTACACCAAAAAAGCATGAGCTACTTGGCAACAAATGGGGGGTACAAGTCACATAAACAAGCTATTCAGCTGATCTAGCTGTTCAGTTATCGCTGAGCTACGTTCACTACTTTATACTTGCTAGGTAAACTCGGCTATCTACAAAGACTGTATTAACAACCTTTACTAGCCAATCAGCAAACATTCTAAATTAGATAAAAGGGAAGTTTTACCTGTCAAGTAATCTTTTGAGATTTCGTCCTTAGTTTGGATGCAGTTACTCCATGATGTGACAGGCATATTTGCCAAAGCAATTTAATTACATTTATTTTCTTAAACAAAATGGTTGGCAAAAACCAACAAACTATAACAAATTAACAATCTGTAAATATGATATTTTCTGCTCTATCGTCCATGGCTTACTAACTCCAACATATAAAAGGTATTATTAAAGACAACATTGTTATTACATTAATAAGGCATACATTAAACATTGAGTTTAACAGAATAAACAATGTTACGGAATGTGGATACACAAAAAACAAACAAATCTTGCAAAAGCATAAAAGATAACATCACACATTACAAGAAGAAAGTAATTCTCAAATAACAATAGTGCCATACTATCTTACCTTTTTTCACGAAGTTTTTCGATGTATTCAAACTTTGGGGTGAGCTTCCCGTTTGAAGTTATGACAGACTTCAATTAAAGGTAAATGAAAAGAGGTTATTGTTGTATTATTTCCACTGCTGCGGTTTACTCTATCAATCACTAAAGTACCTTTTCAGCCAGACAAAGAGCTAAATGTGACTTTATAACAGGTGATGGTCGAAAGGTCTTGGTATAAATATATCTTACTCGCGACATGATAAATGTGCAATTTTCTGATTACACTTACATTTCACAGTTTGCCAGAGTGTCTAACCGCCCCCCCCCCCCCCCCCCACATCAAAGAAAAATGTATATGTTAATTAGTCCTTTCATTCATGACACAAAAACGAGTCAGGGATTTGCATGTATGTGACACTCACGTCTCTGACTTGGGGGGTGAATTCCTCCTCTTCTAGGGGCCTATTAGCATCAGAGGGGAGCTGAGAAACAGAAACAATTATGAGTCAAGGCAGGAAAAACAGAATTCCAGCTTTAAGCACCCAGCCAGAGATTGAATATACTAGAGATATGCCACTCTCTGGATTTACTACTGCTTTTGCGAGAGACGGGGAAGATGCCGCTAGCATGGGCTTCCTTTAAAGAGGCTTTTACCCATCCCTGGCAGTTACAGTAAGCAGGAGCAGACATGTGTGCATGTATGGTGTTCCACACTGGCGCAGCCTTTTCCCCAAGCAAACTAAACCAGACGCCCTGCCATCCTGCAACATCATTGGTTCCATGCACCTTACCACATTCCCTGGTCTTACCATCTCCCAAATGAAGGGAAACAGGCGGTCTCCGAAATACTCTGTGGCTTCGATAGGGAGCTGGGCAGGCAAGTTATCAATGGAGCACATGAGGATGCCATTGCCCTCCACACTGGAAAGGAATACACCATCAAATGGGCGTGAATTGAAGGAACAGAGAGGGAGGAAACTAAATTCTTAAAGAAAACATGTTACACAGAAAACATGTTACTCAAAACTAATGATAAGTTAAATGAGGGCTACAATGGGTGGAATTATTTAATCATTCGTAGGGGCACAAGTTTTTCCTGTGACCAAACCTTTGAGCCCTTGTTGCAGCTGGATACTAGAGGTTTTCCTGGTCAGTTCACATGAATTGGAAAAATGCAAACAATGAACAAAGTGACCTTACCAGGGCAAATTTGAGGCACTAGATCTAGTCTAACTAGGGCCTGGCATGTTTGGCAGGTAAGGAAAATCTCTGGGCCCTAATCATTAACATTTGGCTCAACTCCATTGAGGCTTCACTGAGCTTCACCACTGAGTGACACAATTTAAATACATTTCCCAGCATGCTGAGGTATAGGTAGTTCAGCAGGTGAGGTGTCGGGTGATCTTTAGCGGTGGCCATCTGTGCGTTTGTACCTGTCGTGATCTATGTGCTGGTCAGCATCATACATACAGAAAGGCTTATCTATGGTGGTACACTCAGTCATGAATTCGATAGAGCCCCCCGCATCAGCCGATATGTCACAGATGGCCAGCAGTCTGAGGAGAGAGAGAGAGACTGATCAGATTGACATTATCATGTACCAGAGTGATTTATCAATGGAAAGTTTGGAGAAAAAATGATCTGCCCAATATTTACAGCATACCACCTCATCTGTGAAACGTGGTGGAGGGGGTGTTATGGTTTGGGAATGTATAGCTGTCAATAGAACTGGCTAACTTTCGAAACATATCATCTGCTTGAGTACAACCAAATGCCTCCAGCTTCGTCATACAGTAAGACAATGACCCAACACATACCGCCATGACAACTACAGAGTTTTTCAGGGCCAAATAGTGGAACGTTCTTGACTGGCCAAGTCAATCTTCAGATTAGAATCCAATTGAATATGCACTTAATTTCCTGCTAAGATTTTAGGCAAAAGTCCTCAAAACAAACAACTATGCAGTACAGGCCTGGTAGAGCATCTCCATAGAATATAGACAGCGTCTGGTGGGGTCAATGGGTCGCAGATTTCAGGCAGTTATTGCATGCAAAGGATTGTTGACCAAATACTAAACATGTGCTTAATTTGGACATAATATGAATCTTTCCCATTACTTTTGGTGGGACTATGTATAAAAGTGTTGTCATTTCTAAATGATGAGACCAATATGTACACAAATACCATCGAATAAAAGCTGAGAATCTATACTTTAAACTAACAGTAATGGTTTGATTTCAAATCCAAACTTTTGGAGTACAGAGCCAAAAGAAGAAAACATGCTTCACTGTCCCATTAGTTATGCAGGGCACTGTCTATCCTTATTTATTTTATTTTTTCTCTCAAGGGACTTGGTTAAATGAAGGTTAGATTTATAAAAAAAAAAAAAGAGAGAGAAAAAAAAAAAAGAAATAAGCGGCTTTTTAGTGTTTGAGGGGATCTCACTCACATATACAGTGCCTATAGAAAATCATCATACCCTGTGAAATCTTTACTACTGTGAAGCATGGTGGTGGCAACATTATGTTGTGGGGATGTTTCTCTTCAGCAGGGACTGGGCAATTGTTCAGGATTGAAGGGAAAATGGATGCTGCCAAGTACACCCAAATTCTTGAGGACAACCTGCGTCCCTCTGCTAGACAGCTGAAGATGGACAGGTCATTCACCTTCCAACACGACAACGATCCTAAACATACCGCCAAAAGAACAACGCAGTGGCTTAAGGATAGAAAGGTGAATGTCCTTGAGTGGCCAAGTCAGAGCCCTGACTTAAATCCGAAAATCTGTGGATGGACTTGAAGAGAGCAGTCCATCGCTGCTCACCACGGAATTTGACTGAATTCGAACAATTCTGCAAGGAAGAATGGGCAAATATTTTCCAATCTAGGTGTGCAAAGCTAGTAGAGACATACCAAAACAGATTGATGGCTGTAATTGCAGCAAAAGGTGGCTCTACAAAGTATTAAATCAGGGGACTGATGACTTTTCCAACCCTGTTATTCTTGTTTTTCATTTTTTATACATTTTCAGAACTGTTGCCTTTTTTTCATTAGTTTGATGTTGTATGGCTAAAGTTGTACATAATACATTTTTTTTTTTTAATGGGTTTTGATTTCAGGCTGTACAACAAATATAATAACTATTTCAAAGGGGTATGATGACTTTCTATAGGCACTGTATATATCTTTTTATTTTGTTTTTACAGGGTCTCTGATTTGCATAGGAATCAATTACACACTGTGTGGATCAGGTTGTCACTACAAACTGAGTAAATGGAGAGGAACAATTATGAAATTTGCTGAGTTGGTAGTGACATCCTAATCTACACAGTGTGTAATTGATTCCTATGCAAATCAGAGATCCTATAAAAACAAAGATATTAATTCAAAAATTACATGAACTATTATCCATTAAGATGGACCCAATTCAACTTATTGAGTGATTTGTTGATGATACTTTTGCATTTCAGCTAATTTCAAGAGTGGCGTAGCAAAGGGTCTGAATACTTATGCACAAGGTATTTCTGTATTTCAATTTTAATAAAGTTTACTGAAATTGCAAAAAACTTGTTTTTGCTTTGTCATTCTGGGGTATTGTGTGTGGATTGATGGCAAATTCTTTTAATTTAATCCATTTTAAATTGAGTCTATAATACAACAAAATGTGGAAAAAGTGAAGGGGTCTGAATACTTTCTGAAGGCACTGTATATATAGCTTCCATTTAGCTGACGCTTTTATCCAAAGCGACTTACATTGCAGTGAGTGCATACATTTTTCAGCATATATGTTCCCAGCCAGAACCAAACCCACAACCTAAGCGTTGTTAGCACCATGCTCTACCAACTGGACTCACTTATGGGGCAGCTCTGGCCATCCCTCTGTGGCCGCGGCAGAAGGCTTTACGGGCCGCAGCAGCCTCTGGGCGTCCAACCGACGCAGGAGCCGGGGTGTCTGGGGGTCCCAGTAGATGCCATTGATCAGGCATGTGGTGTAGGGCGCCACCTGTGGTCGGGAGGACAAATGGAAGGCTGAGGATACATGGACGTACGTTGTACAATACTCGTCTTGACCACAGGGTCAGCTATTTTTGTCCTCATCTTTCAGTAAAAGACTAACTTAAAGGGTTATTTTTTTGGAGTGGGGCAGTCCCACTCTCGTATATTTTTTCAGGTTTTTTTGGACAGAGACAGTAGAGAAAGAAATGAAGTAAGGAGGAGGAGGGCATGGGCCGGATTCGAACCCATGCCAACATGGGCATGTGTGTGCAGTGTAGGCTATGGTGCTAGACCACTGGACCACCCCAGGCCACTAAGAGACTAATTTAAAGCGATTCTCCACTATATTTCCACTATGTTCAAGGAGGTACCCCACAGCAGACAGTTTTTATGTGCATTGATCAGATACTGTATATTGATCATATATACACTCAGCAAACACTTCATTAGGAACACCTGTTCACCTTCTCATGGTGGAGGTGGTGTAATGGTGTGGGGAATGTTTTCTTGGCACACTTTGGGCCTGTTAATACCAATCAATCATCACTTGAATGCCGCAGCCTATTTGAGTGTTGTTGCTGACCATGTGCAGACACAATTTACCCATCTTCTAATGACTACTTCCAGCATGATGTCACAAAGCAAAAGTCGTCTCAAGTCATGAACATAACAATGTACATAACAGAGTTCAGTGTTCTTCAGTGGCCTTCCCCGTCACCGGATTTGAATCCAATAGCCTTTGGAATGTGGTAGAACGGGATATTAACAGCTTGAAAGTGCACCTGAAAAATCTGCAGGAATTGCGTGATGCAATCATGTCATCATGGACCAGAATCTCAAAACAATGTTTCCAACATCTTGTGGAATCAATGCCATGAAGAATTGAGGCTGTTTTGAGAGCAAAGGGAGGCCCTACCCAGTATTAGTATTGTGTTCCTAATAAAGTGCTCAGTGAGTGTATTTTGACACAGGAGCAACTAAGCCAATAAGCTCAGGCTACAGATAGCATGACAGGATGACTTGGCCAATCAGCGGGCAGTGCCCCATCTGAGCAGCAGCAATAGGTGAACAGTGTGAACTGGGGAAAGGCTGCAGCAGCGGCACACTCACGCTGGTTCTGAAGTGAGAGGTGTATAGTTCCGGGTGATACTCGTACTCCAGGGGATCATAAACACCGTCGCTCTTCCTCATAAGGTGGTGGTGGCGACTCAGGACCGTGGCGTAGACGGTGGTCATATCTGAATCCAGAAACAACGATGTGGTAGGATCATGAGGGACACATTAAATAAAAAACAACATATACACATTAACATACACATACAGTGCCCTGCATAAGTAATGGGACAGTGACGTATTTTTTTCTTCTTTTGGCTCTATATACAAAAGTTTGGATTTGAAATCTAAGAATTACTGTGAGGTTAAAGTAGAGATTCTCAGCTTTTATTGAAGGGGTTTTCTGTTAGCTGAGCATCTCTACTTTAACCTCATCATAATTGTTTGATTTGAAATCCAAACTCTTGGAGTATAGAGCCTAAAGAAGAAACATTGTTTTACTGTCCCATTACTTACACAGGGAACTGTATGTATCAATATGCAGAATCCATAAGTTATTCTACTACCTCCACTTTGAGAGACATCTTTTAGCTCATGAGGTTCCACATATTCACAGGGAAGCTCATTGATGATATCTTGGGCACCCTGCAATGTGGAAGAAAGCAGTTAAAAAAGGGCCTGTTAAATATTGCCTGTTAAATATTGCTTCAGTGTTTTTCAAGTATCATGATGGACAATTCTACCAATAAAAAGTTCAACACGTATTGACTTTCCGAGAACTTCAACTTGTATGAACAGGTTGGAATGAGTGAATGGTTTGGCCATCTGATTTGGTTGGCACTAGCATACCTTGGAAACGTTGCCTGTGCCAGTGAACACAAAGGTCACTGGGCCGATGGACTTGGGCATGAGGCCCATGGAGATCTCGTACCCACAATCCCTCACTGCCTGAATGGCCTGGCTGACGTTCCTGTAGTTGTGGGCCATGCCGATGTGCTGTGGAAACCATGAAACAAGAATGGTGTCAGAGACTCCAAAGTGGATGGGCAAACCGTATATCAAGCAGGGGAGGAATGAGAAACATGTTGGAGGAAACTCTTACCATAAAAGGAGTGTGGTGTCCTAACGCCAGGAAACGCAGTCCCAAACCGTGCAAAATATTGATCATTCCTGTGAGGAAAAGTGTGTTTTTGATGTGTTATACACTATTCATGACATCAGACAACAGTAACACCTGTATTCTTGGACCTAAAGACAAAAGCTTACCTGCGACTCCAGCCCACTGTCCAAACGCCACGATTCGGAAGCCATTCGCATCCACCATCTTCTCATAGTCGATGAGACGGACTTCCTAGAAAGACCACAGCAATGACTAACCATGACTAAAGCATTGATGGCACTTATCCACGGGAGATTGGGTCCCACTCAAGACTTTCTTTGGGCTCCAGCACAGTGTTTTTTTTTTTTGGTGCATTGTGTTTCCACTACCAACGGTGATTCTGAGGACTTGGGGAGAGCAGGAAGGAGCAAACCATCAACGACGTCAGAAACAAGTTTTACAGCACGTTTCACCCTCAAACCAGCATGACTACTACTAACTGAAACAATAAATCTGTTAATAATTCTCACATTTTTCTCCAGCGAATATCTTAAGAACTTCGATTGACTTTGAAACTATAAGGAGTTGTGTAGTTGAATGCGAGGCATTCTTTTAGTTTGGAAATGTACATTTATTTAGTTTAGAAAACTAGCATAGATTGTTCAGTTAGCCAGCCAGCCACATTTCCCATGAAATGAAATGGGTGCTATATGTACAAACTTTATAGTGCATATAAATGTTTCTAAACTTGACTACAAACCAAAGTAACTAATGGTTTATATCATAAACTTTTATTTGTAACAGAACAAGTAGCAGTCCCATAGACTAGCCTCTCCAATTGGACAATTGGATCGCACGCCTACACACAAACCCTGCCCAAGTTACGAAAGTCCCCAATATCTCCACAAGATCCCAGGTCAGGGTATGGTCTTACAGCCATGGCCCTGGGCTTTTTTGGGGGCCGTTCTCTGAGACAGAAACACAAAAGACTGAGGCTTTGGGCTTTGTCCCAAAAATCACAGTAGCGCCATGCATGTACTGCAACAACATTGAGCTTATCAATTGTACCAAAGCATGCCTCAAGTTTAGACTAGAAAACCATTATCATTGGCAAAGAATGTCTAGAATGATGCCTATTGCCTTGCCGAAATGGAAGCTGCACTCCGGGACACACTGACCTCTCCTTGTATATGCATGTGTGGGTAGACTGTGTGTGTCTTACATTGATGTGTAAACTGAAATGTTGTGTTCTGTCCCTGTCAACTAAATTGATAAATGCATAGAATCACCAGAGCATATCAAATTAGGTGCCAAATGAAAGCTAAGCTATATTTTGGGGAAAGTAAATACATTTCTCAACCATATTCCATCATAATAATCGGGATAAGCAAAGGATTTGACTTCTGGTCAAACATATGGAAATCATCAAGAAAACATCTTCCAGAAAAGGTATTTAAAAAGGTGTTTAGAAAAACATCAAACCTCATTAATGTTCAAGTATAGACCCCGGTCAACTAATATCAACACATGCATTTAGTTTTGAGGAAATCATAAATATGATAAGTTTAAGAATCATTGCCCAGCCTCTGGGTCATTCTGTTACCAAAAACTGACAGAAATGCCTCACGAGGAGCAAGAATAATGAATGTTAACAAAAGTAAGAAGTATAGGTAGACCTACCAAGTGTTTTACTGATATCGATTTATGAATTAATAAGTGATTAAAACTCGTCATTCTGTCACCTGATCGGTAACAGAATTACTTAAATTGAATTGACTACATTCACTGATCGTACAGGTTGTACAGAACCTAAAATGGTTCATTCGGCTTCTGCATGGAACTTAAAGGGGTTCCAAAAGGTTTCTTCCACAGAAATCACTGAAAAACAATGGGACATCATACAGTAGTAGTTACAAACTACTGCATCAACATCCTCATCTCATGCTCCAAAAAACTGAGACTTCATTGTTGTTGAGTACAGTGGGGAAAGCAAAGCCAGCAAATCACACAAATATGTAGCTCAAGTAACTGCCATTGAGAATTATGTTGCACATTTCAACAAAGAGACAGCAAGGGATTTGTTGTCTTCATTAAAGAGTGCAATGACACATGGTGTGGTGTCCTTGTAGGAGCTAGGCGTAAGTTTGTCTGAAATCTGAGTAATGTTACATACTAAACCTTTAAGACAGGACCTTTCAAATCCATAAATCATGCATTTCTGTGGGTGACCCATTTAGTCATTCTGTTACCAAATCTAAAGCCACTTTACTTACTGTAGCTCATCACCCAAAATAGATGTTTTCAAACTCAATGTATCATATGAGAGCTAACACTGCACTCTTTCTGCGGAAATATTTAAATCTTAATGTGGATATATAGAAGATATTTAACAGTGTTTGGGGAGATGTTATGGTCTAGCAAACTTTGAATCTGCAAAGTTCTTAAATTTTTTTTGTATAGTTTGTTAAAGTTTGCTATCAAGGGTTCTTGTTTGGCATACATTTAAAAAGTGAAAAATCGGGTCCCAGCATTATTCTGTTACCATTGAATTGCCTGTTATCTACCAACATTTTCAGCAGTTGAAATGTTGTTTAATTATTCTTTTGCACTTGAGTGAGAGTTTGCGGGCACGGGTATTTTCATATTCTTAATACAAAACTTGACCTTACCTTTTTGAGCAGGTCATCCAGTAGTCCCATGTTAGCCTCCTGTGCTTTGATGGTGTGAGAGAAGAAAGCATACGTCTTTTTGGGATAAAGTTTCTCTTCTGGAGGTCTCTTGACGCCAACGATCAACGAGGCTTCTGAAATGTCCTCCTGAATGACAGCACCTGCTTTCTCATAGTACTGAAATGAAACAGAGAAACGGTCAGCTAGTTCCAACTTCAACTTTAAGAGCACTATCTGGGGCATCATATACATAATAAAAACAGTATTGACACACCTGTGCTCTGATATCATAAAACTATGTAAAAGACCTAAAGCCTTAAAAAAAAAACATTGCTCCTGTGTGTTAATGTCACTGTGACATGTGCCCCTGTACAGTTTTTGTTGTTCTGTTAATGTTAGTTTTTTGGCATTTGTTGATTGCTCCTTTATGTAAAGTTTATCTAATTGAATAAATTGTGTGAAATATGTCAGTATTCAAGTTTTATACATTCTGCAGCCTACAAGTAACCAGGACCAACAACCACCACATGCGAGAGATCCAAAAGAGTTTACCTTGATCACATCATACATACTTTGGTTGAGTTGCACATGGGTTTTATACACAATTAGATTGAATAAGGAGCAGAACTATACAAAGGGCTTTATTCTGTCAAGAACATTTAGCAGGACATACTACATTTTGTTCATGAAAGTTTATTTCTGACCTGTAGAGGTATGTCCAGCTACAGTACACATCCTCCCAAAGAAGAACCAGCTCTGCCTCCATTTTAACACCTGCAAGTCCCCTCCTCTTCCCACCTACCTTCTCATGAATGGCTCGTCTGTTGGAGGGCTGGACGAGGACCTTGTGGCCAGCGTTGGTGATCTCCTTGATGTGCCGGGGTGCCAGAGGCGCCCGTCTCTCCCACACGTTGATGTCCTCGCGTCGGATAGCCATGACACTCTTGTGGTGGTCATAGCGCCGCTGGCCACAAAGGCAGTTCCTCGTCCTGCTACCTTGGTGTCTTAGGAGTCTGAACATGGCTTACCCCCCCCTTGCTTGAGAAGAGTGAAGGACTAAGAAGCAACTGCACAATTCAGTGACAGCATTATGTGACAGACATGAGAGACAATTGAATATGGAGGAACAAATATACACTTCTGTGAAAATACACTGTATGGAAACCTATGACAGTGTGAAAATCGATCCATCCAAACTGACAGATACTGTAGGGCTACCCAGGTTAAGTTTGCTAGGGGAGAGTTGCGTGACAGCCAGTAGGAAAAAAAAAATTAGTTTGTAAGGGTAGAAGGTTGATAATCTACCATACACCGCATGACTAAAGTTGACAATAATCCAAAAGTCATTGCACCATGTCTACATTGCAACAGTGGGTCACTGGGTCATCTGAGCCCTCTGATTTCAAAACTGATTTAAATCTAGTTGAGTAACTTTAGTAGCACCTCAAAGAAGAATAGAGATATCCATATCATATCATACCCATTGAGCTAAATGAGAAAAGAGTATCCTGCATATCCCCCCCAAATGATTTCAAGAGGGTTGCACACAACATCGTTTTAGCCTCAAAGTTAACAATGCTTGTTACTAATCTAAAACTGTATAACACCCTATTTCATATCGCACATTAAAGCGTCGATGTGGGTTAACAGGTGCACGCAGCCGGCCCACATTGCAGTTGGCTAAGCGGGTACAACTCGGCTTAGTAAAGTTTTAGAAATGTGTAAACATTGAAAGAGAGAAGCAACAGATGATTGGGTTACATGCTCGATGTATTAATACACGTGACAACAAGTTATATAAAGTAGATGTTTCTTATCCACAATAACCCACCTTTCTATCAATAAAGATTCCCGTGAAATGCAATGTGGCTTGTCCGCTCTTCCTAGGGGCACCAAGGTACAGAAGTGTCGTTCAGAGGTGATAGCGATATGGCGTGGATGGAATCCACAGGAGGAGCGGCCTCGTCTTCTTGTCCTTGACGTAGCTGTCGCAGTATGATGACCACACTACAGGCATTCCCTGTTGGTTCGGCTCCCAGTTGCAAGTTTTTTGCAATCCCCTCTGCGGTTTACAGAGCATGGGCCGGTGTGAGCAGAAATCCGACTCGATGTGAAAATCTACTCGGGTATCGTCTATTTCCGGGTAATTTCCGGGTTTTTATATCGCACAATAATCCGAAGTATGAGTGTATGTTTATCGAATGGATGTTTTCGGGTGCAATTTAGCTAATATGCGGTTGGATCGAGCTAGCTTTATGGTCACTGATCGTGACACGAGACAATCGATTACCATTACTAATGGTATTAGGCTACATAACCTACGTAAAGCTATATAAGGCTATTCTTTTATTGTTTTCACACCTTACACCTGGAGTCTAACTAGGTCCTACGGCCCCAAATTGAAGGACATTTACTAATAATACAATAGACTGATAACCTGCATAAGGGACATATAATGGACTGTACACAAAATATTTTCTAAGGATAAACATGATTTTTACTATCACTGCACTCAGCAACACTTCTTGAGCATTAACCAAGTGAGTTTCAACCATGAGGGGTGTCATACAAAGTATCCTTGGACCTTTACTGTGTCCCAACAGTTACAAGTGCCACCTCTAGATAGCATAGGGAACACATAATGGAGTTTACAAAAGATTTACTTTCTGTTACGTAATATTTCCTTAATTCATGAAATACATTATTCAATATTGTGATCCCATCACTTTACAGTGATCTATTACCTCGCGCTTTTATTTTTAAGTCGCGAAAGCCACGGAATTGTCTTATTGTCGGAACGTGCCAGTAATTATCGTTCAAACAACACAACTTGAAACAAGCATATGTGACTCGTGTATTTCGGTATTTCTTGGATGCGGGAGGCCGCTGAAAAACTAGTTTTGCTATACCTATAGCACATCAGGATATACTCTGCCCGCCGAAGGGACTTTGGCTTCTAGAGGTCTGAATTTCTTTAGCCCATCACATTACCATGATGTCACCAAAAAAAATTGTGAGACATCGGCGCTTCTGTGACGTCCATCTATCGTTGGCGAGCACTCATTAAAAAAAAACAGTGAAAACCGCAAACTGGAACCTTCAACAATTCGTTAAACAAGTCATGGACTACACATCGGCACGCGTGCTATAAATCCGAAAACGGCTGTGCAATCAAGTTTGTTCTGCAATCACAGTTTGCATGTCTTTTTAACATGTAAATACATTGTCGATTTCATTTATTTGATAATGCATAATAGTCATTTATTTAAAATAAGTAGACTACATGTACTACAAATCAAATATATCAAATAGTCGTGAAATGGGGCAGGCGTGCTAATATCGGATCATATGTTATCTAAATTGTCACTTGTAAGTATTTATTGGTATAACATATTTTTCCGGTGATTTTTGCATTTTTGGACGAACAATAGCTGTGTGTAAATAGAAGATATATGCAATTGTATCTGTTCTACGATGATGGATGGCTGTCGGCATCGTACAATCCGAGACAGCTACAATAAACTTCTCTGTTTTTGTCAATTAGGAACTTGGGTGAGCGTAACCGATATTTCTCGAATTGATCTCCGGTCAGATGACAACGAGACTGAAGCCATTTTGCAATCACCTGATGGGTCATCGCGCCAAGAAGTTCGCACTCATTTAAATAATATTCAGTCATATTCAACTATTTTTTTTTTTTTTTTTTTTTTTTTTATCATTTCTTTATCGCACCGACAAGGCTACTTCGCTCGGAATAATCCCGTCACGCACTGCACATCGGCTCGCGTGCCGTCCATAGAAAATGAATGGAAGCGATATATCGCCAACCGAAATCGCCTCTTGTGTATTTGCCACGTCACTCATAAACCTGGCACAGCGATTACTGTGTGACGTCACGCTAAACTCAAGAATAGCCTATAACGATGCAATATTTGTATTCTTGAAGCTGGACGTAGAATAAATGCAATAGGCCTAGATACTGTAGCCTACATTATACTGTAGCCTGCAATGGAAGATATGATAACCTATTTATTCATATGATAGTGTAGACCTATGATATGATTGAAGCCTATGCTGCAGTCTATGAAATAGGGCTATATAGGACTTGTATTGGCCTGGCAGGGCATTATAACAGGCTACATCTTGTTGTTAGAATCATGCAGCATTAGGCCTAACACTTTCAGAAAGGCCTATGGGTGCCTTTTGAACTTTTGTGTAAGTCAAATAGGCTCTCAATATTTTTTGTATTAGGACACTGAATGTATTAGCATTTTTGGTTATGCTGTGCTCTGTATTTTTTGTTGTTGTTGTTTTTACAGTTTATGTCAGTGCTCTTATTGACAATCAAATGTCTCCTTGGGGATATGTTTTTTTTTTAGTTTTTAGTTTTTTTACATTTATGGCATTTAGCAGATGCCTTTATCCAAAGCGACTTACAACAAATACATTTGACTAAGTAAGTGAATCATCTATCCATCAGTCATCATAAGAAAAAAATAATCTATGCTAGGACCAGGGGTTATTGGCAGTCACAATGCTAGAAGAAAGGAAGATTTATTTGTTTATTTGTTTATATAGATATCCATGTACATTTTGAGTAGGCCACGATTTGTCTTATTTTATTTTATGTTTGTATCTCAATGGGACTGTATATACCAGTATAAATAAAGGATAAATAGGCCAATCTGTGCGATATGGCCTTACATCAATGGGTCCACTTTAATTTCAAAAGGTTGAATAGTATTAAGATGCATTAAGATAAGCCTATAGAATAAAAAATATGGTTGAGAAAATTTAAATAGCTATTGGCCCTATAAAGGCCTGCATTTCCGTTAAAGAATATCATCAAGTAAAACCAACAATTGAGGACATTATTTGGCTAACGTTTTCAATTCACGACAAAGGTCTCATCATTTCGTATCACTCCGGAGTCTCATCCCCCTCAAATTAAAATAATATGATGATGCACACACACAAACTGAATTAATGGTATTCCTTTTTGTAATGTAACCCTGAAATACAACATAGGTCTACCTTTAGCCAGAGAACAGGAAATTTTACGTGCGCCAGATGAACCATTCATTATTTGCCGAATTAATCTCGTGTCAATTTAGCCTGATGGTTTTGATATATATCTTATTGAGTGTTTCCAATCACACAAATTAGAGTGGGATGCCACTGTTTTGCCTCATCTGAATTATGTTTGTCCATACACTGATTGGTAATCAATTCCAAGAACACACTGCAAGGTGGATCGTTTTATTGTAGTCGAGTAAATAATCACTGGAGGAATTCTTAGGAGAGCATGGTTTCATTTTCTCATATTGGAGAGTAAACAGGTGGACTCATACTGTAAATGAGTACTCAATACCCACCACAAGAGGGGGTCGTTTTCCTACAATGACCGATATCCTTAGTTTAATTAGGCTACTCAGCTACACTCACTGAGCACTTTATTAGAAACACCTGTACACCTTCTCATGGTGGAGATGGTGTAATGGTGCGGGGTATGTTTTCTTGGCACACTTTGGGCCCGTTAATACCAATCAATCATCGCTTGAATGCCACAGCCTATTTGAGTATTGTTGCTGACCATGTGCATCCCTTCATGGCCACAATTTACCCATCTTCTAATGACTACTTCCAGCATGATAATGCACCTTGTCATAAAGCAAAAGTCGTGTCAAACTGGTTTCATGAACATGACAATGAGTTCAGTGTTCTTCAGTCACCTTCACAACACCTTTGGGATGTGGTAGAACGGGAGATTCACAGCTTGAAAGTGCACCTGAAAAATCTGCAGGAATTGCGTGATACAATCATGTCATTATGGACCAGAATCTCAAAGGAATGTTTCCAACATCTTGTGGAATCAATGCCACGAAGAATTGAGGCTGTTTTGAGAACAAAGGGAGACCCTACCCAGTATTAGTATAGTGTTCCTAATAAAGTGTTAAGTGTATCTAATAGCTAACCAGACCTGGGCAAAATGCATATTTGAATATTTGAAATACATCTGAAAAACATTAGGTATGCTTGATTTCCTTGTGCGACACAATGGAAGCACGGGAACTGTCTCATAAGTGCAAACACTGCATGCAAGGCAAGCTAAATCAAGGACACCAAGTTTTGTAGGTATACGCACTTTGTAGGTATAATCCAAACAATGAAGCAAGGCCATTTCTAAAACGCAAATTTAACAAACCCTCACGCCTATAACTTTTAAAAATGATAATAATAATGATAGCTGAATAACAATATTACCTTCCTCTTTACGACCCCTAGCCTATAGCATTCACATCATCAAATACGTTAGCCTTGGTGGCCATATCTTAAAAAAGATATATACAATATCAGACACAATATGACAAACACAACTTCATTTTTATTTATTTTTTCTGTACCATAACCCTTTTAGACTGGTCTTTTCAAAAGAAGACACAATTCTCAAAGACACAATTTATCTCCAAAACTTTGCATATATATATATATTCACAACAACATTATCAATGGCAAATAATTTTATATTGAATAGGCATCATATAAAATTGGGTAGACTATACAGTCATCACAATAAGGAATCATTTTTATATCGTTTTCAGTTATTCTCTTAAGTTATAACAGTGTCACAATTTAAAATAAATATAATAAAACATTTTACAGTAATCCTGAGATTGAAAGAAAACAACAATATAATGATAATGTCAAGTTAAATGAAAAGATCAGTTGGTAGTCCATTGCCTTCTATCTTGGCGCATAGGCCTACGTTAAAGCTCGCATGCGGAGGCTATTCCCAAATTTGGACAGAGCCATCAGTTTCCGTAATGATGTATTCGTTGGCAACATGCTTGAACTCGGGGACTTTAGTGAGATTCACCACTTGTGCTAAGACTTGTAGGGGATTTGGATACGGAAAGATCATGCAGTTTTCGGATGTGCTTTTTCAAGTCAAAGTTCCGACAAAACCCTTTGCCGCACGTCGGGCAGGTGAAGGGCTTCTTGTCGTTGTGCGTGTGCATGTGGAACGTCAGATTGTACACTTGATGGAAGGCTTTGTTGCAAATGTTGCACTTGAATTGTTTCTCGCCGCTGTGCGTCAGTTTGTGGTTCTTGTAGTTACCTTGATAATGAAAAATAAAATGAATGTCAGTTACGCTCGCATGAAACTGGTTATGCCACACTAATTGGTCATTATAATTTAATTCAAATTAATACATGGTCTAAATTGCACACTTCATTTCAGGTGAAAACTACCAATTAATGTGTCAATTGAAAACGATTTATTGTGTGGTCCTAACAAATGCCTTATCCGGACACCTTAAAATTGCATCATAATTGCAAGCATAACAGTATAGATTTCCAATCCTACCTAATCCAAAAGAACAAACAATTCCAGTTGTTCCTCACCTTTTTGATGAAATCCTTTCCCGCAGAATTCGCAGACGAATGGTTTGTAACCAGCATGGATCCGTGTGTGTGTATTGAGAGTTGAACTTCTGTTGAACGCTTTTCCACACTGGTTGCATTTATGAGGTTTTTCCTGTAAATCAAAGGTACACATTAAATGCAATAAATCTACAATACAATTTCGGAGTTGATGTGTTCTAACAAAAACGGATTCAAACATTATATCAAACGAGTTATATGCTATGTAGTTTAGATCAGGCCCTGTATGTTTCATCTTTTTAATGTGTGGATTAAACATTTTTATGCTATGATTTTACAGTGTATACAATTGAATGATACAATGAGATGGCCAACAACATTTGACCATAATACAAATCACGTTTCAATGGTTTTAAAACAATGTTATGAGGTTTTAATTAGTTTTCATTGATTTAGCTAAACATGAATGACTTTGACTATGATAAGCGAGAATGATTGAATGTTTTTATTATTGTTATACCTGAGTATGAATTATCTTGTGGCGACAAAGCGTGCTTGCTTGTCGAAATCCCTTGCCGCAAACCTTGCAGACGAACGGTCTTGCTCCAGTGTGGACGGGCATATGGCGCGTTAAATTGTAGTGGGCATTGAACACCTGTACAGAGAACAATAATATTGTTAAAACCATTAGAAAGCATACAAGGCATACCTTACACCACCACATTGTATTATGATGCCGATGTTATTACCTTTCCGCAAACTTCGCAGGTGAATACTTTGGGCTTGCCACTCGGACAACCACTGTTCAATTTTGAAGAGCCCTTGAAGAGTTTGTCCGATAGTATCTGTGCGCTCTCCTTCATGTAATGGTGGAGTTGAGTTTGAGAAAGGTCTTTAAATGCCACTCCGGACGTGTATCTTTCTACGCAGTGAGACACTTTATTTTTCTCCGCGAGGAAAGCTTTCTGGCGGGCGTGTTGGAGCGGGGTGTTGAGGAAGTAGGAGGCCATAGGGTGGATGTTGACGATGCTGGCCGGGGGTGGACACGCACTCTCACCGCAGTTCAGGTAACACACGGCCCCCATGGCGTGAAACGACGACTGGTTCACCACCCGAGGTCGAAAGAGTTTGTATTGTCCCACCGAAGGGCTCACGTCTTGTTGTTCGTTCTTATAATTTAACCCAATGCCCACCAACTCATTAGAATTATACGAAGAAGCGTCAAAGTGACTCGTCTCTAATCCATTAACGTTGAGTTTGTGACCCGGTTCGTATGCCAGCGGCACGAAGGGTATCATGCAATGTAGTGAAGATGAACTCATGTTGAGCGCCTGCTTCGGGTCCGCTTTGCCCACGGGAGCGTGGTGGAACAAGTTGGGAAAAGGTATCGACTTTGGTTCAGGCGTCCTGGCCATAATCCGTTCGATCGAAAAAGCGAGAGGCTTGGTTGAGGTGATCATGTTTCCACCAGCAGTCAAGTTTCCAGAAGCCGAGGGGGAGCCAAATATTCCCGCTGAGTGGTAGAGCGCACTGTCCATGACTCTGAAAACAACACCTTCTGTAGAGTCGGTGCTGGAGCTCCTTGTGTATATATGTTTGATTCCTCCTCACTGGCCCACTAGAGAGGACATCATTCGGCGCACTCTTGGTCGACGCGGAGCCCCCTCACTGTTCCCGCTTGCGTTGATTCTGGACAATCAGCACTTATGTCTAGCCGGACTGCTCAATAAGGCGTGTTGAGTCAATAACGCAGCCAAGACCTCGCCAATCGTTACCGTCCAAGAAGAAAAAAGTAAAGTAGATAATTGCTCAATTCTCTTCCATCAATTCTCCACTTGTCGCCGTCGACCACCGCTCTGGGTGCGTGTGTCTCACCCGCGCCGCGAAGGAGGTGTTCTTTAGTGGCAAGAGTCTCGTTCAACTGTACAGCATTTGGCAAATCTGAGGTCCCCTTGTGGCTTCGTGTGACATCATTTGAAATCGCAGAAAGACGACAGACCTTCCGTGGGGTCAGTGAATGTCAGCGTTTGACAGATCAAAGTTTGACTTATCTTTTTGGTCGTTCTAAGTGGTAGTCCGCTAATAATTACGCATGAAGCCTAACAAAATAAACAATATAGGCTTGGTTGTTTTTTTATGCATTGGCCTAGTCGCAACAGCCCTGCAGCCTAGAAATCTTTATCTTAGTAATATGTAATATATAATATATAGATATGTTGACTATTCCAAGTACCACCATCTTTATTCATAAAACAACTATTAGGCAGTTAAACCTACTTACGAATCGAGTTTTATGCTTAATGAACAAGTCCAATTGCCACTATAAAAGGCTAGTCTAATGATAAAACAAGCTACATTGCAATAATTCATGAAATATATCAAGCTGCACCTTTATAAAACATACCTCAAAAACAAGTCAGTGGTATAGCCTGCTGTCATTCTAGGCTTTCTGTTTAAAATACACTAGGGATCCTCAAGGCGACAAGGAATATTTGATTTCCTCGGTGTTATCACTTATAACAAACCCACTAGAGCCGGTGGGACCGTGCCACTGTGGAGAGTAATGAGCTTGGTAAGTGCTTGACGGATTGTAGTTTGCGTGATCATATGAGAGGAACATATACCCGAGCAACAACTTATCTAGCGAATACACAGAAAGCTTGGCCCTTGCTCCGTTAGAACAGGCCTTACACTAAAAATACTACGGAACGTCTCATCTAGACGAATCAAAAAGGATTTTCAATGACAAACCTGACAATCAGCTAAGGTAAATATGCGCATTCATTCTTTATCTAGGGCTATGTTGACCTTATTTGAAATGAAACCGAAGTTGATGAAAACAAATTATGTTTATTTTACTGAGATTAAGATCATTAAAATTAAAATTAAAATAGCAAAGCGTGCATGGCTACTGTGTACGGTGACAACATATTGTGACAAGCTAATTAGAAGTCGTAGAATTAAAATGTTTTATTTATAATCACTGGAAATCATAACATAATAGCCACATAATAATAACAATACAAATAATACAAATAACAATAGATTAATTATGTCTACAATTGCATTGTATCTTATTATTATTATTATTATTATTATCTTCATCATCGTCATTGTTATCACTATTGTTATTATTATTGAAATGTTATTATTATCCATTATTTTGGTGACATCTAGATTTTATTGCCTCAAATTGGTCGTTAAAATGCGGTTCGGTGTCAAATAGCCTATAATTTAAAGCGTGTTAAAGGGAACCAGCGGGGCGCTTCATGCTCCAGTTTCATTCAGTTAAACCTAGTGTGGACATGAAGGAACAAACCCATATGGCTTGCTGGGTCATACATACGCCGAGAAGGATTTGGACCTAAACATCTTCGAAATAATTGTAACTCTTTTGACTGATATTAAAGTCTCCTGTACTCAAAAGTACATTTTTGAGTAGCCTAATGTGCCCTTGTGTTATGTTTTCTCCATATCTAGAGTTTGGCGAGAGGATTGAGTGATACACGTCTCGTTCTCACTTCTCAAGGACCATAGGTAACCATCAATGACGAGTCAAATATTGATGTGATAAAACATGATGCCTTGAATTCGTTGGCAGAAAAAATATTTTGTTCAGGCGGTTTTAGTTGCCTTAATTGCAAATAAAAGTCTTACTTCATTCGGGGGAACGATTACGTTGTGCACAATATTAATAATGATAACCCTAACAATAATATCTTACTTTATTTTATTATTTTAAAATAATTTTTCATCTTTAGGCATACATAATTGTGGTAAGTAAATCATCAAACCTCCATCAGATTAAGGGCCATAATTCGTTCCTGCTCTGGTTGCAAGGTCAAAAGCAAATATTGAATAGGCAGTTAGCTTTACCTTCAGATGTCTAATAGTGTGACTGATACGGGCCAAAGAGCGTATCATTTAATTTATGGGTTAGGGTTCTTCAAAACAAATCACAAGGCTATTATTATGTTTCCTTTGGAAATGCATCCACGCTCTGTCCGCTAAACATTTTATAAATATACAACATGGGAACTAAACCAAACCATACAAGTCCTTAGGCGAACACTGCCTTAATCACCCATCAACTACTGTGCAATTACACCCTCAGTAATTGATTCATGTGGGGATAATCTGATTGGATAATTCTAATAGGAGACGACGCAATGCGTGGTGACACAGACGGACAGCTGGACCGTGGGCGGAGGTTGCCTGATGCTCACTTTCTTTCTAGTATTTTAGGTAGCCTATCATTTAAAACAAAATAAATATGTATTTTTAATAATTCAAACAAAGCTTCCAATGTTGATGTCCGACTCATGCAGTATTTTTTGCATTGCACAATATCATACCTCAAATTGTGCTAAACGAGGGAAAAAACGAAAATACCAGCGCTGGTTAAGCAGTTATTATCATGCCTTAAATCTAACGATTTTGTGTGATATACCTTGGTGTATCAGGTGGTTTGGCGAAACCTTTATATGGGCGAAATTCTCTCACGCTATTATCTCTAGAATGTGTATTTGAGAAAAAATAACATTTACATTATGTGTTTTGCGTTCTTTCCAGTCCGGAACATCATATTGATATCTGAGAAGGATAACAATGATAATTTAGAGTTTATAAGTAATTCAAGAGATTATATAATTTTAAACTTTTTGGCGCAAGATCATTAGAACATTTTTTTAAAGGTACCCTACAAACATGTATTCGTTTTGGCAGCAAAATAAATATCGCCATATATACAATAACTTGGACTGGTGCCCATGGGGTCAACATGATAGTCATAATCATGTTTTTGAAGCAAGTTTGTTTGTAAAGTCAAAGTCAAATAATGGAGTCATATTTTGGGTTGCAATGGGGTATATCATTGAACATGAAGGATTGTATTGATATGTCGAATGACAATATAATCAATTTTAAACTAATATTACAATGTATATACAGATGTGTAGAAGTTACACCAAGTAATGAAAGTATGTGCATCTAAAAATAACTCCGAATGTTTGAATTAATCGTCTAACTTAGTAGAAAAGAGACAATGATTGCATTAAAAACACTTTATTTCTAACACTTAGAACACACCTGAACACAAACAGGTGCACAAAAGACAATAGAAATATATTTCATATATTTTTGCCCATTTGTTTTGCCTTTGTACTCCACTGACACAAATGCATTGAAGTATAACAGTTAAGACGTCAATTCAGATTCCAAACATGATGCACACAATCAGTCTGGTAGTAACCTATTGAATGCAGCTTTGAATTCATAGTCACCGTGTAAAACTCTTGTAAACGATAAACACACTCAAGCATACATACATTATATGACAATGTAGCACTTTTAGCCGATACATCCCCAAAAGGACAGCTTTGTTGTTCATACAGAGTACAGCATTAGCAGGGACATATGGATATTGGCTTTTTTTTCTCTCTTTCAGTGTCAGTAATTGGCAACAGTCATTTCAGTCAGAATGCATCCTCATACATTTCCGTCAGAATATTAGACCTTCATTTGGTCATCTCTGAAAACTGTTTCAACTGGTATGGGTGTATTCATGAATAACCAGAAGAGCACAACATATCAGATATTTTTAAAATTGTCTTGGTCTACATCAACGTTAAAATAAAGTACAAACAAACAAACAAACAAACAACTTAAATAAACAAAGGGGACTACACTGAAGGCTATCAGTTGGTGACTACTGAGCTGTACTGTACAAAGTGACATCATATCAGTATGGCTGGGGAGGTACCCACTGGATGGGTGGGTGGCTGACAGATGGTTTTCATCACAGATTTAAGTGTGTTTTTCACCCCCTCCATCTCCCTCTATATCGGTGTCTCTCTCTCTCTCTCTCACACACGCACATGCGCACACACGCAGGCATGCACACGCGCACCTATGCACGGCTTTAGGGCTAGATTCAGCCATCCTCCTCGTCACTGTCTCTCATGGTGATGCCCTGGAGACTGTCGCCGGCCTTGACTGCCACCGTCGCCTCCTCCACCGTCAGGCGGTTGTAGATGGTCTCATACGTCTTGTTATTCAGGGTTCCGTCTAAGACGCCTTGGAGCCGGAAGTCACGGTACGTCTTCTGTTGGCGGAAACAAAAACAAAGAAAATGGAGCCTCTGAATGGGAAAACTGAGATGGAGATTGAACTGGTTCATGGTTTGGACCAAGGAAGGGGTTGTGAGACTCAAGGCCACTGTACTCTTAGATTAGTCCAGTGACTGAGCTCACCCAGTTTGGGTGACCATAAGTGGTCATGGTTATGATGACATCACAACATAAGTGCCCCACTCCTCAGACACCCATTCCCATCCCAGTGCACCTTTATATTACTAATATCCACACTCTCAAAAATACTGCCTATGAATGACTGTTCCGTTTTGATATAATCCTGTTTTAATTTGTCTCATGACATTTTGTCAGGTTAAATACATCAGTGATCTTTGGTCTGAAATGATTGTGATAATTTGCCTGTATCTCTAAATAATAATTAATTTACATTATGATTACATGACTGCTCTTATCTTTTTTATTTTGATGTCCAATATGGATGTGTGAATAAAGGGCTACAGTGAATGATGATTGTGTACAAACACTCACACCAACACCAATCAATTTGTGCTGGCTAAAGCCTGCGTTACCTTGACGATCTTGATGAGTGTTTTCAGCTGGTACATGTGGAGCTGGAGATCCATTCTGTCGGTCAGCCACACACACACCGCCTTCATGGAGTTGGTGTACCATTGCTGTGAACACACACAGACACACTAGTATACCTCCTAACCAACCACACTGGAATATACACATTCTCTTAAGAGGACTCTGCACTCAATTATTTTACTAATTTCAGTCAGGAAAATGGTGATACATGAATGATTTGTCGTAATTGAATGGCTCTGTTCTCTATAACTCCCTGTCTGAAGTTTAAACAACATAAAATACAAAATAACATAAGCAGGTAGCCCATAACTATCAACCCCCCCCGTAGGTAGGTAAATACAGAGCGACCGAGTGGGTGGAGGCTGGGGAGGTGGGTGGGACGACCAACAAATGAACTCTCATGGCCAGTGGCGTTACACTGTTAAACCATGGTGGAGCGTTGCATAACTTGGCTTTTTAAGCCTTGTCCCTGAGACATGCAATGATGGTTGCTTGCGTGTGAATCGGCTGTCCGTCACCTGATGGACAGCTGCGCTGCTCGACTTAGTGTCCTGACTGAACTTACGTAAACTTCATTACATTGCTGGCATATGTTATACTGTATATAGTTGATATATTGTTGGTTAGGCACACATTTAGCAAACTACATTATCTAGGTAACTTGTTGACAAACAGCATCTGTTTATGCATATCATCATCATCACAGTGACCTTTTGACAGAACTGTGAAATACCGTCCATCCCCCATAAATAGAAGCTGGCTCACACACACGCACCCGCTTAAACTCTTGAACCCACAAAAAAAAAAACCCTGTGTTACTGAAATACAGGATACTGTAATTGTCCTAAGCTTAAACAAGAAGTGCTTATTACTGTATTTCCTTTCACAGTTCACACATCCCTCCTTTCTATCACTCTTTTATCCAAGGACACTGTGCTGTATAACATTGCACCCGCATGTCACTTTGTATCCAGAAGAATCATGTTTTCCATTGAGAGGTTCAACAATCCCCTCTCACGGCAGAAAACAAATGACACAAGGTCAAAAGATTTCATAACATTTCAAAAGATAACAGCATTCAAATGAAGCCATTACACATTAAAAAAAAGAATCAATTACTGTAGAACACCTGAATATTTCAGAAGGAAGAGTTTTTGGCTCTTTGCTTTGAACTCATAATGCATGAATATATCTTTGTAAACATCTTTATGATTTCCTTCAGTAAAGTCACTGGAATAGTCAAAGTTTGAATCTGTTGCCCTATTTTAAATGACAAAATATGTTATTTACAAAAGGAGAATGTCGTCCCCCCTATCCCCCACTCCTCCTCTAAAAATCAACCCTGAATTTAGTGAAAGAACTCAGTCCATTTGGATCCAATCTACCTTGCTCTAAATATACCTTGGGTCTGACCCATCAAGCAGTAACAAAATCACTAGCCGGATATCGGTGGCGGAAAATGTCTGTTTTCATCAATCTCTTTAAAAGACTTCTGACATGGAGCATAACAAACCCTAATTGAGTCAAACACCAGCAAAACACCAGCAGACTTGTCTGGAGCCTTAAACTGAAGATATTTGAGGCGAAATTAGATGGAATCTTCTGGAGAGGGAAAAAATATTTGCGTTTCCCTCTCCAGAAGATTCCATCTCATTTCGCCTGAAATATCTTCAGCTTATGCCTCCGGACCATCAAATAAAAACAAAAAAAACGTTAATGTTTTACTCCTCAAGCCTGTGTACGCGATAATAAGCTCGCTGCCCCCCCTCGCAACTAACTTAACTGGGCTGGCGCGAAAATTGAGATTTGGTCTGGCTCTTTAATTGAGTCGATTATAGGAAGAGGGGCAGAAACAGAACAAACACATTAAGCAGAGGAATAAAGGAGGGGAGGGTGGTTGTCAGGGCTTTTGTTGTCATTAGTTCTCCTGGAACATTATTTACGTGGCGATGGAGTGTAAATGTGTATTTGTGGCGTTCCTGACGGCGTGACGGTAATGACACACTTAAGTGTCCCCGTGGCTGACGTGGTTAGGGCATGAGTGGAGAGAGTAAGGCCACACCTGGGGGCCTGGAGGGGAGCGGGGAGGGTTGGGATGTGTGGCCCCCATCAGAAGGCTTCATCAGTGGCTTAATCAAGGTGATTTGGCCCCTTATGTGGAGGATGGAGGAAGGGGGAAGGACTGGCCGCCTGCAAGGGCATGCATTAGCCTCTTCATCTACAAGGACGCCGTCCCACACACACACACACACACACACACACACACACACACACACACACACACACACACACAGACTAATACACAGACTAATACACAGACTAATACACAGACTAATACACAGACAGACACAGACACACCTATAAGCACACACACATGCAAGCGTGCGCACACACACGCACACTCACGCACATGTTCATAAACATGCTATTAAAGGGATGGTTCAGCCCTTTTTCATGTTTAGATGAAATATCATCTTACCCCAAGTTGTTCTCATAGGCCAGCAGACCAATTCATGCTGTTGGCACCATAATGCAAACAGTCGCATACATTTTGCAGATAGTTTATACATATGCAGTCACGCCCACACATACACATGCACACAGACATATGCATATGAAGACACATATGCAGAGAGAATCACACTCCCCAAGACACACAACCACGGGCTGTGGTGCATATGTGTGTGTGCGTGCGTGTGTGTGTGTGTGTGTGTGATGACACAGTGAGACCCTGCCGTTGTCTCTCCTCCTGGCGCATGACTGCGGGTGTGTGTGGTCCATTAGGGCTGAGCCTGGCCCACTCTCCCCCCTACCCCTCTCCCCACCCTGGCTAAGGCCCAACAAATCAACACTGCATTACTCCAATCTCAGCCTCCTCCTCAAGTTTACAAACCCAATCTTGGACGGAAGCAATGGGGTTGGAGGGATAGAAGAGTCTATTTGTGTGTGTGTGTGTGTGTGTGTGTGTGTGTCTATTTATATTTTAAGGGTGATTATTTATGTGGGCATATGCGTTTGTGTTTCCGTCTCACTTTTAATGTGTGCTATACATGCCTTTGTCCGTAGAAATTCAAGCACGCACGTACGCATGCACGCTCGCACACCACGCTCGCACACGTACACGCACACACACACATGCACACACACACACACACACACAAAGGAAGCAAGGGAGAGAGTTGGAGGAAGAGCGCAGCACACACTGGGCGAACAAAACACCTCTCAATGTTGTTTTAGTAGTAAATACGTGTTTACGAGAGTGTGTACGTGTGTGTGTGTGTGGACCGGGGGACGGGGACGGGACACACACACACACTCTCACAGCGAACTTGTGTTACCTCCCACCCTCTCTCTCTCCTTCAAGAACTTTGTCCACCTCTCATCCCCCCATGTAGCCTCTCCACAACAATGAACGGGTGTAAATGAGAGTGAGAATGGACAGACAAACGTGCAGATGAGGGAATAAGAAAGGAAGACTAAGCTATGTATCAATATGAGAATCCATCAGGGAGGCTGGTGGAGGTAGAAATCAGAGGACGGGCTCATTGTAATGCATGGAATGGAATAAGGAATTTGTAGGGATTCATTGACGGGAGGGAGACAGTTCGTTTGTCTGTGTATGTGTGTGTGTGTGTGTGTGTGTGTGTGTGTGTGTGTGTGTGTGTGTGTATGTATGTGAGCTCTTAAATGGCTAGTGAGCTTGTGTTATATGTGTTATGTGTGTTATGTGTGCATGCGAAATGTGTGTGTGTGTGTGTGTGTGTGTGTGTGTGTGTGTGTGTGTGTGTGAGAGTTACCACTGTCAAACATTTAGGGTTTGATTGAATCCCTGACAGACTGAAGGGTAGCCTCATTGAGATGAGACTGAGATCACTACAGGTCTATCAAGACTAGCCAGCAACACTTCCCTTCTCTCTCTCTCTCTCTTTCTCTCACACACACACACACACACACACACACACACACACACACACACACATCTTGCATGCACACATACACAAACTCATATAGCCATTTAAAATAACACACACATACACACACAATCCTGTACAATCAGTGAAACCCATTTTTATGTGACACAGTGTATTGTTCTTATATACTTCTAATTGGCTCTATAGAGAGGCAAAGTGTTTTTTTTAAATGTAATCTGTGAACTTCAATTCCCAATTATAATTATTTTTTCAAATAGGTAATATAAGCGTAGGTAATATAGGCAAACATAGACGTACAGTTTCTTGTACGTGTTAATTTTCAGATTAGCTATCGTTTGGTTCTGGTAACCGTTTTGCAATTACTTTGTCTTCAAGTCAAAACAGCTGACTTAGAGGATAGAGACAGACAACTAGTTAAGCACTATTTAATTGGACAAGAAAACGTACAAGAAGCTGTAAGCCTATACGTTACACACCACTTACATTAGCTGTTCGAAAAAATACAGATTTTCGTCTGGAATAGGAAGTTCAACAAACTCAAACGGACTACACCGTGACGGCTTGATGCTTCGGAGCTCTACGGTGTTGATAAACAAAATTCACCTGTCGAGTTTCATAAATGGTGATGCTGTGTGGGACTAAGGCAGACATTCACAAATTCTATGCGCTTTTGTGTGACAAAGGCAGAAAAGTCGAAACATCTCTACATTGGCACTAAAATGCATCCACATTCAAAAACAAGAAAGGATGGTGTCCATTCCAGGTTTGAATACCATTGTTTGTGACAGTGGTTTTAACAGCAACCATGGTCATATACTGTTCTAGGGCATGAGAATAGTAGAGTGCTCATACCATAGGTGCTATATAAGGAAGCAAACAAAGGTCACAGCCAATGAATGAGTATTGCTTTATCTGTCCCTGCTATTGTTACTGTACCTACAATACACATGCACACACACACACATGCACTCACACAAACAGGCACACACACGCACGCACGCACGCTCACTCACTCATTCACTCTGACACACACACACACACACACACACACAGTAGGTGTGTTTGTGTGTGTGTGTGTATGTGTGCGTGCGTGTGTGAGCGCATGTGTTTTTGTGTGTGTGTGTGTGTGTCTGTGTGTGTGCGTGTGTGTGTGTGTGTGTGAGCGCATGTGTTTGTGTGTGTGTGTGTGTGAGAATAATGGTCAAGGTCGACACTCACGTCAAACACCTTCTCGGTGTACATCTCCTCATTCACGCGGTCTCTCAGGATATCCTGGTTCTGCCGTACGAACGTGATGTAGGTATCAGCCAGATCCATGCCTGGCTTCTAAGAGCGGAGAGGTAGGTGAAGAGATAGAGATACAAGAGAGACAAGGGGGGTAAAACGATTTTGGATATAAAGAGACATGACTTGAGGATGGGAAAACATGAAAAGAGACGAATGAAAGAAAAGGGACATGGAGAATGGAGACGTTCATTGATGGGGAACAAAACAGTGAGATAACATTCAACTTATAACAGTGATTGCGATAAGTGTTCTCACCAGCATTCCAAAGAACTGGTGTAATTGAACACTCAATAACTCAAATGTGTTGTGGATTGATTTTTTTTTTTTTCATGATGGACAAAAATATTTAAGAGTGCTCACTCAGTTGTGATATTGGCACATTTTATGTACATGGAAAGGGGTTTGTGAAATTAAAACCATAAAATAGCCTAACATTATCTGAGAACATTGGGATGCACACAGTTGATTCAGTTCAATGTCACAAAATGCCACTACCTGGCAATTGTCACACAATATTCACATATAACATATCACTTTGACCTCCCACCTTACGAAGTTTGCGATCTCTTAATCTAAGTCTGTCACAACCTGTCTCAAGATCCGGCAACAACAAAATCATCTCAAACAGAATGTCAAATCTTTGATACGGAAAAACACTGTCAACAGAGACAATGATTCCATTCCCAATCCGGAGCTCAAGGACACACGTCTAGACGACCCATTGTGTGTCCTTTTCTCTCTTTTTTTGCACTTTAAAACTCCATTAGCCTTTAAAACTCCATTAGCCTTTCATATCACAGTGCTAGAATGTGTTGTGTGTGTGTCTTATGTAACACCCAGGGATGATTATTAAAAAGGTGGGTAAACGCTTGATATCAAATGTATCAACATTTTTACAAAAAAGCCTACAATTCTATTCACACAAATGGTGTTTGTGTACTATATCCCTGTTCTCAGTCTGGGTTCATCGTTTTAACAGTTGTTTATTCAGTGCCAAACATGAGGGCTGAGTTTCAACAGCTGCATGCAGCTCTGTACCCCCTACCCCCCCCCCCCCCCCCACCCCCACCCCGTCTGAATAACAACCACTGCTGCTGTTACCCGCTAAACATTTAGTGAATGTCAAAGCAATCCTTTCGCTAGAGGAGAGAGGCCAGAGGCAAAAAAAGCCCTCTTCCATTCACACTCCCTGTATCAGAGGGAGATTACAACTGTAAAGCTTATTGTAATTGCTTTGACATCTTTCACACCCGTTTCTCAAGGCCTAGATAGCCCCCGGGGCTTGTTGTCTTGCTGCAGTGCTGAACACGGCACGCCAACTCCCTGTGGAGAGACAAGGACATGGAGCTATGTGCCGACAGGAACCTGTGCTTGGAAAACCCCTTTGCCAGTTTCTCTTTTTTTTTTTTTCTCGAAGTGAGGGAGAGATGACTGTGATTACAAATTGTCAATGTGACAACCGAAGCGGCAGATGGGGAGCTGACCCCCCCAGGGCTGACTTGCGTTGTTGTGTGGCCTTCCCCTGAGCTCAGGTAGTCATTAGAGGTGAAAGAACACAAAACCAATGCCCCGGGAGATGACCCTGCAGTGTCAGAGGGGATCCTGACCGTGACTCATATTTGCTCTCATAAGATCACCTGCTAGAACCACAGAGTTGGGCACAAGGCTGATTCCCCCCATGGTCAGATCTGCTTTCTTCTTACAATATAATTCGAAACATTTGATGTGCACTACCAAGAACAAAGAACGAAATGGACTGCGCCATGACAAATTACACTCAAAAGGATCACCTATCACCTGCTCAAAATCTTGAAAAAACCTGGAACCCTGCATATGCATGTACTGTAAATGCAAATACATTTGATTTGCACATCTTTTTCAAAGGCACAAATACTGCTAGGTGCAAAGATGAAGGCAATAGGAAATACATAAAAAGTTTGGGCAGAATACAGAACAATTTAATAAAGTCACTGGCACTGAATAAACACATTGAGTGAGAGGGAAATTCAAGGCAAGTGTTGTTATCCACTTTCATCTCTCTATTTCAATGACATTGAGAGATAGATACAGTACGCATGTGTTCAAGTAGCAATCACAGATTACAAATAGTTATTATGTTTATATCACATTATATAGAAAAAATGCCCCATTACAAATTGCTATTGGGGATCACTAATATGGTTGTCAGATTAGTGCTAGCTCATTATCACTGGCTCAGACATTTCTTTTCACAATTTTCCAGCATGGCCTGGCTCTCTAAAAGCCAGCTGAACCAGCCTAATAACATATCTAGTGCCAGCTGCGATAAGCTATGTGTGAAAGCAGGCTGACCCTATAGTACACTGTGCAGAGAAGAGAGAGCAGAGAAGAGCACAGTTTGGGTCTGTAGCCTAGTGTAAGTAAGGCCCATAATGAATCATTCCTTACATTCACCACATTATGTGTGCCCAGCTTCCATACTCCATATATATTCACTTATTTGGGTAGTGAAGACACTCAAGCAGAAAACCTGAGGGGCACAAGTGTAGATTCACCTCTACTCATGCATCCAATTCCAAAATTGGCACTTGAGCGAGTGGCTTAGTTGCCTAGCAGCATAACAGCCATCTTAAAATGGTTTAAATTCTTTGTGTTTGTTTTTTTTTAATCAGTGCATCATCCAAAATACCAGATCGTTCATATAAAAGCACTGATACTCCCTAGTGAACCAACATTGTTAAATCACTATTAATTAAATTAATTAATGTCATGAATTATAGGTTTTTGAGAGCGGTCAATGAGCTCATAAGACAAAAATTAAATCAACATGATAATACAAAAATATTGAATGTAGAAATGTATATCCAACAAAGGAGGACAAGAATGATCTAACATTAAGTGAGAGAAATATATTCAATCTAAGGATGCCTACAGTGACCCGCACCTCGGTATCACTGGGGTTAAAACAGGTTGACCCTGCTGCTGCTGCTGAGGGGTGTTTGAGTGAGGGGGCAAGCTGAGGTGTCAGAGGGGGGTTGGACCTGATGATTGACAGGCCTGTCAGGACACTGTAATCCAGTGGATGGAGAAAATTATCTGCCACTTCCTGCGCTGGTTTTGACTGACGGTGCAGATGGGACAACAATGGGGTCGTGGTGTATGTGTGTGCGTGTATATGTCATTGGGAACATATCACTGTCCCTGTTGTCACTTGAGGCATCTCCCCCCCCTCCACCATCTTGAGGCAGGGTCCTCTCCTTTACTGTTTATTTGACTCTTTCTCCCCCTCTTTTTTTCTGTCTCTGTCTCCCTCTCTTTTTTCTGTCTATTTCTCATCTCTCATTCAGTGGCAAGGTGACGAAGCTGCCTGACAGACAAGCATGCAGGTGAGGAGATAGGAGTGCATTGGCGTGGGCGCAGGTTTCAACGCTACGTGCGAGATTTGGGCTTTGCACGGAAACACACAAGCCGCCCTCTTGTCACGCTTAGCCCTGCACTAATCTTTTCTATGCTTGTAGTACTTGTAGCGAAACACGCGATCCCATGCTGACACACAAGGTATTGCAGAGGGGTGTGAAATCAAACAATGTCAGTGGGTCGACGATGAAGGGGTGTGTGTGTGTGTGTGTGTGGGGGGGGGGGGGGGGGTGGGGGGGGGGGGCGGGACGGACCAGACAGAGGGTGTAGAAGGGCAGAAGAGGGGGAGGAGAGGTGAGGGTCAGCCAGGGTGGTGGATTAATGAAAGGTGTACAGTGGGGCGGGGTAGCCTGGCATTAATGACTGGTTAACCTGAAGGGGATAAACGCTCGGGGGTGAAGAGGTAGAAAAAAGGAAGGAGGGGACAAATGCTTGGTAATTACATACTGCTGCCAGCCCTGGTTTCCTGTCCCGGATCTGTTTCCCCCCAGGTGCAGTTAGGTGTGTGTGTGTGTGTGTGTGTATGTGTTTGTGCGTGCGTGCCTTTCTATCTGTCTGTTTGCGTGTTCATGTTTTTTGTCTGTGAGGATGTGTCCGTATTGTGTGTGTGGGTGTGAGTGCGTGCGTACGTGCGTGTCCTTCTAGCTGTCTGTTTGCTTGGGAATAAATGTTAGTGTCTGTGTGGATGTGTCAGTATTTCTACATACTCTATGTGTGTGTGAAGAAAAGTGCACGTGCATATATTTGTGTCTGTAAGTGGACATGTGTGCACATGGGTATGTTTGTGTATGTGTTTGTGTGTGTCTGTTTCGAACATGTGTGAGTGTGAATGAGTAGTGTGTGTGTGTGTGCGTGCATATGTCTGCCTATATGTGTGAGTGTGTGTTTGTGATGTGTTTGTGAGAACCAGGAGGGCACCCTGCCAATACACAGGCTCTTGAACGGCAGCCTTCACAAAGAGGGGAGGGAGGGATCTTAACCTTTCGTGACAAGGACCCAAAAGAGTTTCCTGCTGAAGGCCACAGCGACACAGCCCAAACCCCCCACCCCCGTCTCTTTATCCCACATGTAAATGGGGCTTAGGAGCTTTGGGTTCCCTCCACACAAAAGCGCAAGGTGGAGGTTACATTATAATTTTAGGTGAAGGGGGTTGGAGGAGGAGGTCTGGCTTTGAACCAGTACGACACATATGGCATTCGCTGAGTCAAGGACAGACTGGAAGGGCAGATTGAAGAGGAGGAGGGGAAAGTTGTGAGACAAGGGCAAACAAGGTTTCTGCCAAGCCTTAGGCCTAGGGCCTAGGCTGGATTAATGTAAAGTCCACAAGTATTTGATATTCTATGGGTAGTTGTAAAACTTGTAGCTCAGACTTTTTCTGATGATGATGATACCACCATGGGCTTTGTTACAATAACGTACAACCGCCTCATGCTTAATGAGTCAAGAGCGAGAGGTGAAAAACACCTTTAGTGTAGCTATAGTGCAAAACACTGACCAAGTACTGACACCCCAGCCCCCATGTGCACGGCCCACATTCTTATGTTATTCTACGCCTGTTTATGGCTTAGGAGTTCCATACATGAATCCAATCAGAACTCCCTTCTGAAAATCCCTGACCAATGGAGAATAAGTTGAATGTGTTTGCTTCCTCAATATGTGTTTAGTCTCTCCTTGGATAATTAGAACCGTTCTTCATGGTTGTATTTGCAATCTTTCCTCATGATGATTCTGAGCGCCTCGCTCCCTGCCACGTCTTTGTCACTCATTAGCTTCTCGGCAGTGTGTTGTGAGTGACCGCCCACGACCGACACCTCCGCGAATTGCAAAACACTTTCCCAGCCAATGGTGCCAATAATTAGCCTCGCCGTGCCGCCTCAACCTTGTATACTCTGACACTGAAGTCGCTTCCCCCACGAAAAGCTAAATATTTCACCCGCATTTAACATTGACATTTGATAACAAACTTGAGTAAATGGGATCTAGCTCAATGCCAGCACTATTCAAAAGCACTATTCAGAATACAGGTTTTTTTCTGTTCAGCGAATGTGCATGGAGATAAGAGCATAAATACAAACAAGCAGGTTCACGACAAATATGTGTAAACAACGTCTTTAGAAATGAACGAGAGATAATACTCACGGGGACATCCACATATTTGGCAGCCGCTTTCACCTTTTGAGACGAAAAAAAAAGAAAGATACAAAAGTTCAACTGAGCAGATCTGGTTACCACAAATGACACGTTGCTTTTCTTAGCTGTGAATGAAATGGCTCGGCATTCTCCTTCTGTGGAACAAAAACGTGACTACTTACCGTGAAAGAGAGGATAGAAGAAAAGAATGTCCCTTCGTCATATCTTGAGAGCTTGGAGAGAACAGAGTCTAAAACAGCAGCAAACTGCCAGGGGGAATAGATGGAGAATTGTTAGTTTGCAAGGGAGGGTGAGGCTCATTTAATGCCTGAGTGCCTTTATCTAAAGTATGGCACTGCTTTCATTGGCCCTGTCTAGGAAGTGCAATGCCATACCTTTGAAACCAGAGAGGAAATCATTTCTGCGAATGCCTCGTCGATCAGGACATCGATTTTGGAATGGTACTGTTGCTGAGAAGGGGGTAAGGGAAGCACAACCAGGGAGAGAAACACAAACACATTTGTTTTAGACCTACAGGGAAAGGGAGAAAAAAATGATTTCTTGTCATGTTCTACTCTCTCTTTCTCTCTCTCTCCCTCCCTCCCCTTCTGTCCCCAAACGTTCAAGCAAAAAAAATCTTCCCATGTAACTGCTGAGTTAAGCAGCTAATAGGGCCATTATACAGCTGAATGGCATTCCCTCTTGCGTTGGAAGGCGAAGGAATTTGAAGGATACTTTTTGTACTTCCCCACAATTAGAGCAGCCTTGTGTTTCTCTAAAGCACCGGTCCAGCTGCGACGACCAAAAGCTCACACTAGATTCAATTAATCCGCCATTTCATGTCTCTCATAACCCCCCCCCCCTCACCTCCACACTCCTCCCGCCCCCCCCACCATATTCATGGGGCTTTTTTTTTTTTTTGTAAAAAAAAAAAACGGCACAACCAAAAGGAGGGAAGGATGGAAAAAGAAGGAGAGAGAGAGGGGAGAGAAGAGGGGGGGAGAGAGCCTCTATTTTCAGCGTTGAATGGCCGCCTTCGTCGCTTGCACGGCAGCAGGGGAGTTCATCTCTTGGCGACAATGCCCTTTCACGGCTCGTCTAAAGAACACCCAAATTAAACATTTCAATCAACAAAGCCTGTAGATTGGTGACAAATTGAGGGTGCAGGGAGGTCACTGTCGGCAGTCCTAATTTTCTTTTCACCTTTTTTCCATCCTACAAAATGGCAGCTTTCTTTCATGAACTGAAATTTTCAAGCAAATCTTTTTTTTAAATTAATTTATTTTTTTACCTCAATTAACATTGCTGTGTTTTTTGTGAGATTAAATTGTTTAGTTCTTACCATATGTTTGCTAAAGCTCAAAAGAACAATAAGTTAATGTAAAAAGCTGCTAAGAGCTACTTTCAGACAGTTTTTCCCTCCAACTTGCAATTTAAAATACAACCTTACCCAGTAAAATCACAACAACAAATTATAATTTGCTTACAATGTACATTACTTTCCTGAGAGTAAAAGTGGTATGCAGAAAAATGACCCCAATTTTCGAAGGTCCTTTTATAAGAGATTCGATTAATCTTTGGAGAACAGTTTTCAGGGCAGTCCAAACTATCAAGAGTGAAATCACAAAAGAGGCCATTCCTCTGTTGCGTCTCCGTCCCTGCCTTCACTATTGAACCCTACCACCTCAGTCAGCCCTGCACTACACTGAGCAAGAGGAAATTAATTTTTGAAGTCCTTTAAAAGTTTGTGCGTCTTTTCCTTTTCAGAACTTTGAATGGAAAATATCATGAAATTGGTGATAGCCGATGCCATTAACTGACAGAACTTCAGAAATGCCAGGATCTCTTTTGTGTCGGTCAGAAGCCAGCACTCTGCTGCAGACTGCTATGCACAAAGACATTCTCTGGCGAATGTGCGACAGAATGTTTGGATGCGATTCAATTTGATGTCAGGAGTTAGATAAATTGTGTGGCTACATTTACAAGGACTGGAGGGATATTAAATGTGCATGCATAAAGATAACTGAATGTGCACTTTAAAATAATTGTATTCAATATAAACAATTTGTGATCAGTAGGTTTTGAGTATGACATGGCTGAATTAAGCTAGGAAAGAAAGCATCAAGGTGGTGTAAGACCCTACAAAGAAATGAAGAGATGGGCACTTACCCATTGTTTGTCAATCTTGGATTCAAACAATGATGTGCAGGACATATGGATGAGACAAAGGAAAGAGTGAAGAAAAAAAATACAAAATCAACATCTTCATGATTACAAGGTTGATAATAATGTCATAATACACACAGTACTGTATATTGATAATAATGTCATAATACACACAGTACTGTATATTGATAATAATGTCATAATACACACAGTACTGTATATTAATAATAATCTCATAATACACACAGTACACAATACTGTGTACTATATTGCATAAGCAGACTAATTTCTTTATTGAAATCATTTAACAATAAATTTGTGTATGATGCACATTTTTCCACAAAAATAAACAGGGGAGACTACCCCATGACACCCCCATGCAATGGAAATTAAAGACAGTGATCAGGGACGCACTTTGCACTGATGCAGTGCAGTCTAACTCTATTGGACTATGAGTAAAATATAATAATTTATAACGTCACTAAGGAAGGGAGGACGGAAATGACAAATACATAATTTCCTTAGTGAAAGGATAACAAAAATGTGGGATGAACTTCATGAACTCTGAAGAGGTTTTGGACAATATCCTCACTTCTAACAAAGATTCTTAACAAATATCCTACAATTCTTCAATGAAATGTCTATACCAAGGCTATTCAGATGAAGTGGTGGACACAGTATGAAGTTGAAACTGCTGATTAAGTTAAACCATGTAGCACATCAATGATGTATTCTATTAATTTCAATGTATCGGAATTTCTTTTCTAACAAGAAGTCAAGAAAAGGTCAATGTCTAACTACTGCTACTAATACTAAGCAATAGCCTATTTTTATTGTGCTATAGCCCTGATATCACTTCATAAATAGTTCTTTGCAGTAATTCAAATTGTGTAATTTTTTACCTCTATTTCATTGACAAATAGTGCTGAGTAATTAGTGCTTTATGAGTTTGGCTCGGTTTTTGAAAAATACTTAGGGTTTTCAAATGTTTTTATTTTTTTTATTTTACAATAAATGCATTATGAAATAATGACGATTAAATTAATTTAGATATTTTTAATTCAAATTTTAACAAACCAAACCATCAATGGACTCTATAGAAAAAGTCCCTATTCATCAGATATTTTCAACCCAAAATGCTGGAAACATTACATTTTCTCTGTCAAGACATCAATAGAAAATTTTAAGGAAATTAGGCTACTATAAAATAGTTTTTTTTTCTTCACAATTTCAACAATGAAAAATACTGTTAACAATTACCAGTTAAAATAAAATATGTCAGTTGTCATGATTGTCTATCCACACTGGACACACATAGAACATGTAGGACACTAGCAGATAACGTAGCAGCCAGCCAGTGGAACAACCACTCTCTAGTAATTCCCTATTATGTCTGAATGAGTGACAAAATCACAACTAGTTTTTTTAAACAGATAATTCAGCCTATTGCTGAATACCAACTATCAATCTATTAGATATATTATCGGATAGAGATCATGCCTCCTCTCGAAGTAACACTTGTTTTTTCTGTCCCTTTTTCTGTCCCTCTCTAACCCTCTCATTCTCCCTCTCGTTCTTCTCTCTCTCTGTGTGTGTGTCTCTCGGTGGATTGAGGTCATTGTAGTTAATTACCACGTTTTCTGGGCTAAACCATGTTGAATATTTGCCTGTTGAAAACTACAACTTCCAACAACATTACACAGCTCATGCTTGACTTCATGCCCCTCTAGAAAAGCGAGGCATTAAGCTCACAGAAAAAAACGAACTAAATGGAATTCAAATAATTGAACCGGTCAATAGATTGTTTGACAACCGAAAAAACCCTGTCATTTCAGGATACTGCTCAGCACTATTGACAAGTAATCTGTACTTCAATTCAGGAAGGTGCAGGAACTGCAACATAGATTCTGCTAATAATTCGAGTTCAATAAGTTGATAATTCATGTCTAGCATGTCTTTGTGAATAAATATACCATATTTCTTAAAGGTACCTCTGAGAAAGGTATTGGTAAAACAAGACTATCACATCCAAACTGCATTACTACAACCACTACAGATGAATATAGCATTGAGTTAATTAGGTGATATGCTAAGAAGCTGTCAGATATTACAACCCTGTACACCTTGACATGGAGTGTGCTTGGTGTGTTATGAGTTCTTCTGAGACTTGTAGAGAGTGGAGCTGAGGGTTAAGGGGACAGTGAGCTGAGCTTTCTGTAGTGACTGTGTGGAAATAGATGCTGGTGGTGGAGGGGTTTGCCTTTAGCACAATGAATGCTGTAATGGAGGGAGAGAGAGAGAGAGCTTTGAGGGCATTGATTTAGAACAGCCGCTTACTGCACATTGTCCACTGATCTGGACACAAGCAAATGGGTCTATGGAAATTGGGGGACTACTACTAATAAATTAGGACATACTGTACACTGATCACTGATTTTATATGGTCAAGTGTTTCAGTTACTCTACATTTAACCAAGCAGCTATTTGTAGACTAAAAACAAATAGACCGAAAAGTCTCCCAAACAAAATCAATTCATAGTGTCCAATGCAGGCTATACCAAACAATAGCTACCTTCTACCGTTTTACAATGCAGTAAAAAATACCCTTGAGTGGTGTAAGTGATCTTTTCACTGGCAATTGCGAGAGAGGTGGTTCGTGTTGTCACAGCCAGGTAGCACAGTTAATAGGAGTTGAGCGCAGTCATACCTCTTGACTGGAGTCTAGCACACAGAGTTTAGAGCACTGTTTCTTGGCATCCATGAGCACGTTGAACATGGTGCACACTGAGAGAGACACCCGGAAGTCTGTCGACCTGTTGGCCTTCTGCATCTTGGAGTCGAAAGCCGCTTTCGTTCTAGAGGGTGAAAATAGGTAACCATGAGGTTTTTTGGAATGGTTCATTTCAACAGAGAGGTATCAATCACCACCACGCCATTGGAAACCCTAGCTCTTATCCTGGCCTTTACCTGAGGCTTACTGACACTGAGCCTACCTTAAAGCCATATTAGGTCCACTGCTAATGTCCATTGCCAGGCTTTTGTTCAGTGACTGGCTTCGATATACTTTTGTTACTCACCGAAGTAAAGCTGTTGCCAGAGTGCTGACGAACTCTTCTCTCCACACGCAGGGATGTCATTTCTTCAAAATATGAAATAAACGACTATCTGAGCACCTTGTTTACCCCATTTCTTCGGTTAGGAATATGGCGTATGTTTACGAGTCGTGTTTTCACTTATTTATGCATGCATTGGATCTGCACTGACCATGTGACTGTCATATTCCCAACAAAAAAATTACAATCCTGGGCATAGAGACTGTAGCTGCTAGGCTGCTGAGCTGCTAGGCTCAGCAGAATACTCACCCTTAATATTTCCACTTGTGGATAACAGAACCTAGTTTGTTTGCACATTTTACAGGAAGCCACCACACAGGGAATATGCTTGCATTCTTCCACAGACAACAGTGTAAAAGACAAACTGATTCTTGATAGGAGCAAACAGCTGGAAATGTGAAGTGGGTGAAGTGTGAAAAGGATACAGGTGGTGGAAAGAGAAAAAAGAGACAAAGAAAAGATGGAAAGTGGGCAATAAAGAGGAATAATCAGAGATGAGTATGATTAGAGTTACGGTACAGGCTGCTTAGAGGAGAAGGGGGGACAGGTTTGAACCTTTTGTCCTCTTGTCTCTCTGACCTTTTAACGCAGGCCTCCATCATGTCACTGGCCATGAGTTTGAGCCTCTGCTCCAGGTGTTGAGCGAACTCGGGCTCAGGCCAGTGCAGGTCCAGAATGAACATCTGGAGAGCGTCCAATTTCCAGAACAGGTCCTCCGAGGTGGCTGAGCCGTTGCTAAAGAAACAAAATTACAATACAAAACATCAACAGTTAGTATAAAATACAGCACACTTTCTTTACTTGTCAGATGTGGACAAACAAAAAGTGTAGGTACATTAGACAAAATCATAAAAAGTATATTTATTGACCCTGGGTTAACTCATCACTATCATTCTACAGAATGTCACTGCTTGTTGACATATTTATATTGTTTCAGGCTGTGCATTCATCATTTTGTTGTTGCTGGCTTGACAACTTATGCGAAAGTGTCTTTGCAATCACACACAAAGACACACACCCACATGGACAGACACACACACACACATATACACACCCACACACCGATACACACCGACAGACACACACACACACACACACACAGCTCTTCCTTCTTTGCATGGCAGAAGGCCCATCTGCCACACACGCACAATTAAAAGAGCTGCAGTGTTTATTCACAGACACAAACTGTAATTTATTTTCTCAGCTTTAATTACTCCTCCTCATAACCGTCTGCCTTTTCCTTGAGTTTGAGAGAGACTGATGTTTTTGGTAACACTTCACCAACAGCCCCCAGATAGAAAACCATCATGACATGTAATTAGAATGGCATAACGGCTGTTATCATAGGATTGGTAACACTTGAATTTGTATACATATGCATTCATATGAATTGATATCAAATGTTCTGTTTTATTTTAGCTTCCCTTTAGCTTTAGCTTTTAGCTTTTAGCTTTTCCCTTTAGCTTTTTCCCTTTAGCGTCCCTTTAAAGGGACATTGTTACTTTTCCATCATCAAATTGACCAAAATATGTACAATATGAATGTAGTTTGTGGGGATAAAGATGTTTTGAAATACATCCATTCATTGATAATAGATTTTCCTCTAAATGTGTTGGTCTGAATGTGGAAGCCCAGTGTTCCATGTACTGTACCAAGTTCAAAAGAGGGATATACTGTAGATCTCTATCTTTCACTCGTTAACGATCCAAAGAACATTGTCGAAAGTTGAGAAAAATTGCACGTGCCTTTAAAGCCACAATATGTAATTATTCCAGGTTTTTGGATATATACATTTATGATATGCATGTACACTCATTGACTCCTAAAGAATATGACAGATAGATGCTTCATGAGCTTAATACAATAGTCTTACCTCATCGTAACCCAAAATATAAGGCTTTTTTACTCCAATGGAAAACAATAGGAACGTAAACACTGTATAGCTTCAAAATATGTTTAACTCCCATGTTTATGTCAAATACTCTCAGCCCTTGCATCCAAAGTTCTGTCTATGAATTTGAGAGTGGTAACATTTCTCCAACCCCTTGCCTAAGCTTTATGTTGTGGGCTGATGTTTAGTTGTTTTTCGAATTACGGATTGTGGCTTTAAAGGGATGATTCACTTTTGTTACACTTTTCCTGGTGTTGGCACTGTTGTAGAAAAATCCAGATGGTGTTTACATGTACATTTTTGGTACTTTTTTATTTAATTACAGCTGCCACTGGCCACACTTGGCTTACTGTAATGGCAGCAAGCAGGCCAGAAAGTATCCAGCTCTGTAGAGCACAAAATCACAAAATGTCCTTTTAGACACTCAAAAGAGGCATGATTTTTTAAAACAGTGAACCATCCCTTTAATTCCCCTGTAGCCTCCCGTCCTCACTATGTCTTCATTTTGAAGAATCAATAAACCTGCTACCTGGAACCATAAAGGGTTCTTCAGGGTTCTTCAACATTGTTCCTTGTGGACTATGTTATATTTAGGTCAGTGTATGCATGTATATGTAATACATGTATACATGTATATGTAATTCCATTTATTGATGAGAATGACTTACTTGACCTTTAAAAGTAACACTACATTTTGAATCAGGGGGTTTAGAGTGGTCATGTTCTTTGGATAGTGAATGGTTATTGAGCATATTCAATAGTTATTCCACAGACTCCACAGAACCGGCTCCAAAGCTGCTGAACATGACCCCACTATCAGACTCACAGTGGCAGAGGAGATTCTGAGCACACTGACAGATGGGACTCCATTGCCACCTTCTTCCCGGTGTCTACCCCAGGTTACCCTGCCACACATGGCAACCGATGCTGCCACCAGCATCCAAGTGTACAGCGACCGGAGAGAGAGAGAGGGTGGTGGTGGGGGGGGGGGTATAAAAAGCGCACTCATTCCCTCACTTTCTCACTTCACAAGTGGCACGGGAATAAATCGTTTGGGCGAAGTCCACAGTGCAATTAAAGGCAGTGAGGCGGCGGCCCCCCTCATGTCTAATAAGGAGCTCTCTTCTCCAGGCGAGGCATCTCCCAGGGGAATGAGACGATCCTCCGCGCCCGTCTGTGCTCGCTAACGAAGTGCCAGATTTTTTTTTAAGCGAGCAAGGCAAGGCAAGGGGAGATGGGGGTGGGGGGGAGGCATGTAGGGGGTGGGAAGCCTTTTCAAAACATCACACCTCAGCCTCCCCCCAGAGACAGACCCCCTCAGGGTGGTCCCCACGACCACTACTGTTTCTGCCCTCAGAAAGCCACATGTTGTTAAATTTCATCTGTTCACTCAGTATCATTCAGTCATGATACTAGGCTGTTTTTACTAGCATCATTATTTTATCTTACATCGCAGTGATCAAAGAAACAATTGCATAGACATGAACTGCTTATTGGTGTGAGATTAGACTATTCTCTCAAGGACTATTTAGAGCTCTTGCATTTTTAGTTTAAAATCATAGAGGTTTCATATAGAAATTACATAATTAACATAAAATATGAATATACTGTAGGTGGTGGGCATGGTGGGTCATCTTAATGGATACAAATCTCTATTTTGGAGCAGGGTACAGACACTCCGTTTGCGATCCAAACCTTTTCCGCAATGTTATATGCATTTTGTGGGACTCTTTCCCTATGGCTTGAGTCTAACAAAAGGAAATATAGGATTGCAGAAAAAGCTTGGATCGCCACCATTTTTTATGCACAACATCTAAAAACTCAAAATCTCAAAACCAAGAGAAATCACAAAAAAGTGTCTGTACCCTTCTACAATGTATCTTTTAATGACATTTCTAATCTGGGTGGTGGGTTATCTTGTTTGTTCAGTTATGCTTGAATAAATTGTAGGTTTGAGGAGAAAGGAGTCACTCAACAATGTTGAAAACAATACAAGAACAGTAATAAAGACTAACACCCATGTTTTCAAAAACATATTCACATATATCTGTAAAAAGGCTCAGCCTACTCACAAAATATCAGGTAAATGAATTCCTTGCAAGCTGAAAAACAATGACATTTCTTATTCAGTCTTCATTAGGCTTGATGCACTCGATAACTCAATATTCGATTGAGCTGAGACTGGACAAGCAGTGATACCAGAAAAAAACACGAGGTACCTCTCCTATGCCATGCATTTCTATACAATTAAAGACAATCCTTGATATGATATGCCATAAACACAACACAACACAACCACACACACACACACACACTCACACTCACACTTCACAATCGCGACATGCTGTGTCACAATAACAGCCATATTGGGAAGCAGTATGCTACAGAACACAACAATAATATCATGACAACTGGGTAAAAAAAATCTAATGAGGGATTTTATGCATGCCCCTGACCAACCACAGAGCAGTTCATGCTACAGCTACCCACAAGACCTTGTGCCGCCCATACACACGTGCTGTCACACAGTGGGCCCATCCAGGCGGGCGCAGAGAAGCTGGGCATCTGTGGGAGCGTGAGGGGCAGGCTGGGGACTTTGGGCAGAGGCACGCTAGGTAAGTTGTTGGTTATTGTCCTGTCAGAGGGAATGAAACGGCAAACCAAACAACAATGACAAGAAAAGACCCAGCAAAGACAAAAGAGAAAGACTAAGGCTGTTGTATTCGTCGTCTAAATTTCCTGACAGCAAGACACAGTGTCTTACATTCCAGGCACACTGGAATCTATTTACACACGCATCTATTTACCATACCTCAAATGCATGGCAACATCTTTCTGAATCTCTGACCAAAGAAATGCGATTCCACATTTCCTGTTTTTGACTGATCCTGCTGGAGCACAGGAACTTCATGTAAATGAACACCTAAATACTAAGGCAAATATGACAACAAAATGTAACTGTCATGTTACAATGGTTTGCTAACCTTTTTTTCGACCCTGGGATTCCTCTAGTAACACAGTGCACATTAAACTGTGTATCCTATTTTTTTTATCATCTGTGTAATTATTGTTATTTTTATTATTGATTTGCAAAAAAAATAACAAATGAAAGACAAAATGAAGGCGATTGTGCAGAGGAGGTTACGAAACCTGGGAGGGCTTGTCGAGAAGCCTCCCCTAAAAGGTAATCAAATAATAATAAAAAATAAAAATTGGAAATAATAAATAATATTAATAATAAAATGTAACTCTATTCCATCAATTCACCCCATCTTTCCAGACCAAGTGACCAAAAGCAAGCCAACTCTGTGACCATAAAGGGCGTGCCTACAAGGGGGTGGGGGGGGGTTGGCGAGCCCACTGGGGTTGGGGGGTGTTGGTAATATGTGTAAGTAAGATGAAGAGGGCCTTACTTGACGGACTGCCAGGTCTCCTGCTCAAAGCCTCGGTGGATGGACTGGGCGATGGAGGACTCCATGAGGTCGATGTAGCGCACCACCAGAGGGATGTACAGGTCTTGCAGGTGCTTGTGGAAAGTGCCGTTGCACAGGTGAGCTGGGGAAGGATCCAGAAAAAAAGAAAGGAAGACTAAAGATACATTCAAGATAACGTAAATACTGGGGTCTTTGTGATTGTATTCTTTGTCAATTTGAGTTGGAAGGACACTCATACTGTGAGATGTGCCGTTGCACAGGTGAGTTGAAGGGACAAGAACAAGAAGAAAGTGAGACCAGGCGAGTTTGAATGAAAAGGCTTTGCTGAAGGTTGATGGCTTGAATAGCTAGCTTCTGTGTTTGTGTTTGCAGTCCTTATCAATTCAAGTAGGAGGGACATTGTAGAGGGTTCTTCAATTTAGGCACTGTAGGAACAAGTAGAGAGAGGGAGAAAGAAGGACTAGAGACAGGCAGTGAGTCAGTCAGAAGGAGAGAATTCTAAAAGAAAAAAACAGAGTCAGAGAGGGAGAGATAGAGCAAGAGAGAAAGACAGAACACATACTGCTGGTCTCTAAGGGCTTCATTAGTCTTAATTCCTCTCACTCAGTTCCACGATGATTAACACTATCCTTTTTACCCTCAAGAGAGCTGACGGCTTCTATCGCAACCATTTCCCATCACGCAAATGCATACAGACACTAAAGTGAGCATTTAAATCATTTTTACTTCACCTGGCTAAGAAAATCTGGTGTGATTTAAATGAAATATGTTCATATTAGAAAACAAACAAAACAACAAAAATATAAGCGGCACTTTTTTATGAATGTTATTCTTTCACTGTATTGTAATTTCTTTATGTGTGAATAAACTAAATTAAACTAAAACCTATATTCACCTTTTTTTGTAAATCTTTTTTACAGACTTGAATACTTGCAAATGTCTGTTTTATCAGAGTATTAGGTAGCTAATCATGGATCCAAAATCTTATCTCTGGATTGAGATTCTGGGGGAGTAGAAAATAAACAATGGGGACATGAAGTAGTCAGCAAGTCTCCACCCCCTTTGCCTGAGCCGCTCGCGATGCCCCTCTCTAGTTTACCACCTGACTTGGACACATCTCGCAAAATTAAAACATGGAGTTGAATATGTTTTCAATGCCATCATTTTGTAGGTCATCAGTGTGCATTCAATTGCCTGTTCTGAACATATAAAGCACCCCCTCAACTCAGTTCTATTAGTCAATAGAATCCATGCCACCTCCCAGCCCCACTTGCGTTACAGTTCACCGTCAAATGGAGAGTCTGACTGAAGAGACTGAGACAGCTACAGTGCCAATCAACAATGTGGATCAAATCCTAAACATCTGATATTTTTTCATCCAATACATTTGATTGGGGCATAACGTATAATAACGAATTCTTAGGGCATCATTATCAAAACCGGAAACCTAATTTGCACAAATAGTCAAAATTATAATTTCTCTGCGTACACATTTTTTCTCAACCAGTTCTCTCATTACCTTCCTCTTCAAATCAAAAACTGTTGTGACAGTTGGAATAATTAATGGAGAATGGTAATTACAACAAATTAGGAGGAAAAAAGTAAAAAAGAAATAAAAATGTATGTCACGTAATGAGACAATTTAATTTTGAATGCTGCACTCGTCTATCTGTCTTCTGTGTGAGTGAAAGACGATGTAGCAAACTCTCTGCTGCCAGAGGAACAAAGCTGCACAGTTGAAAGGTTAGAGTGAATAAAACAGAAGAAACATGGTTGTATAGAAAGCAAAAGAGAGACTGAGAAAGGATTAAAAGTACAAATTGAAATAAAAATTGGAAAAAAAACATGTATTCCTGCTTCCATTTTCTGTTCATTGAGCAAAGACCTCAAAATGAAAAGAACTTGGTGAGACAGGTGTCTTAAACAGTGCTAATGCTCTCTTGTCTCTGTGAAACGACTCCTTGCATTACGAGTGACAGGTAGAGTCCACAGCTGACAGCTGTTGTGACGGCTAGGCCGCGACCATCCCATGACAGGTAAACTCCTTTACAATCATGTTCGACATCCAGTTTTTCTCTTCTCCAGTGCTGTTTACCTCATCAACGCTCATGTTAATTACCATGTTACCAACGAGGGAGGGAATAAGCTCCATTAACCTCTTTTCTTAACGAGGCTTGTTTTCTGTGGCATTGCTGGTGTTAATTAGTGCTCTTAGTGGCGAGAACATGCGCCGAGAACGATGGAACGTGTTTTTGCAGACAGCTCAGAGCTGGGAGGTGCAGTGGCCTGTGGGTTGAGGCGTAAAAAATAGGGACTCGGCGTAAAACAGAGGGTCAAGGGGAAGACGAGGGAAGGAACAAAAGAAATAGGGAGCAGGACAGTGCAACAGGGAAGGAAACATGGTAACTGAACACTAGGCTACACTTTTAAAATGATTTGGTGGGAGGTCAGAGATGGAAGAGAAGGGCAGTGGGTACAGTGGAGGGAGAGCGGAGCACTTACGGTCAGATCGAAGGAAGTTGTTGAGCAGCTGGAATAGGGGGAAGCTATCCCATGAATCAACAGGCTGGACTTGCAAAGCTCCATCCATGTCTACGGTGTAGAGGGTCAGGAAGGTCTCTGCATGCTCTGCCATCATGTCTGGCCACCATGAGAAAGCCTTAAAATGGAGATAAAGAAAGGGGAAGAAGGAATATACAGAGAGAAAAAAAGAAAAGTGTTAAGAAAGAAAAAGGCCAAAAAGGGAAAGAGAAAATACAAAAAATACAAACTGCTATAATGTTGGGTTTACTTAAAGGGATGCCTCTAACCAAGCTCGAGCTCCCTGTAATGGAAGTAGACTATGCTCACTAAATGTCCTTTTACAAACCATTTAGGAACTCTGTGGGTGATAATCATATATCTTATTCAGAACTCATTTTCTAATAATGTGTGAACCATCCCTTTAAGAGGATGTATTGAAGAACAGGTCAAAACAATGCATAAAACGACACAATTAGAGGAGAATGAGGAACAAAGTGACCAAAAAGATAGCACAGATGGAGTGAATAAAGACAGTCATGAAAAGGAAAAGAACATGCCGTGTGCAAATCAAAAGCAGTCAAATGAATGTAACTAACAGCGAAATAGCCAAATGGGTGTTGTGCAGCATAAAGAGAAGACCTTGACTACACTATGAACTCAAACACTGAGGTAGGGAGGCAAGCAGCATCATTACCACGGGACAACATAATAATAATAATAATAATAATAATAATAATAATAATAATAATAATAATAAATTACATTTATAAAGTTTTTTTTTTATACAAGAATAATCTCAAGTGCATAAAATAAACAAAATAGAAAACATTTTTTTTAAGAAAAAAAAGAAGAAAGAAAAAAGAAACAAAAGAAAAACAAATATACAGTGTCAGAGGAAACTTTTGTCTTCTTTTAGCTCTATACTCCAACAGTTTAGATTTGAAATCAAACAATTACTATGGGGTCAATGTAGAGATTCTCAGCGTTAATTCAATGTTGTTGTTTTTTTTCAAACTGGTTTCACCATTTAATTTGGAGGCATTTGTGCTTGTACATTCTGCTGTTGCTGTCAGCATCAATTTAGACAAGTTAGCCAGTTCTTGTGGCAACTACACATGCCCAAACCATAGTACCCCCACCACCATGTTTCACAGATGAGGTGGTGTGCTGTAAATCTTGGGCAGATCTTTTTTTCTCCAAACTTTCCTCTTGCAATCACTCTGGTAAATGATAAAATTCATCTTATCTATCCACAAGTTCTCCAGATCTCTGCAGGCTTTTTAGGTACTTTTTAGCAAACTGTAACCTGACCATACATTTTGATAGATAACTAGTGGTTTGCATCTTGCAGGGAAGTCTCTGTCTTCTATTTTAATAATGTTACAAACTGTTATTTGAAGGTCTCGGCTATATTTCTGATATTTCAGCCTCATAATGGCCTTGACTTTCATTGACATCTCTTTGGTCCTCATGTTGGCAGACACCAATAGCAGACTCCAAAGGCAAATGCAAAGGCTAGAATCAATACTAGACATTGATAGCTCTCCTATGCTTGCACAAATGATCTCTCCTGCTAATAAAATATATATTTAAAAAAAAATAGCCTACTGGCATTACGACTGCCAATGGCCCCTGGTGTGAGCATTGATTATTTTGTCTTATGATGACTGTTGGATACATGATTCACTTACTTAAACAAATGTATTTGTTGTACGTCGCTTTGGATAAAGGCGTCTGCTAAATGCCATAAATGTAAATGTAAAAATACTGTAGTAATTGTTTGATTTCAAATCCAAACTGTATAGAGCTAAAAGAAGACAAAATGCTTCCTCTTTCCAATACTGATGGAGGGCACTGTATATGACCATATCATAAAAGCAACAATCAAAGTCTAGGAGGAAGTGTAGGCCAGCCGGTAAAGATGCTTCTTAAGGCCTGCTTTAATAGCCCCAACAGTCTGAACAGCCCTCAGATTATCAGGAAGAAAGTTCCAAAGGCGCGGAGCGTGGGAGGAAAAGGCACTAATGCCAGGAATCTGGGGGCGTGGCCTTGTTTGATAGCTAAATTTGTTGAGGTTAGCTAGCTAGCTCATTTAGAGTACCTAGCAAGCAAACCTCCTTTTGAATGTATCCTGCTGGGTAGCAAGCTACCTTACCTAGCAGATCTGGACACATTTTGAACAAATCAGAGAAATTTCATTGAATTAACACTGAGGTGACATCAGCGTCACTTCAGGAAACCGCAATGTATTTCCAAAACATTTGTTTCTTATGGGTTTTTTTCTCACATGTATGCTATAGCAACAAATACAAGAGAGGGATGAGTCAACAACATGTTTTAATTATTATTTGTCAGAATATGAGTTTATAAAACTTTGGTTTTGAGTGCAGATACTTTAAGTCAGTCACTTGCCCTTTAAGTCAGTTGTCAATCTGATTCTAATCCATTATTTACTCTTATTTACTCCTGCTATAATAGGGTATCCATGTAATCTGATAATTATATCAAACTAAGGTTGAAACAAAGGTCAAGCAACTCACATTCTCAAACATTGGATTGTTAATGTCTGAGGTTCTGTGTCAACAGCAAATAGTTTCAGAATTCCAGTGGATGACGGTAGACATTTAAGCTTGCCTTTACACGATAACTTTCCTGAGAACAGTTTCAAGCTGTTCTTGATAGATGTTTATTTTTAGCAAGCAGACAAAGTCAACCACCTTCAGAGAACAGACTGCTCTCACTGTACAGTACAGGTAATTATCCAGCTTATTGTTTAAATGTAATTCGCCATTCACTCATCCTCTCCTATTCACATATCCATTATACAGCGTGTTCAATTATAAGACTGTTTGAGGGAGCTTAGAGAAAGTGCCAGTCTACCTACAGCATAGGCATCATTGGTATTTAAAGCCACAATCTGTAATTCCAAACAATAAAACATAAGCCCTGCCACATAAAGTTGAGGAATGGGGTTGGGGTTAACGCTTCCAAATTCAACGATATGGACTGACAGTCTGTGACATTAAAATGTGATTTTTTAATACATGTTTTGAAGCTATATCGTTATTTTATGATCCTATTGTTTATAAATATTGGAGTGAAACATCCTTATATTTTCGGTTATGATGGGGTAAGAACGTTGTAGTAAGCTCATGAGCCCTCTATAATATTCTTCAAGAATAAATGGAAATACATCATTAATTCACCTAACCAAAACCGGCTTTACTGTACCAATTACAGGTTGTGGGTTTAAGATCCTGACTAGAAAATTGCTAATGTGTCAATGCAATGCAAGAAGTATTGGTCTGTGACTCTTTCTACACTGTTCCATTATGACAGAAAAGACTTATACAATGTCATGTTCTTGTCTTTTAATCAAGGATTGCATTTATTTATCATGACTCCATTGTTTTTTGTTAAGAGGAGTAAATATTCATTGTGAGCTTATCCCACATTGTTGACAACACCTGTCCAAATGAACCAGAGCATAAAGACAGCCTAGTTTACACTTTGTCTTCCATTTTCCTAAGAGAGATGCCTTCTACCACTCGATAACAGTTAGTCACCATGACGGGTTGGAGAAAAGTGCAACAAGAACAACAAGGAATGTGACACACTGATTGAAGAAAGTCATCGTTTATTTGTGTGTGTGTGGGTGTGTGTGCGCGTGTGTGTGCATGTACACTCACCGAACACTTTATTAGGAACACTATACTAATACTGGGTAGGGCCTCCCTTTGCTCTCAAAACAGCCTCAATTCTTCGTGGCATTGATTCCACAAGATGTTGGAAACATTCCTTTGTGATTCTGGTCCATGATGACATGATTGCATCACGCAATTCCTGTAAATTTTTCAGGTGCACTTTCAAGCTGTGAATCTCCCATTCTACCACATCCCAAAGGTGTTCTATTGGATTCAGATCCGGTGACTGTGAAGGCCACTGAAGAACACTGAACTCATTGTCATGTTCATGAAACCAGTTTGAGACAACTTTTGCTTTGTGCCATGGTGCATTATCATGCTGGAAGTAGCCATTAGAAGATGGGTAAATTGTGGCCATGAAAGGATGCACATGGTCAGCAACAATACTCAAATAGGCTGTGGCATTCAAGCAATGATAGATTGGTATTAACAGGCCCAATGTGTGCCAAGAAAACATTCCACAACCATGAGAAGGTGTACAGGTGTTCCTAATAAAGTCTTTATGAGTGTATGTGTCTACGTTAGTGTGTGCTTGCCTGATGGTCGGAGAAGATCTATACCCCACAGCTACAGTACACCTGGCCTTGAGGTCCATTGTCATCAGCCTTTTCAGATGTGTCTTTTCAGTGCGGCATGACAATAAACACCACTAAAGAGTGCCTCTGCGCCACACGTTTTTATTTTTACCAATCCCCTACCCCCCTCCATTTCCACATTCACACCAATAGGCTTCCTCACATAACTGCTGGAATTGACTCTTCACAAAGAGAGAGAGCTAGCAGTATAAATTCTGAAAAACAGAAGGAGAAAGTGGAATGAAAGGTATGTAATTGAAAGCAAGAATGAGCCAGAGGAGAATGAGACAGACTGAGAAATGGAAGTAGAGAAGGAGAAAGTGTGTGGCGACACGGCGCGATACGTCAGCCACTCATCTGCCTGCAAAGGCCAGGCAATGCTAATCTCTATTCAGTTTACGATCACTTTGTTCCCCCGTAGAAACACAACTTACAATATATTACAAATATGAAGGACATCACACCTCAGTTGCTTTGCGTAAATATCAGCATTTTTCTTTGATTTATGCACAATAGTAACAGTCTCTAGCCTTATTGGTCTAAAGTGAGTTCCTGGCAAAATGATGCACTCCCTACCACACAACAAACAATAAACACATTGACTGAATGTGGTTGTAAACAAACTCCTTCATGTGTATATGCCCATGAAATCTATTCAAGGCATCAGGGTCTTGTTTATGATCAGTATAAAGGTTTGATTAATGTTGTTAAAAGGCGCAATTTTTCCCCTTTGATAATCACTAAATAACCATGCTGAACCATTGCTTAAGATGCATTGGCAGACTGTGTGCCCTTATGCCTGAATTAACTTTTTCGTTTTCAACGTTTCTGTGTGTCGGCATATTACCTGCAACTTGAATGCGTGTGGCTCATTGGCTACCGACTTTCTCAGTGAGTATGGACAGGGTGGAAGCCAACATAAGCAATCTCAGCTTTTGTGTGAAAAGTTGGTTATGTATTCTGATGATTTTTCGTAGTACGTCCTGACATTACAGAGTTTTGTTTCGGGAATGATTTGTTTGTAACTTTGGGTTTAGCGAGAGAAGTTTGTACTGTGTAGCCAGTCACGCAACCGAGTAGCTGGTCAAGCACTTGTTTCATGTGAAGAGTGTTGTTTCAAGCGGGTGCAGGTCACATGCAATGTTCAAGTGCAATAAATGTTAAGTTATGTGCAATATTTCATTTTTTGTGTGTTGTTGTACTGAACTGTTAATAATATAGTTATAGACAATAAAATATTTATCTTTTGGGGCAGTCTAAGAGGCATCCAGTCAATGTGTTTATTGTTTGTTGTGTGGTAGGGAGTGTGGTGTAGAGTGGGGTCTAGACTGCAGGAAAAAACTGTTTAAGGTGTTGAGAAATTCAAAAAGCTCCAGCTTACAACCCCCCCCACCTTGACAACATCTTTACAAACTCCCTCAATAATGTTTTGAGCTCAGGATTGCTTCCCAGTATTTCAGCTCACTAAAATTCTTGGAATCTTAGCAAACCATGGTTCACTCCTGGTCTACTGAAGTCCTCCAAAACGAAAAGCAGACTGTACAGAAAAATAGCTGTGAAGCCCAACATCTCTGAATTCTAGGAAATATATACAAAAATAAAATGTAACCATCTACTCTGAGCTGCAAAGAAAAAACACTTCTCTGAAAGATGAGGAAACATTATATTATATAAATATAAAATTATCATTATTTTTATCAATGTTGTTATCCTGCTCTCTTTTCATTGAAATCTTAAATATGCCTCAGCAGGCTCTGATGAAATCAAGGCCTCCCTGATAAAGGAAGTGAGGTTGATGATCGTCAAACCATTGACATGCCTTTTCTATCTCTCTGGCAACAGAGTCCGACCGATACTGGATTTTTGGGTCTGATACGATAATGAATTATGGGGGGCAAATTTCACCAATAGCTGATACATCTGCTAGTATTGTTTTTCAGTGGTGAAATGAAAAACAGAGTTGTTGTTTTTTTACACATAATTCCTTTTTAGCACAATCATTATTCAGAAGAGAAACAATGGCAAAAAGATGCTCAAAGTCTGACCATCCACTGAATTATATTAGTTATATTTAATTCTCAAAAACATACACACGTGAACTGTGAAATGCAGTCTTTAAACATACTGTTAGAATACCTCCTGCATGTTATTGTTGCCAAACACTGTTATTTCCAATAATGGTTTATTCCAGCTCTCCCCCTCCCCAAGACAAACTTGTGGTAGAAAAGTGTGTACATTTCACTCTCTTCACCAGAGTTAACAAACTGTGTCTTGCTCCATGCTGTTGACACACACAGTTGATTGGAACTACACACTCAAGCTACTTATGACAAGAATGTCTGACTCTGAAATTAATGGATACTAGTTATAGCCATGTTAACTGGTGAAACAAATGATTCGTAAATAATATCTTACTGTGTGACTCCATATGCCGAATAACTCTTGTTCAGTCAACATCATTTTAGTAAGCAACTGTGCTAATTGACTGCACTCCAAGTTTTCATTCATAAACATCTGTACCTCTATTGCTCTGTAAAAACCCAACTACACCTTCTATCATTTCGGAATGTGAGGCTGATGCATATCTTTGGTGATGTACCGTGGTGCATTATCAAGGAATATGTGCCGATACATCTGTCAGGCTCCAGTTTATAGCCTTTCAGTTGTTCTTTGGGCTTTTTATTGGTGCATAAGAAGACTCAAATGTGAAACTGAAATGTCTTGCCATTTTGTGGCCAGCACAATTTCTGCTGTTTTCCTGGCAATGAAGTAACATTAAATAGGAGCGTGAGAGGGGCTCAGTCGCATCGTCCAGTGTGAGAGCTACCATTGTGTCTGCTCACGCAGTCATTGCATCAAGACAGCTTGACGTGGAGAATTAGTCTTGCAGTATGAGACCCTATCATCAGTTGGAATGAAGTGCATTTGTGAAAAAAATTGTACAGCAAAGCAAAGTTGATTTGAACTAAATGACACCTCAAGTCACTCAACAGTTTTTCAGTTTCTATTAATACTCATCTCTTCAATATGAACCATGAACCAAGCTTGACTGAAGAGGATATGATTGAAGAGTGGAATATGAGTGACAAATACATTGGCAAGGCGACGGCTATCACATGATTGGACAAACATGGACACAACAATAACACGACAGAACTTGTTTTCAAGACAAACTTACCTCTCTTCCCTTTACAAGTCATTTAAAAAAAGAAAGGAAAAGTAAAGAGAGAAATGAGGAAAATGTCCGTGAACATTTGTAAGCACTGAACCTGAATCACCAATCTTGTTTCACCATACAAACACAGTAAGCCACCCTAACTCAATCACAAGAAAAGGTTCTGCCTTTGACAGTGTGTGGGACGTGCTGACGTGACCATCCTTCCGCTAAAACCCCACTACAAAGCTGAGCCTTGTCTCATTTGTCGCTGTGACAGCCGCAGATTGCTGCTGGCTATAAATAGCTCCCTGTCGCTCAGAAACAGATGTCTTAAGCCGCGCTGCCACTTAGGCAAATAAAAGTGCTTTTCGAGGACATCTCAACACCTATGATTGATCAGTTTTACAGTGTATCGTAAGAGCGATGTGTCCGTATGGGCCGTGGGCGTTGTTTTCATCCCTCCCTGCCAGAGAACTTTACTACAGCACTGGCACTTGTCATGTAATCACATTGGTACACAGCTGCCAACACAGACAGGGGTAGAAATGGACAGCAGCACAATAAGTGATCAAGAGCATGAATGAAATTATCAAAAGCCAGTACCTTCTGGTGTCCCTTGTGAAGGAATATATTTTAAAAATGAACTATGGTTTAAGAGTCACGATGTGACAAGGAAGCTTATGCGACAAAAGGTCTTCTCCACTGCAGTGAAGCAATTGAAATTGCTCACAGAACTATACTGGGATCAAGCAATGTAAGATCAGTAGAAGTAGAAGTAGCATTATTTCCATTGAGGTTACGGGAAAGACATCATATAAACTGTATTCATTAAGTACTTTTAATTTATTTCTCTCAAGGTGGTAACCAAAATAATATAATGGCCCTTATATAGAAAATAAGAACAAAAAACTAAACAAGAGAAAGAACTACAATGAACTGGATGGAAATTATTTCTGATGCATCTGTATGCAATGTGAACAGTGCAGTGTAATGTTAAACTAGGATTTCGTTTGATTTGAGCATGTTGGCATTGTAAGGTTGGTCACTTTACTGTGAAAGTCCTTACCTCAGAGTGGTGTTCGTCATTCTGCTGCAGGACCTCAATACATAGTTCCCCCAACCGCATCATGTCCTCCAGTCTCTTATCCGGGGCAGCCTGAGCGTCAGCTGTGACATTGGCACACAAAAACATGCAAAATCAGCTCAAAATCATACACACAAACATGCCGACTCCGTATCAAAACTAAACACTGTGACATCACTGATCAAATGCTGCTCTTGCACAAACCCTCAATCTGAGCGTAATCGGTAAGCTGGGAGTAGTTGATGAGGGCAGCTTTCTCCAGACATTTCTGAACCAACTTCTTCATCTCTTCAGGAGGGACAGGTGTGGTGATGTCCTTCATTAAAACCTACAATCAAACAAAAAACTGTCAGAAACCTTGAAGCGTGACAATATGAATAAGATAACAGATGCATTTCCAGACAGGAAAAACATATCGAATGCAGAAATGTAGATTGAAAAAACCACCAGAAGTGATTTCAAACATACGTTTCGGTTGAAGGGGCACAAGAATAACTGAGCACATACAAGCTGTATCTTGAGTGTAGTACAAATACCCCAGAAACACAGACTTGTAGACAAATAGATAATGTTAGTCAGACATTAGACTGCAAGCTTGTCCTTCTACAACATACCCTTTCTAGCAGTGAGAGTGTGGCTTTGAGGGCCCCATCTGGTCGTCCAAACGGGAAACAATATCTGTAAATGCAAATTTGAGTGGGCATCACTGATCTAGAACAATGCTGTAGGAAGGCTTCAGGAATTAAAATAATTCAATTCACCACAGTTGATACTGTCTACAGTTGTCTATAGCCCGCGGTAATCTTAAAATGTTAACAAATTGACTAGCATATATATACAGTGCCCTCCATAAATATCGGAAAGAGGAAGCATTTGTCTTCTTTTAGTGCTATACTTCAAAAGTTTGGATTTGAAATCAGACAATTACTATGGGGTCAAAGTAGAGATGCTCAGCTTAAATTCAATGTTTTAATAAAATACTCATGTTTAGTATTTGGTCGACAATCGTTTGCATGCAATAACTGGCTGAAGTCTGCGACCCATTTACCCCACCAGACACTGGGTACAGTGCATTTAGAAAGTATTCAGACCCCTTAACTTTTTCCACATTTTGTTATGTTCCAGCCTTATTCTAAAATTGATTCAATTAGTTTTTTCCCTCACCAATCTATACACAATACCTCATAATGACAAAGAAAAAACAGTTTTTTAGAAATGTTTGCGAATTTATTATAAATAAAAAACTGAAATATCACATTTATCCCAAGTATTTATCCCAAGTATTCAGACCCTTTGCTATGACATTGGAAATTGAGCTCAGGTGCATCCTGTTTCCATTGATCATCCTTAAGATGTTTCTATGACTTGATTGGAGTCCACCTGTGGTAAATTGGACATGATTTGGAATGGCACATACACCTGTCTATATAAGGTCGCACAGTTGACAGTGCATGTCAAAGCAAAAACCAGGCCATGAGGTCAAAGGAATTGTCTGTAGACCTTCAAGACAGGATTGTGTCGAGGCACAGATCTGGGGAAGGGTACAAAAAATGTCTGCAGTATTGAAGGTCCCCAAGAACACAGTAGCCTCCATCATTCATAAATGGAAGAAGTTCCTCTGTGGAGATGGGAGAACCTACCAGAAGTACAACCATCTTTGCAGCACTCCACCAATCAGGCCTTTATGGTATAGTGGCCAGACGGAAGCCACTCCTCAGTAAAAAGCACATGACAGCCCGCTTGCAGTTTTCCAAGAGGCACCTAAAGGACTCTCAGACCATGAAAAACAAGATTCTCTGGTCTGATGAAACCAAGATAGAACTCTGTGGCCTGAATGCCAAGCGTCATGTCTGGAGGAAAGGAGGCACCGCTCATCACCTGGCCAATACCATCCCTACAGTGAAGCATGGTGGTGGCAGCATTATACTGTGGGGATGTTTTTCAGCGGCAGGGACTGGGAGACTAGTCAGGACTGAGGGAAAGATGAACAGAGCAAACCCATTCAAACATCTCTGGAGAGACCTGAAAATAGCTGTGCATCGATGCTCCCCATCCAACCTGACCTTGAGAGGATCTACATAGAAGAATGGGAGAAACTTGTATCGTCATACACAAGAAGACTTGAGGCTGTAATCACTACCAAAGGTGCCTCAGAAAAGTACTGAGTAAAGGGTCTGAACACTTATGTAAATAATTCAGTTTTTTATTTTTAATAAATTAGTAAACATTTTTAGAAAACCTGTTTTGACTTTGTCATTATGGGGTATTGTGTGTAGATTGATGAGGGAATTTTTTTTTTTTAATCCATTTTAGAATAAGGCTGTTACATAACACAATGTGGAAAAAGTGAAGGGGTCTGAATACTTTCCGAATGCACTTCTATGTATGTATCTTCTCTGGTGATGCTCTGCCAGGCCTGTACTGCAGCCATCTTCAATTGTTGTTTGTTTTGAGGTCTTTTTGCCTAAAATGTTATCATCAGTTAATGAAATGCATGTTCAATTGCATTTAAATCTGAAGAAATTTCTGCTTTTTGGCCGTGAAAAAATCCCCAGTTGCTATGGCAGTATGTTTGGGGTCATTGTTATACTGTATGATGAAGCACCATCCAATGATTTTGGAGGCATTTGCTTGTACTCAAGCAGATAATATGTTTATGCACACTTCAGTTTACATTCTGCTGCTGTTGTCAGCAGTAATATCATCAATTAAGACAAGTTAGCCAGTTCTTGTGGCAGCTATACGTGCTCAAACCACTGCACCGCCTCCACATGTTTCACAGATGAGGTGGTATACTGTAAATCTTGGGCAGATCCTTTTTTCTCCAAACTTTCCTCTTGAAATCACTCTGGTGTATGAACATATTTGTCTCATCTGCCCCCAAGACTGTTTTCCAGACCTCTACAGACTTTTTAGGTACTTTTTAGCTAAATGTAACATGACTATCCTTTTTGAGGATGACTAGTGGTTTGTACCTTGCAGTGAAACCTCTGTAGTTTGACTGGTGACTTATTCACTTATTCTACATCGATGCAACAGCCGCGCTACTCGGTCACAGCTTTTCACTGTCCTGGCGCCCGGCTGGTGGAACGAGCTTCCTACTGCTGTCGTGACTGCAGAGTCACTACTGATCATCTGCCGTAGATTGAAGACCCATCTCTTCAGGCTACATCTTAAAAGCCCCTCCTAAAGACCACTACCCCCCTGTACAAGTTTCTCTCTTGTAAATAAATTAATAAATTAATAAATTCTTCTAGCTTTGTGACTGCCAATAGCCCCTGATCCTAGCATAGATTACTTTTTCTTATAATGACTGATGGATAGATGATTCACTTACTTAGACAAATGTATTTGTTGTAAGTCGCTTTGGATAAAGGCCTCTGCTAAATGCCATAAATGTAAATGTATTCAGTGGATGGTAGTCTCACATTCACGCCTACCTCCTAGAGAGTGTTCCTGATCTATGGGACAGTTATTTTGGGGGTTTTCTTAATTATGGTGAGCATTCTTCGGTCATCCACTGAAGAAGTCTTCCTATGTTATTGATTGATTTTGTCTGATATGTCAGCCTCATAATGGTTTCCTTGACTTTCATTGACGTCTCTTTGGTCCTCATGTTGACAGACTCCAATAGCAGACTCCAAAAGCAAATGTAAACCCTAGAATCAATGCTAGACATTGACAGCTTTATTATGCCTACACAAATGATGTGACGGAACACACCTAACTAACCAGAAACACCTGTACAGCCAATTTTCCAATTCTTTTAGTGCCCTGAAATAGGGGGACTATATATAAAAAGGGTTGCAATTTCGAAATGGTGAAACCAATCTGAGAAGAGAAAAACATTGAAAAGCTGAGAATCTCCACTTTAATCTCAAGTCCAAACTGTTCGAGTATATAGCTAAAAGAAGACAAAATGCTTCCTATTTTCAATATTTCTAGAGTGCACTGTAGATCAGACTATGGAAACCAGACTAAGAAAGCCTAAGTCAAATAGGGGAGACAGAGTACTCCATGACCATGACATTGTATGACTGTCCATCCAATGCATATCTGATGAATTGCTTTCCCCACTAACAAAATGGACTAAAACAAGCAATAAAACCTTTGAAAATGCAAGAGAACAGGACGGCATTTTTGTAGATATGGATATTGTATTAAGAGGCAAATGGGGGTGGGGAGGAATTAACAAACGACTCTTAATCAGCCTTGTTGTGGTCACACAGTTAATCCTAAACAAACTGCATGCACCCCACTCCTGTCTGGTGTACATTAGCATAATCCTAACATTGTCTAGGATATTGTTTAATGCCATTGGCCTCTTGTTGAGGAGTGTTGCTAATGACTCCTGCTGGTTTTGTCTTGTCCAAAACCACCCTCTCTTCTTGATCGGGGCCCTCCTTGGGGCCAGATGGAGGGCCCTTCACAAGCGTGGAGGGCTTTGAAGAGCCGTAGTTCAGAGAAATGAATGGCGCAGATCCATTGAACAAACCATCATTCAAGGTTTGGGTTTGGGTCTGCTGCACTCACAAAGTGTGACAATACAGTCACACAGGGCAATATTGGTGAATAACAAGTCACTGATGCAGGGATGATTGATATTCCAATGTACACCTTGTTGCACCTGTTTTAAATGTGTCCTGCGATTGCATTTGTATTGCAAACACTTTAACAATGTTTAATTTAACGTACGCATTCAAGCTCTTCATAGAGCCGATCAACTGCAGCCATCATCTGTTATTGTGGTGCTAAAAAGTAGAATGTGGTTTATACCTAAAATGGATGATCTGGTTTTCCAATAGACTCAGAAGTCGGCCTCTCATGTCTTCAAACTGTTCTTTCTCCTCCTCAGTGACAGTGCCCATCCCATCCGGCCTGAAAAAGAAAATTGAAAAAAATGCTAAAATGTTTGTCGAGCATTTCATGAATGTTCGCAAAGCTTTCATTTCCCTTCTTGCCTCCACATGAATAGGCACTCTGGGAAAGAGAAGAAAATGCAATCACTACCCGGCCTGCTAGCCTTGACTTTGTGGGCTTTTTTCTAACTGAAAGAGAAAAGCGCTCCCTCAAAACGGCACTCGCGGTTGGGGGGGTGGGGGGGATAGAGAGAGAGAGGTTGTCTGTGTTAATGAGTTGTTCTTATAAAAGCCTACACACTGAAAGCACCAATTTGCTTCTGCTAAAGAGCCCTGCGCACCACTACGTTTTAGCTGATATGGCCGCTAAGTTGATAATTTTGTTCAGCAAAGTTTCAGTTAGCGTAGAGGTGGAGGGCAGGTCTCCAGCAATGAAGTAGGTGGGGCTAAAATAATATGATATGAAGCAGCCCATTGTCCTTGCTTATCTGGATTTCACTGCGAATGTTGGAATGGATAATAATATTTGACAAATAAAATCACCATAAGCTGAAGTGTCGCTTATATCATAATCTAATTACTCAACAAGCCTATAGTGGTGCGCCAAATTCAACCTGCTGCACGTCTCCAAATGTTATGTTAAAATGTTTTAAATTAATGAACATTTCAAGACTTCATATTTTTTATTCTTTGCATCAGCTAAATAAATAGGCAATTCTCCATTATCTCTCGTAACCCCCAGTCATAATCATAATCACCTGCTACTTTAGTACAGTCTTACAGTTGCCAACATACATTTATTTATATAATTTCATATCTGTTTGTTTCCTCTCTGTAAACGCTGTCAGGACTGTATGGTTATTATTACAGTAGCCAATTGTAGGCCTACTTAGAGTCACTGGAAATAGTGGATAATATTCAATGTAAAAAAATAAATACATTGTGGGATCATTGTGTAGCACATTCTTTGAACCCGTTATGACAGCGATGCGCACAGTTCAGTGTGGCCGATCATGCAGTGTAGGGGGTAGTGTAGGGGGTAGACTCACATACAGTAGACTGTAGGCCTATTGTATGCTAGTTTACATTATTTTCCCCTCCCAACATTACCATGGATTGAATAATAGTCTGGTGCCTTAGCATAAAAAACCTGTTATGCTGGAGATTAAAGCATGAACATCAGGACAGTTCCTCCTTAGGTGATATAAAAACATCCTAGAAGGGGTGCTGAATTGTATTTGCAACATGAAGACCAGGGGATCAATCTGCCGTCTTAAAGATGACCTTGAAAAAGGTGCACAGGCAGTCATTACAGAGGATACCAAGACCATAGTCCTATTTACTGGTTTGTTCTTCAGACTCCAGAAGAATATCCAACCATGGACATGAGTTGCTTTTGGTATGGTAAAGAACTACAGTATCAGGTGATCTGTGTCAATACCATTTGTGAAAAGCTTGGGAGGCAAAACAGTCAGACTTTACTAAGATTCAACTCATTCACACTCTGATACCGCATCACAATTTCATGGTAAAGGCAAAAAGACAGCTCGGGCATCATAGAGTACACACCTGTGCCATCCTCTTTACATGCTAAAATCATTCATGGAGCTGCCATTGTACACTAACTGCATACCCACCAAGTTTCCACATTTGGTTAATACAGTATGGTTCCACATTTAGTCCTTCTGCCTTGGCTAGAGCACGAGTTAAAGAGCTGTGACAGAATTCACTGTGTGAGACATGTACAAAAGGGATAGTCTAAAAGAGTCAAATCAGAGAAAAGAGACGAAATGGAGACAACTCAGCTTCCATTGAAGTTCTCTGACTTTCTCAAAAAACAAACAAACAAGCAGGAGCTATTTGAAATGTCGTCAGACAAGGTGCACAACAAGGGGTATGAAGTCAGAAAGTAAGATAATAAGTAATATGGTATATGATTGATTATTGGTCCACTACTAACATATAAACATATATGTTGTGCCAGCAGCCATTTCGGGTTTTATGGCCAAAAGTTTTATTTCTGGGCACCACTTCTAAAATGTATTTATACACCCTAAAGAACATTTGTACCAAATGTGGCACTTTTATATGTCTTTGTAACATAATTCATGCAGTAGTTCGCCAAGTCTGAGTGGTTTACAAGTTCATTTCTGGTGTTTTACATCTATTTCACTTTGATAAGTACTGAATATTGGTCCACTACTAACAAATAAACAAGAAATAAATTGCTTATGAACCAAAATGTAAGAACTTATGTGTTGGGCCAGTGGCCATATTGGGTTTTATGTCCAAAAAAGCATTGAGTCTAAATTTTTGGGCACCCCTTCTGAAATGGGTTCATACTTCCCAAAAACCATTTGTACCACATGTGCCGCTTTAATCAGGTGTGGTAACGATTTCCTAATATTTTGATGCTAAGGAGCCGGATGAAGGCATGGTTCCATGATTTAATTAGTAATTGGCACAGAGCGGAGGCGATCGCTGTATGCAACATTGGTCATCCAGTCTTTGGTCATCCATTGTTTTAGGCTTACATAGTAATGCGAGAATATACACTAGGCCTACTTTCACATATTTATAGAGGATGTACTGTTAGTATGAGGGTATATCCCTGATAGGCGACAACTGCTGCCTGTTATGAGTGTCTATTTTCACCTATTGGTAATTATTGAATGTGGAACGTCAAATGTATTTGGATTTGCCTTGACAAGGTCCACCAAGTCCACCGACACTCTCATTTACTGCCCCGCCTATATTGGTCCTAAGTTTGTGTTGGTTGGAACAGACGCACTTTGTGGTGAAACAGAATTACCGGTCTTTGCGCAATGTTTTCATAGTGGACAGCGCTCTTTAGTGGAAGCAAATTGGAAATTCTGATCACTACAGTATGTGTGACTGCTGCAATGATATTTTTCAACTTTCAAAATGAAAACTGTGGAAACAAAGAAACTAAAGAGTGAAGAGGGTCAAATTTAGTTCAGTTATGAAGCATTACATTATTGGTTGTGGCATGTCAACTGTTTTCTATATCTACTTTTAGCCTCACAAAGGACTTTGCACATCTTTGTTTGCTGTTTAGTCTACTCATTGCTAATTTTTCCAGGTAGGTGTATTATATGAATAACTAAGTACTTGGGAACAATCGTGAGCAAAATAATGTGAATGATTTCAGATTCTGAAAACGAACCTAATATTTAAGATTTACAAAGGCAATTAAGCTGGCATAAAGGACTAAAAAGAGTCTTAAGAAATCAAGTGACAAAAGAAGCTTGTAGTGTACTATGTACAATCAGGGGTTCACTTCAACTCCTCTCCACTCAATCACTAAAAAGTCCCTGCTTTGTGATGAAAAGCAGCTCTCTCTTCACAACGGGACTTGTAAGCACAACTTGTAAACCCTGTTGTTCCTCAAATCTGTCAATTCATGAACTCCCCTGCTGCCACCCCCCATTTAACAAGCAGCAGCTAATCCAAAAGGAACACAAAAAGGATAGCACGATAGGGAGGGGTGTGTGTGTGCCTACTCATGTGAGGGCAAGGACCATTTTTTTCATGTTATAGTAAAGAGAAGGGAGTGGATTTCTAGTTCTGGTCCTCCCCCACAATCTATCCCAAAAGTCCAGATGAAGACATCAGGGTTGCGTCGAGAACCCCCTGCCCCAGTCCTCAGTCTCAGGCCAGCTAGCCCAAGGCTATACTAGCCCTCACGCTAACGAGACCAAAGGCCAAGCCAAGCCCATTGGCCTAGCTCTATTAGCAGATCAGTGGCCAATATTAATTTAACAGTCCTCTCACAGCAAACTCAACAGCTCGTTTAGGCAAGAGACATGCAATCACATACACACACTCACATAATGGATGGCATAGTTCGATTTGGCCAATTTTGAAGCATGGAGTAAGTTCAGCAATTCAAGTTCTCCAATCCTCTGATACAGTACATCTCATTTTGGTATCCTTGCAGCATTCAGTGTGGCCTATCCTACGCCTGGCCTGCCTTGTTAACAAAGAATAGTGAGAGAGAAAATACCCTGATAAGACAATGCAATTTCAAGGGGAACCCCTGTACTTGTAAGTGGCTGTGCCGTAGAAGTCCTTTTCCTACTGCCTTCAAATCCAATCAAACTTCCTGTCATGCTTGATCGCACACATCAGAGTTGGGTACGATGCGACAGCTTGTCGGGGGCAGGCACATTGTTGTTGCTTAATGAAGCGAGATTGTTTGAGTGGAGCGGCAAACTCTGACTCCCCCCCCCCCCATATACAATGGGGTGCAAAGGGTTAACCGGCTCTGAGAGTGGCTGCAAACTTGTCTGTGAGCATCTGTAGTTTCATGAGTGTTTTTTGATGACATTTAGATACGGCTCATCTGTATGGGATGACTACAGTCTCCCTTCTCAGGGCGAGTCATACGCCTAAACCCTGGATCTCTGGGTAAATGTCATTCGAGCTTCATTTCAAGGTGAGACCGCAGTCACGCGTGGCAGGGCACCACGCGTGTGTGTCACGTCCTTTTAGCAGGGTGTGTAACAGACATGGGTGACAGACAGTTGACACAAGTGGATGGGTGGTATCTTTGTTTTCTGGGAGGGGGTTGGATGGGGGACTGAGGTTGCAGAAGTAAAAGCTTCTGTCACATTCTGTGCCCTTGCAAGCCAGACAGCTAGGAAAGGCGGGGGATATGAAGTGACAGGGAGGTGAGCAGGCGATGGTTTGTCCGCCGTCCCTCTCCTTACAGCTCGTATCTGACGCTCAGAGCTGCCCTTTGGCTCTACCCGTTGTTGGCTCCATTAACCTTGTTCCCATCTCACATACCTGTCTCCATGAGGATGGGCCACCCACCTGCAAGGACCCGCAGCGGTGGCAATGCTCAGTGACTCCGGAATTTGTGAATCTGTCAATCAAAACCAGCGATCCACAAAAGTAACATGTCCACACAGTTAGGAGGAGTCACTCAGGAACACAGCCTTCTGTACAAACCCGATTCTCAATAGTTTAATTGTCATATGCCCACACCCACTGGACAACGACTGCCATTGTAAAAGACAGCTACATTTCAGTTACATTTTCAAAATCATTCCAGTTTAGTCGTTGACAGAGCCCACATTGACAGCTTTGTGGGAACTCCAATAGGACATGTAGATGCTGTATGTTCTTAAAGTGCAATGATTAATACTAAAACACAGCACTATCAAATGGCATACACTGTTTATGACAATAATGATCACCGCAAAAGGTAAAAGTGATTCCATACCATACTCTACATATTGCATATCCAGTTCAGGATTAGAAATCAGAGGATGGGATTATTGTAATGCATGTAATGGAATGAGGAATGGTATCATTTCCACCTCCAGCAGCCTCCACTGACCCAGTTCCACTCTCCAACTGGTGGTGTCCTTATTCCTCCTCTCCCTTCCACACCCTCACAAGCAGCCTCCAGAGCACTGCATGGGCATCAATTATTCAAATAAGAGCTCCAACTGACAAAAAGCCAGTTCCAGCAATTTCCCTTCATTTATATGTGGGGATTAGTCAGAGAGGCTAATCATTACTGTCTCTAATTGGCCAAATGACTCAACAAAGAGACAAAGCACATACACTCATTTGACACTTTATTAGGAACACCTGTACACCTTCTCATGGTGGAGGTGGTGTAATGGTGTGGGGAATGTTTTCTTGGCACACATTGGGCCCGTTAATACCAATCAATAATCGATTGAATGCCACAGCCTATTTGAGTATTGTTGCTGACCATGTGCCTCCCTTCATGGCCACAATTTACCGATCTTCTAATAGCTACTTCCAGCATGATAACGCACCATGACACAAAGCAAAAGTCGTCTCAAACTGGTTTCATGAACATGACAATGAGTTCAGTGTTCATAAGTGGCCTTCCCAGTCACCGGATCTGAATCCAAAAGAACACCTTTGGGATGTGGTAGAACGGGAGATTCACAACTTGAAAGTGTACCTGAAAAATCTGCATGAATTGCGTGATGCAGAATCTCAAAGGAGATTTCTTGTGGAATCAATGCCACGAAGAATTGCAGCTGTTTTGAGAGCAAAGGGAGGCCCTACCCAGTATTAGTATAGTCAAGCAGGGGGTGATTTGAGGTAAGTGGGAAACTAATTGCTGTAGGAGAACAGTGTGAGAAAAACACAGTGGTGCTGTTAAGTCGACAAGTGGCCAAGGTATATTGATCACATCTGAGTAAATGCCATAAGCGAATAAGTTGAGGTATAAGTGATAGTGAATACTTTTTTGATACCATGATCTGTTGTCCTGAGGACAGGTTCAGTGTTTAAAAATATTGCACATACTGTTACCCCTTAATGCTACAGCTGCAGCAGTTAATGTCATATCCTTTATGAAACTATGGGTAGCCTAAAATGTATTCCCCACCCCCATCCCATTCCCCAAAAGTAAAGCTCCCCCATAGAATATGTAATAAACAAGAGGAATAGTAATAAACAAGAGACAAGAAAAAAAGGAACATAAAAATTGCTAAATTAAAGTACTACTATCAAATCATTCTGTAGTACTTATCAAAAGCTGATGGCAAACCTGTAATTATTATTTTTTATCATATTACGCTTAAATTTAGATTTAATCACAGATTGCTAATTTGTCTGTTGAGCCGTTTGTCAGAGAGGCTAATCATTACTGTCACTAATTGGCTAAATGACTCAACAAAGAGACAAAGCACATATATTAGCATTTATCACAGGAGATGTCAAGCAGGGGGTGATTTGAGGTAAGTGGGAAACTAATTGCTGTAGGAGAACAGTGTGAGAAAAATACAGTGGTTCCGTTAAGTCGACAAGTGGCCAAGGTATATTGATCACATCTGAGTAAATGCCATAAGCGAATTAGTTGAGCTATAAGTGATAGCGAATACTTTTATGATACCATCTGTTGTCCTGAGGACAAGTTCAGTGTTTTAAAAATATTGCACATACTGTTACCCCTTAATGCTACAGCTCCAGCAGTTAATGTCATATCCTTTATGAAACTACGGGTAGCCTAAAATGTATTCCCCACCCCCATCCCATTCCCAAAAGTAAAGCTCCCCCATAGAATATGTAATAAACAAGAGGAAGGGTAATAAACAAGAGACAAGAAAGAAAGGAACAGAAAAACTGCTAAATTAAAGTACTACTATCAAATCATCCTGTAGTACTTATCAAAAGCTGATGCCAAACCTGTAATTATTTTTTTTTATCATATTACGCTACAATTCAGAGTTAATCGCAGATTGCTAATTTGTCTGTTGAGCCATTGGGCACGTTCTCCTTATGTTGGAGGGAAGGAAGTGTTGCGGCACAATACGATCACCTCATGGCAGAGCCACCATGGGTGATAACTTCCTGTTACTGGCAAGTTTCTTGGGTGGGTCTACATTTATCCACACAAGGCTATTCATTATTATTATAATCATTATAGGCTATTCATATTCATGAGATATTCATTTGTCCATATCTTTTTTATCAGAACACAAAAAAACACAACAAAAGTCCTTGAATTTTGAAGGGAGAAGTTGTCGAAATGTGAAATAATAAGCATCGAGATATTTCTGTGGCTGTGTAACAAATTGTCTCTACAAAACTCAAGAACTTTTCAGCATTCATCAGTTTCTTTTTAGGAATATGTTATTGAGATAAGAATGCAGTTATGAGTGTGAGTCCCATTACATAACATTAATACATAAATACTGTTGATGGGCATCCTCAGCAGAATGTACAATACACGATAATAGGGTAATAAATAAATAATTTTGATGTATGCATTGATTTATTTTAGTTCACAAAATAAGCTATATCAATTCCGATGAAGAATTATGCAATAACTTTTCACAATAAAACTGGGAACATGTTTGATTACTTATTGATAGGAGCAAATCATCATATGATAGCCTATATACAGTAACATATTGATGAATGATGCCCGGTACCATATATTTCCATCAATAGACAATTAACACACAAAAATAATTCAAGGCAATCAAATAGTGTATCTGAATATACAAAATAAAAAAATGTGATCATTTAGTGAATATTGATTAGACTGCTTCAGGGCCCACACTGCTTCAGTTTCACAGTGACTCAGCTTCCATTCAAGTCAAGATATTAAGAGTTCATAGTTAGTTGTTTTGTTTTCCCTTGTTCCACAGTTGAGATAGATTAGCAAAATAAACATTTAATCAAGAGCTTTAGTAAACGGTAAAAGCAAAAGCCTGCCGTTTCTGTAACAAAAGGTATAATTCATTCTGGCTTCTACTAATTACCCCAAACATAAAACCAAAAGTACCCCAAACAACCGCAAACAGGTACCAAAACAACCACAAACATTTGAAACTTTTTTGGTACCAAGATTAATATTTTTATTTGATTGTATTGCTCATTATGTATCCGTAAAAAAACATCATACATTGACATAGCACATTTCTTAGTTTCATTGTACAGTTTACCTGTATCCTGTGGATATGGCTGATAAACTTTGACTTATCGGAATGCTATACCGCTAAAGGCCAGTAGCAAGAGAGATATCAGATAAAGCGTAGATAATAACAGAGAATGTCCACAAATTAATTAAACACACAATGACAACATTTGACCCATTCTTTTCGGTTTCAACTTCTAAAGTAAACTTCATGAACTTCAGGTCTTTTAATTAAATTGCAATTGAACAAATACAATATTAAACAATTAATGGTTTAGTGAATAAATAATAACACAATTAACTGTGGCTTGAAGCCTTATATCCAACACAAATTCCAACAATACCATCTCTAAAAGAGGTACATATTCAAGTCGTTAAACTTTAAACCATATTTGACATATTTCCTCATTTAACAAATCATATTATTAAGAACTGTGGCTTATAGCCTCATAGACAACTTAAAATGTAAAGCCACAGTTCTTGATACCACAGTTATTATTTATTCAATAAACCATTCATTGTTTAAGATTGTCTTTGTTTCATTGCAATTCAACTTCAGTTTCAATTAATGTAATTAGCAGTAGTCAGTAGGGCATTTAGAATATTGGGACATATACATAATAGGATACACATTATGAACTATGAAATGTGCTGCCAATATTTCATGTTTTTTTCCAGGTACATAATGAGCAGTACTTTTCAATAGTATACATATATACAGTATACGTATAGCAGCAGTAATGGCAGCACTTCCACAAGATGTTGGAAACATTCCTATGAGATTCTGGTCCATGATAACATGATTGCATCATGCAATTCCTGCAGATTTTTCAAGTGCACTTTTAAGTTGTGAATCTCCCTTTCTACCACATCCCAGGTGTTCTATTGGATTCAGATCCAGTGACTGGGAAAGCCACTGAAGAACACTGAACTCATTGTCACGTTCATCAAACCAGTTTGAGATGACTTTTGCTTTGTATCATGGTGCATTATCATGCTGGAAGTAGCTATTAGAAGATGGGTAAATTGTGGCCATGAAGGGATGCACGTGGTCAGCAACAATACTCAAATAGGCTGTGGCATTCAATCGATGATTTATTGGTATTTACGGGCCCAAAGTGTGCCAAGAAAACATTCCCCACACCATTACACCACCTCCACCATGACAAGGTGTACAGGTGTTCCTAATAAAGTGTTCAGTGAGTGAGTGTGTGTGTGTGTGTGTGTGTGTCGTGTATTCATCTCTGGGCCTAAAAAGTTTAAAATGTTTGTGGTTGTTTGTGATTGTTTATGGTTGTCTGGGGTTCTTTGGGGTACTTTTGGGTACCTGTTTGTGGTTGTTTGGGGTACTTTTGCGTATCCGGTTGTGGTTGTTTAGGTTTTTTGGGGTACTTTTGGGTAACTGTTTATGGTTATTTGAGGTTGTTTGTGGTTGTTTGTGTTAATTAGTAGGACCCCTCATTCTATTTATTTATGTATTTTATCGAGTGAGGGTGACCTGGCAAGAAAAGCAACAAGGTAGTAATAAAAGACACTGTGTATAGACACAATTAAAAAAAGACACACATTGACAAAATACTATACACTGAAAAGACACTAAAATAATTGCAGCTATCAGACTGTCCTGTCCAGAATCTTACAGTAAATGCAGGCAAGGACTCACTCCCCAAAGCTTACAGTCTTCTGCAGTGTGTTCCAAGATAAAGGCGCATTATGGGAGAACGATCTCCCATTCAGTACTGACTTTGCTTCATATTGCTTCAACTATTGCCTGATAATATACTAATATGCTACTTACTTGGAAGCAAGTAAGTAGCATATTAGCATATTATCAGGCAATAGTTGAAGTGATATTTGTAACTCTTTCCCCAAAAGTGTATTGATCTACCTGTTGCCATGGACGTGGGAGGCGCAGAAGGCATAGCTGTAATGCAGGAGGGTGGGGTCGACCAGGGCGTTATTCTCCAAGTACTCCATCAAGTCCTTCAGGTAGCTGAGGTGACGGTGGCAGCCCCTCACACCGTAGCGGGCGCAATATTCATCAAGAACAAACACCTGACCGGGACTGAACCAACCCTATGAAAACAAGGTGAGGAGGGGTCACTTTACTATCAGTGAAATTATGCCAGAATACAATAAGGCTGACTTAGCTGGCCGACATTTTTTCAAGTTCAGAGATAGGGCACATGAAATGTGATCATTCTGAAATTCATAGATGGAGCTTGGGATGCAAGGACATGATATTAAAATGGTAGTAGCATAATTATGGTAGGTTTAATTGTACAAAGCACATTAGGCAAGTCATATTCTTTGAGAATCAACAGGTATATATCATGAACACCATTGAACAGCTTAACAAATCTCAGATTGTGCCTTTACATGTGTAAGTATGTATCTAAATGATAGTTACACCTGCATTCTGTTGATGAGGTCTTAATTAATGTGCAGTATCTATCTATCTATCTATCTATCTATCTATCGTTTGTTTCCTTAATATAATGTGTGTGTGCCATTGGCACAGAACCCCTTTGGAAACCAGATCATTCACCTCAACGACTTTCATCCTACACAATGTCATATTATGAGAAACAAATCCAATATACACATCAGTCCATTACAGTAGATGCCATGACAGAAGCTCTATTATCACTACAAATATAGCAAATTTGAAAAACAGAAAATCATGACTACTTCCAACGATTTAACAAAGGATTGCAAGGTTAACCACCGACAATTAATTCTCAGGCCAAAAAAAAAAGAAAAGTGTCCCGTGAAGTGGGAGGTGAGGAGGGATCTGAAAATCCTGGAACGTTCATTAGTTCATTCATCCTGCGCATAATAACTAAATTAGGCATGAATCTTACAAACCTAATTAGGACATCTCTCGGAAGCAATATTAACAAATTAGCACCTCTGCTGAGTCGCCACCCACGTGCCGCCAATGGATCCCCCTTGCATGGCAACAGTGGCTCTTAGGGTGGTGACGGTCGACCTGAGAGCAGCCGTGACACACACTGTGTAAACCAGTGTAATCTTCATACAGCTGAAATACTACCTGAGCCATTCAGATGGGTATGGGGTTGATTTGATACCTGTCTGATAAGGATTCATGAATCAGAGATCCTCTCCTTTTTCTCTCTCTCTCCTTTGCGTTTTCTCTTGGTCACCTATAGCTTAATGACTCTCCCTTTGGCCCCTCTTTCTTTAGTCTCTCTCTCTGTCTCTCTCTCTCTCTTTCATTCTTTCCTTCCTCCCTCCCTCCCTCCCTCCTTCCCTCCTATTAATATCACACCACAAAAGAATACACCAGAGTGCCCTGCCCGCCTGGCAGGATGTGACAAGATGTTCCTCTGTGACAAACAGATGGCCAACTCACGTCTTGGCGCTGACCGCTCAATTAGCGATTAACGAGCCGACTGCTTCGTTATATAGCTCTATCTAACAAACATGCTTCCTGTGCGTGCAAATGACGATGGGGGAATCTTCTGGGCCGTTCTCGGTCAAGTCTGTGTCATAGCTCCTCTGAATGTCACCTCATCATACAGAATGACATCTTGTTTTGTAATTATTATTATTATTATTATTATTATTATTATTATTATTTATTTTTTTACAGCATGTCACTTTTTGAAAGCCCAAGGTAAATGTATTTCGCCTGTTAGCCCAGCTGGGTGCAATCTGTGAGAAAGAGGGTAAGGGGGAAGGGGAGCAAATGTGAAGGAAACAAGTTCCAAGGTAGCTATAGGTACAGACAGTAGCTTTATTTTAAAAGACTACGAATACGGATGTTGCGTCATTGCAACTTATTGCGCCTTATTCTAGCTGCCTTCGTACATCAGTACAGTTCACTGAACTATTTCTATCACAGCACTCTACTTCTAACATGGTTTCATGTCACTAGATACCACTTATTCACATTGTGATAGCTACAGTTGACTAAACATGAATATGGAGGTTTTGACGGAGAGCATATTTTTTGGGCCATTGTTCTCAAGACCTCATTCAAGTGCATTCTGTGTCATGTGACTATTGAAGAGCAATTAAGATATTTTCTATATGCAGATGGCCATGATAATTCGAATTAATACAATCTTAATTGCTTTGCTGGGCAGGCTTTAGGAGGAGGTGTGTTGAGTGGTGAGAGGGGTGTGTGGGTTTAAGCGTGTCTGAGTAATTACATTAGGGTTGAGCATGACTGGCCATTGCAGCCACTAATTTGAGGACACACTGTCACACTTGTCTGCTGAGGAGGGGTGTCGATCATACACACACACACACACACACACACACACACACACACACACACACACACTCAATCTGGGTCACAGAGATAAAAATCGGTGGCCAAAAAAAGTACTAAATATTGGGGGGGGGGGGGGGGGGGGTGGTTATGTTTAATGTCTGTCTTTGTTTTCTTGTCTGTTTTTAAGCGTGGCACATGACCACATGAATTTCCAACTTGTGGGAAAATCAAGTTTACCTGCTACGTAGTGTTTGGGCTCCGATTGGCTTCCGCTAAAAGCTACACACCACAAAATGTAGTTGTCTTGGATGCCATTTGTCATTTCTTTCAGCGTAGTTTCAGTTAGCACAGAGGCAGAGGGCAGGTCTCCGGCAATGAGTGGGTGGTGATAATTGAATATGAGATGAAGATGTCCATTGTCCTCACCTTACAGTTGTAGGCAACGCATTTAACCACGAGCTGCAGTGTCTATTACATCATAATCTAATAACTCAACAAGCCTACAGTGGCGTGCCAAATTCAACAGCTTAATAAACCTGTCACAAATGTTCAAGTTTTTATCATTTGCATCAGCTAAATAAATAGGCAATTCTCCATTATCACTCACAACCCCCCAACCATAACCATAATCACCTGCCACTTTGATGTCATCTTTAATTACATCAGTTGCCTACATACACTTCATTACATGATTTAATTTACCTTTTTGTTTTCCATCTGTAAATGCTGTCAAGACTGTATGGTTATTCTTACAGTACGTAATTGGCACAATGAATGGAGGTGATCGATGTATGCAACATTGGTCATTCAATGTTTTAGGGAATATAGCTTACAGAATTTAGTAATATGAGAATACACACTAGGTTTACTTGCCCATACTTATAGAGGATGTACTGGTGGTATGAGGGACAACTGCTGTGCCCGTTATGATCAAATAAGTGTCTATTTTCGCCTAATGGTCATTATTGTAATTATAATTTGCCCATGCCCATTGACAAGTCCTCTGATACTCTTATTTACTGCCCCACCTATATTGGTGCAAAGTTTGTGTTGGTCGGAGCAGACACCTTGAGGTGACACCAAATGGCCAGAACAGTCTTTGCACATGGTTTTAGTGCTGCACACCACTGTTTAGTGGAAGCAAATTGGAGCCCAAAGTATGCACAATATTGGTCTTCACATAATGTCCAGTTCAAGTGTTCAGTCTATGTGATCCAATGAACCTTCACTTTATGCTTTAGTGACCAATTATGTGTGTTTGTGCATGTTTGTATGTGTGTGTGCTCATAAGAGGTCCTGAGACACTTCCAGACTTTCAACCTCAGATTTTGTATTGTTTACCTAGTGTTGGAGGACTGGGCATAGCAGCCTACAGCAGTAGAGTATGTATGCACTTTTGACAGTAGCGTGCTATTCAAATTGTCTTTTGATATAAGAGAAAACACCATAAATATCCACATATAATCATCTTGAAAACTATGAAGACCTAAAGTTGACCAATAGCCATAATCTAGTCTTGACACAGTTGGCTGTGGGTAACTGGGTTTCCAAACATTCACAGATAAAATAGACCCGCCCATCAAAACAACTAAACCCAATTCTCAACAGATGTCCCTAGTCCAAGGCATTGTCATTTGAATGGGTTTTGAACACGGCCTTTAAGTGAATACACAAAGGCCCTCGTCCTGAAGAAAGGCATTGGCAATGCAAAGACACAGGGGGCTTGCCAAGATAAAAGTCATTACTAGCCACACGTGTTTGATACCATTCATCATTCCATTCCATGCATTACAATGGGCCTGTACCCCGATTTCTACCTCCACCAGCCTCCCTTGAAGCACAGGTGTTTGTATGGGGCTTATCCCTTGTGAGTCTGAGTTGAATAGACCTCATGGGCATCTTATATTGTGCCACTATTGTGCAACAGACTAAAAACGAACCAAACAGATGTTGTACAACGGTTGTGAGAGTATTGTTTTTGAAAGTTGTTTAAATGTCAAAATGAAAACGCTGCAGCTCTTTAGCTTTTGCAATGTTGGATTGACATTGTTATTTGATGCTTGTTGCTCAGTCAAATGTTGGTTGGTGGTGGTTATTTTTCAACATTAAGGTTGTCATTTGATACTCATCATCTCACATTGCTGCATGATTGCTCATGGGTTCATGCTTTCTTTCTTAACATTGGCAGTTTAGTCAGGACACTTACGTCAGTTTAATCATTCTTTAATGAAATTGGTAATACATTAAGTGTGGCGTAATTAGATGGCTCCGCTCTGAATAGCTCTGAGCTCTTACTGTACAATAAGTCCCAATTTCTTTTTCATTTCAGAGTCCAGAAACATAGACAACCCTAACACCTCCATTAGGCTCACAGATGTAAAAAATAACATGAATATGAAACATAGTCTATATCAATAATGGGAGAATGTAACAAGACACTCCATGCACATGTGGTTAAAAACAGAACTAGAATGAAATACTATATGCACTATATACAAAAAAGTATTCTTACAAATGTTCAACATGTCCAACTATTCTCTGTGTAACAGAATGTCTTTATAACCTCAATTTCTCTGATGCACAATCTGAATCCCATTTTTACTCATGTTGCAGCAGTGGACTAGTGGCATTTTTTTTTTTACTTCCCTTTGGTTAGGAATCAATGGGCAACCTTGTTACAATGAAGGATCATGACTGTCAAATAATATGTAGAAAACAGTCCACATGCAACCTTGTCACAATGTTGTGTGATGACCTTTAAATGCAGATTTTCAGAAAACCTGTATTTACATAAATAGGCAACATATTATTTGCAACTGTGAGATGGTCTGATGCTGACCGTCAACTGCCGATGTTAAGAAAACATTAATTTTCAATCCATGATGAATAATGTAACGTTGGATGATGACCATCAAATGACAACCATAAACCAACATGGTATGATGGTGTTACCACATTCTACTGTGCAACGTTTGGTCTTAACGTTGTCCCACAGTTATTTTCCATCGTCTCTCTATGGTTGGCACAAGACAATGAATAACAATTATTTTACATACGTTTATACAATGCAACATTTTCTGTCATGACCGATATATACAACGATTCAACCAAAAAACTATCTCGCCCAAAAGCTTACTAAAATGCCCATAGGGGAAGATTGTTAGTGGAAAACATGCTCTGGTGGCTCAAGTTGGTTTCTAGTCTGTCCCAATACACTATCAAAGTCCATACAGCATAAACTGCAGAATGTAAACAAAACTGGGGACACTCGCCATTTTAGGAGACAGGCGTTATGATTGCTAGCAAAATAGAGTCAGCGCGGTAGCTAATTAACATTAAATTCCAGTAAATTACTCAATTTACCTCACTGGCAATTTAGTAAACCTTGGGCAAAATCTGAACATACTGACAGTTCGTTAGCAACTGCTAAGATTCACTTTTGCAATCACAACATGATGTCTGTCTCCAAAAATGACAAGTATCTCCAGTTATGTTTACATTCTGCAGTTTGTGACGTACAGACTTTCATAGCATATGCAAGTCTATTTAGGAGATTGAGCTGGGTGTTGAATTGGAATCAAACCACATCTATGAAATTCTTTCACCGAACATCTCTTCTACAGCTCAATACCTGAATTTGAATTGACCTCAACTCTGGTACTGTATATATAGCCCTGGCCCACACTTGGGGACCCCTCAACCCCCCTTTCATTTGTATCCCCCTCCTTCCCCCTTTCCCTATTCTCTGCGTGTGCTTTTCCCCCCCTCTCCATTGAATAGGCACAGCAGTTGTCCGTGTGGGTCATGTTCCTATTTGGGCAGTATTGATTAGAACCGTTTATCCCCTCTCGTTGGGTGTGAGAGTTCCCATACCCCTGAGGCATGCCTCTCGTTGCACGCAAAAGCCTCTGCGCCCCAAAGCTAGGCACTTGGGAATAAGTCTTGCAGTGAGGATAACTGGAGATAAAACTCCTGCTTTATCTTGGCCTAGAATTCAGTTTTTGTCTTCTATCAATCTGAAATGGACACATGAAATGGGCAATCTGGGATTCAAACGACAACAAAGCAGTCTCTCTGGCCACTTTTTTGGGTAAATGCTGAGGAATGGGGCTAGAGAAATATAAACACTCTCAAATTCATAGACGGAGCTATGGATGAAAGGACTGACCATCCATGAGATCAAAATGATAGTTTTAACCTGAAGTTATACAGTGTGTGTTTAAACAACAAACAATGGAGTAAAACAAGATTATATTTTAAGTTCTGACAGACTGAAGAACTAAGCTCATGAGGCATTTATAAGTGATATTCTTCAATAATCAATATCTATATATCATGAATAAATAAAAATGTATATGGCTATATCTGCGTTTGGAGGTCGTAGGCAGGGCTACCTCGTTACAAGAGTGTGATTCCAAATCATCTCCGCTACATTCACCCCCCTTTGAACTCTCCCAAGGAGAGATCTGCCCCACTGGCGGGGTTTGAACCCAGGGACTTTTCTCATGGAAGCCACAGGCATAAACCGTTATACCAAGAAGACATCCTCATAGTACGAGGGCTATATCAGGGCTTAGAGGTTGCAGGCAGGGTAATAGTTATATTGTTGTGTTTTTCCAAATCACCTCCGCTATACTTGAACGATAAAATCATCTTGAAATGTCTGGTTAATGTTTTCGCTTTAGTACACCAGATTTATGGACATGCCCATATATCCCCTCCTTCTCTTTTTCTCTCATTCTTACCAGACAAGAGTAAGAGTCGTTCATCCGATGCTGTAAGGTATGTTTCTGGAGCATGGGGAACAGTGCAGCGTGGTCGAACCGGCACGGAACCGCCGAGATCAGCTCCTCCACGCCCTGTCTCTGAGACCGCTCCAGACCTGAGAGAAAAGAGATGGAGAGAGAGAGAGAGAGAGAGAGAGAGAGAGAAAGGGAGAGAGAGAGAGATTCTCAGAGAAATTAAAATCGAGTGTAGACAGGTAGGTTGGGAGGTGGGGAGCGTGTGTGTGTGTGTGTGTGTGTGCAACTCCGTCACTGAAAAGAGATGAAGTTCTATAAGAAGTTATCCTATAAGAAGTAATCCTCTGAACAATGGGGTTCAGGAATTTCCTAATAGTAATCTCTATTAACTCTTCTCGTTCTGCTGAAATTCGGCATAAGACTGATGTGAAAGTTGGATAGACAGAGTGATGTCATATTTGCGCGCAGCAATTCACGCCTTGAGCACAACTGTGAAATGGGAGTGTTAAAACAGGAATGAATCCTCTTTGGCTGCATTGGCACTGTCAGTTCTCTATGCTTTGGTTATTAGTTGCCACCTCCGTTGGCTTGAGATAGTCTGTGAAATCCAGTTTCCACATTTCAGTTGTAAATACAAGAAACTGACAGAAACACTTGCACCATGTGAGGGAGGGTATATGAGGAACAGTGACATGATAAAAACAAGCACATACTGTATTACAAGCAACACATTGACAGCCACTGCAAAGAGACCTTGGGCCAAGGTATGTCAGTGGTCGATAGGCCTCGGCCTTTGACCAAGAAGGATACCGTTTCAAAGGAGGTTCGTAATGAGCGTTGCTTTCTTTAGCATGTGTGTATGGTTTGTGTGTGTGTATGTAAGCTTGTATTTGTGTCCCACACCTCATTGTCAGTGTGTATCTCTAAAACTTGATATTTTCTGTGTCATAAAAAAGAGCCACTGAATGGACGGGGAGAGAATAATATGTACTCACACACACACAAACACATACATTATACCTACTGTACTCATATACATACCCTATCCATAAACTGCCAACTGTAATGAGGCCACAAGGCAGGTCAGGGATAAGCAAAAAAAAAAAAAAAAACTGAAAGGCAAAGAGAGAAAGAACGCAGACACGGCAACCTTGTGTATGCCTAGTTCATTTCCAGTCCTTTCAAACATGGCCCAGTTAATGGCCGATGAGCGCACCCCCCCCCCCCCCCCCCCCACCCCCACCCCCCCCTCCCTATAATGAAAAGCCTAACACTCTCTCTTTCTAGTATTGTAGGACTACATTTGGGGCTGGGACGTTTCTTCTTGGCCCCACAAAAGACCAAGGCTTCGAGAGAAAAGCCGCGTTCCCTCAACGCCTCCGACGCCTACGGCTTCGCACCCAAGACGAGCATTAGTGATTGCTTTTTATTAACGCTGCCATTTTGGGCTTGCCCAGCACTTTTTGTGGCGCGCCTCACTCTGTATGGACAGAGAAAAGCCCAGTGCTTTGCCCGCAAGGGCTCTCTAAGACATTTGTGTTTGCCCCCCACGCCCCCCCCCCAACCCGCCCTCCTCCGTCGCTTTGTGAAAAAAGGCAGCAGAAGTGCAATCCCCACAATCAACTTGGAATCGACGCTCTCTCTCCTTTCTTTCTCTCTTTCTTTCTTTCTTTCTCTCGCTTTTTCCCCCCCCCATCTCTCTGCCCTTTGGCTCCTTTGGCCCCCTTTTTTCTTTAATTCCGATGTAGGTCATTTTAACATTCGTTACCCCAAACGCAGGGTGTCCTTAATGTCATTTGGAGAATGGGAGGAACGAGACGATTCTAAAGAAAACGAGACAAAGGGATATAGATTAAGGCCGATAATAAGAGGGCGAGGGTGGGACAGTATTGATTGAGTGGCAGAAGGAGGAGGCGTGATGTTAACTTATCCAGTCACTCTCGAGAAATCCTATTGATCCATGTCATCTTTAACTTCCAGCTATTATCTGTAGAGGGAGGTGGGGGTGTGTGTGAGTGTCTGTGTGTGTGTGTGTGTGTGTGATAGAGGCTTTGGCTAGACAGGGAGTGTTAGAGTTGGGTCTTTTAGGAGAGTGTGCATGTGCATGTTTGTTAGGGTGAGTGCATGGGGAGTATTGGGGGGTCGTGTTGAGTCTATCTGTATGAGTGGCTAGACAAGGGGTTGAAGGAGGGGGGGTATGTTAGATGTGTGTGTGTTTGTGAGTGCATGTGTGTTTGTGAGGGTAGATGATGCCAGTGTGTTTTTTGTGTGTGTACGTGTGTGTGTGTGTGTGTGTGTGTGTGTGCGCGTGCGTGCACAAATGTGTCTGTGGAAGGGAAGTCAAGGGGCGACAGCTTAAACCAGCAGGGAATGTGAAGTTAGGAATATATACTCGCTCGCCATGTGCTAGAGTGTAATCCGTTGAATCAGAGCTGGGGGAGTGTATCCTCCGTTACACACCTTGCATGGGATTAGATTGCGGACAGAGATATAGTTGGGGCAGAGAGGGAGGGAGAGGGGGAAGGGTGGTGTTCAATCTCTCAATTTCTCCATATCCATCGTCTCTGGAGCCCATAAGTGTTGTCACAGCAGCAGTCACATCCATGTGACATGTTCCCTGGTGAGGTGGCTGAGCCGATGATGACAGGTTATTGACGCGGGCAGAGAGAGTCACCGAGTGCTAGCGTCTCAGGTACACCACGCAAAGCGATTTGATTCGCTCACTGGAGCGGGGCATGGGCACAGAGGGGAGAGACAAGATTAAGACGGACAGGGTATATGCGACTCTGATCGGTCAAGATTGGTCCTCCGCACACACGAACACACACACAGACACACACACACACACTTAACAGAAGAAACTTCTGTCCTCAGCTGTTCTGGCGGTCTTCAGGCTGTCATTGAAAACATAAGAGAGTCTAAGACAATGAGACAGGTTGGGCCTCAGTCCTAAACTTCATCCCTATTGTAAATCCAACCACCTACTTCTTCAAAACAAAACTGACAAGAACCCTGACGGAAATCAGACTGATGCACATGTCATCTCAGCACGTCAACAAAACATTTAAGGGAAAAAGAGTTCTCAGTCCAAAATGGCTTTTCCTGTTTGGCTCAAGGTTTAGATTTATTGGGAATGACAATCCGTTAAGCTATCTGAGAAATCGAGTCTTGTGCAATCACTGTTGTTTTACGGTGAAGACGACACCAAATTACCGTGAGAAGCCAAAGTAGTAATACAAACTTCTTCTGATCTTTATTTGTTTTGTGTATTTGTTTTGTCTGGGCTCCTGGAGTTATTTTGAGAGCTGCATTGATGCAAGAGTGCAGGTAGGTGTTTGTGAATCAATGTTACATTGTTGTTTGGTTTCAATGTTACACAGAATTTATTACATATATACACTCACCGGCCACTTTATTAGGTACACCTTGCTAGTACCGGGTTGGATCCCCTTTTGCCTTTAGAACTGCCTTAATTCTTTGTGGCATAGATTCAACAAGGTGCTGGAAACATTTTGGTCCATATTGACATTTTGGTCCATATTGACATGATAGCATCACACAGTTGCTGCAGATTTGTCGGCTGCACATCCATGATGCGAATCTCCCGTTCCACCACATCCCAAAGGTGCTCTATTGGATTGAGATCTGGTGACTGTGGAGGCCATTGGAGTACAGTTAACTCATTGTCATGTTCAAGAAACCAGTTTGAGATGATGTGAGCTTTGTGAAATTGCACGTTATCCTGCTGGATGTAGCCATCAGAAGATGGGTACACTGTGGTCATAAAGGGATGGACATGGTCAGCAACAATACTCAGGTAGGCTGTGGCAATTAAACAATGCTCAATTGGTACTAAGGGGCCCAAATTGTGCCAAGAAAATATCCCCCATACCATTACCACCACCACCCTGAACCGTTGATACAAGGCAGGATGGATCCATGCTTTCATGTTACTTATGCCAAATTCTGACCCTACCATCTGAATGTCGCAGCAGAAATCGAGACTCATCAGACCAGGCAACGTTTTTCCAATCTTCTATTGTCCAATTTTGGTGAGCCTGTGCAGATTGTAGCCTCAGTTTCCTGTTCTTAGCTGACAGGAGTGGCACCCGCTGTGGTCTTCTGCTGCTGTAGCCGATCTGCTTCAAGGTTCGACGTGTTGTGCGTTCAGAGATGGTCTTCTGCATATCTTGGTTGTACCAAGTGGTTATTTGAGTTACTGTTGCCTTTCTATCATCTCGAACCAGTCTGGCCATTCTCCTCTGACCTCTGGCATGAACAAGGCATTTTCGCCCAGAGAACTGCCGCTCACTGGATATTTTCATTTTTTTCGGACCATTCTCTGTGAACCCTAGAGATGGTTGTGCGTGAAAATCCCAGTAGATCAGCAGTTTCTGAAATACTCAGACCAGCCCGTCTGGCACCAACAACCATGCCACGTTCAAAGTCACTTAAATCACCTTTCTTCCCCATTCTGATGCTCGGTTTGAACTTCAGCAGGTCGTCTTGACCATGTCTACATGCCTAAATGCATTGAGTTGCTGCCATATGATTGGCTGATTAGATATTTGCGTTAACGAGCAGTTGAACAGGTGTACCTAATAAAGTGGCCGGTGAGTGTACATTATTTAATAGTAGTAAATAGAGTGCAGCTTCTTTCACATCAAAGGCTTTTACTTTGATGGATGACCTAAAGGTCACTAGGTCAAATTAGGGCTAGACGGTGGCTTTTTTCATCAATGGCTTTTTTATTTGATGGATCACGTATAGGTGAATTGGTCAATCATCACTGTCCAACACGTTCAGTAGAACTTTGGAATGTGCGCATGTGTGTGTGTGTGGTGTTGTTCCCAGTCAAGTTACAACCGTTTGTTTTTCTATTGCCAAGAAGGATGTACTGTATTTTGATTAATCATGGTCAATAGGTCAATCATCACGGTCAAACACATTCAGCAGATGCAACTTTGGAATGTGTGCATGTGTGCATGTGTGTGTGTGTGTGTGTGTAACATACACAGAGATGATATAACTTTCGAAAAAATACTAAAGTTACAACTCACTCATTGCTTCTCAAGTATTGTCAAGGACTGATAACCCTCTCAGGTGTGTCAGGAGTTACATAGCTTATATATAGATTACATATAGGTCATGTGTATATATATATATATATATATATATATATATATATATATATATATATATAGGGTTAGGGTTAGGGTTATATATATTGTTTTGTATTATTCACTATTTTACCTATTTTTCATGATAAATAATTTTTCCCCTTTTTCCCCTATAGAGAAAGCATTATTATCATCCTCGTGAAAAAGGATTGAAGCAACGAATGGATAGATTTTGGTGGTTTGGACATTCTACTTCAAAGCCTGCCGCGTGGATTGCTGGTTAATCATCAGCTGCATATGGATCCCGATTATGTGAAAAATGGGACATCACAGGCATGTCTGTATGGAGCACCGACATTTTATGATTAGCTGAGACTAGAAGAACCGTCACAGAGGAATCATGACTCTGTGGAATTGCAGGTAACACCACGCAACATATATCAAGTGATTGAGATGATGTTATCCCATCGACTGTGCTTTTTCCTCTCCACCATTCAATGATTTTTGTAAGTCTTCCCAGGCCTCAGGGTCACATTCCTGAGTAGTTTTGTTCCTCTCCATTTGCTCAGTTTGTAATGACAACCTGATCCACACATTGTGTAATTGATTCCTATGCAAATCAGAGACCCTATAAAAACAAAGATATTAATTCCAAAATTACATGAACTATTATCCTTGCATTAAGATGGACTCAACTTAGAGTGATTTGTATATGACATTTTTGCATTTTAGCTAATTTTAAGAGTGTCATAGCAAAGGGTCTGAATACTTATGTACATGAGGTATTTCTGTATTTCGATTTTAATACATTTTCAGAAATTTCTAAAAACATGTTTTCGTTTTGTCATTCTGGGGTATTGTGTGTGGATTGATGGCAAATTCTTTTAATTTAATCCATTTTAAATTGAGTCTATAACACAACAAAATGTGGAAAAAGTGAAGGGGTCTGAATACTTTCCGAAGGCACTGTACATTACCGTCCGAATTGGATTGTTAGATTTTGATATGTCAGAAACAGTTTTGTCAGAAACAATACAGGGTGTTCTCGATACTTTAAACGTTTCAAACAAAGAATTCGATGAGCTACAAACATAAGTAGTCCTCCGGTCGTTGATTTTCACACCTGAAGGACGCCACCTGCTACACCCTGAGAACATTGATTCTGTCACAGCCAGTGAGAGGGCTGCATTCAACCACATAGAATTTAGCGAACAGCTGGATTTGTCTGACACGGCAAAGGGTAACGATATAGATCTATTACAGGTGAATAGAATAATTGCGGAGCGAGTGGACAGGCTTTTGGCTAGAGTAAGGGAGGTAGCATGAAATGGCGATTTTATTCAAATTGCTCTGAATTCATCTGAAATGTTTACCCCCCATCACATTCCAATTACGTGCCGGTCAATTGAACCCTGATGAATTTTTAGACAGTGTTTCCCACTTTTTACGAAGTCAGATACATGTGCTGAATGACAGATCACACTTACTGTGACCATTCAGATTGTAACCCAGCCCATAAGAGGAGGTAGTCGAAGACAATTAAATTCCCTTTTAGGGTCTGAAATTATAGCTGGAAAGGCACGTCATTTAATCCGCCTGCCAGACTCCATGGTTTCTCCATTCCTCTGTTTGCCCATGGGTGTAGTGGGGCTGGTGAACAGGGAGTTGTCACGCACGAAATGTTTACAGAATGCCATCTAGGGTCTAGGTATAGATCCAAGGTCTAGAGAGGGTGTATCGTTCGATGAGATTCATTTATTTGAAGACCTTTTGAATATTAAAATTGTAGTCTTTTGCAGAGCAGAAAACACAAGGACTTTCCAAACCTTTCAAACACACTCAGACCCCAGTGAGAAAACATTCTACATGCTGCTATCAGACAAGCACTTTTACGGCGTGTTAAATGTCGAGGGCTCCTTGGGTGTTCAGAAGGTGTGTTGAGCCTGCCACAAAGGTTATGCCAATGCATTTAAGCATAGATGTGCTAACATGTTTGTCTCTCCCCGGCCTGTGCCCGAGGACCGCGCACCATTCAGAGTGTCTGTGTATATGTCGTTCAAACACGTCTCATTCTCCACAAAGAGTTAGGTCACTGTGCAAAAATAAAATACTGCCCGGCATGCGCTTACAGTTACACAGATGTACAAAATCACAAATGCCCCATTTCAAAGTGTAGAGGAAGCTGTGCGGTTTCAGTTCCCGGTGACTCGGTACATGATTGTTATATAACACCTCTCGATCAAGGGAGGTTAAATACAAAATACGTGTTTTGCAATTTTGAATGTGAGCAAGACTCTGGGGAACATAAACCCATTTATGTACACACCATTGACTTAAAGGGGAAGGAGTTGGGTTTTCGGGGAAGTGATTGTGTCGCCTTAATGGTGAAACATTTTCATAGAAATTGATAAAAGTTATACTTTCATTGCGCACAAGGCGAGAGACTACGATGCTTTCTTTATTCTCAGGAACTTGCTGGGGAATAAAATCACACACAAATTAGTGAATCAGGGTTTTAAATTATTTCTGATGCATGACGAAGCATTTAATCAACGTTACTCTCTCTCCTCAACTACACCTCATCTGCATCAGCTGTAAAGCTTCTTACTACCATTCCAAAATTCAACCCTCTGCCTCTGACCCAAGGAAACTGTTCTCCACATTTTCCTCCCTCCTCAACCCACCTCCTCCTCCTCCTCCCTCCCTGCGGATGACTTTGCCACCTACTTTGAAAAGAAGGTTGATGACCTCTCCTCCCAAACCCACTGCGCTACACCCGGTCTCTGGTTTATCAGATTTTTCCCCCCTCTCCCCTGATGATGTTCTAAAACTGGTTACATCCAAGGGGGCAACCACCTGCCCCCTCGATCCTATCCCCTCCCCCTTTCTCCAAACCATTTCCAAAGACCTCCTTCCATTCCTTACCACCTTAATCAATTCCTCTCCATCCACAGGATCTGTCCCAGTGGCCTTCAAGACAGCCAGTCAAGCCTCTTCTCAAGAAACCAACTCTTGACCCGTCTGCTGTCCTTAATTACAGACCGGTATCCCTTCTCTCCTTCTTATCTAAAACCCTTGAACGTGCTGTCTCTAACCAACTGTCTCACCTCTTTCAAAACAACCTCCCTGACCCTCACCAATCCAGCTTTAAGGCTGGGCACTCTACTGAGACTGCTCTCCTTGCTGTCACAGAGGCCCTTCTGCTGCATTCGACACAGTATCTGATCCTTCTCTCCACCCTCTCAGAATTGGGCATCTCTGGCTCTGCACTCTCCTGGTTTGCATCATACCTGGCTGATTGCTGTTACCAGGTGACGTGGAGAGGATTGCTGTCTAGGGTTCTGTTCTAGGGCCCTTACTGTTCTCCCTCTATAACAAATCTCTTGGCTCGGTAATTTCCTCACATGGTTTCTCCTACCACAGCTACACCGATGACACTCAACACTTTGGCGGGCTACATAATGGTCACTATGTGGGAGCACTGATGGCAGCTTATGAAAAATCAAGATGTTGACATCAAAGTCTTTCTTGAGAGTATGGATTTCCCAGAAAGACTGAACCCACGTGACGCCCTCTACGGAGGTCGCGTCAACACCATCACTCTGTTGCACAACACAGCTGAAGAAATTCAACATGCCGCAGAAAGTGATGGTCGAGTTCTACACGGCCATCATTGAGTCCATCCTCAGCTCATTGATCACCGTCTGGTTCGCTGCCTCCACTGCCAAGGACAAAGGCAGACTGCAGCGGATTATTCGGTCAGCCGAGAAGGTCATCGGCTGCAACCTGCCATCTCTCCTGGACCTGTTCCACTCCAGGACCAGTAAGAGAGCAGGAAAGATCATCGCTGACCCTTCCCATCCTGGTCACAACCTCTTCCATAGACTTCCATCCGGCAAAAGGTTCCGGTCAATCAAGACTAAAACCTTGCGCCACCTGAACAGTTTCTTCCCCATGGTAGTGGGGCTCACAAACAAGCCCCCTGCCTCTCACTGACTCTGGGACTTCCACCCCCCCCCCCCCATCCTGTCACACACACTATGCACTGTAATTTGTAACTTATAATTATTTAAACTTATTCTAATTGATAGTGTATATGCCCCATAACCATTTCACAGCCGCTGCTCTTTTTTTGTAAATTTGCAAAGTTGTTATTGCTATTTTGTTAATATTTTGCTATTTTGTACATTTCTTGTCAATATTTGCTAACATAATATCCAACATTTACAGGCAGTGTACACCACAGCCTACGTCCGTCTCAAGCTATACCAAGTGTTAGAGACTCTGCAGAGACGAGTGTTATACTTTGACACAGATTCAGTTATTTTCATTTCACGCATCGGAGATGAAAACCCCGCAACCGAAGATTTTCTTGTTGCATTCACCGGGGGGAGAGGAAAAGCACGGGTCCAGCGAGCATTTTATAACATCTTTTACGTCTACCGGACCAAAGTCCTACGCCTATCTGACAAACAGGGCAAAAAGCGCTCTCGAGTGTAAAGGCATCAGGTTAAATCACAGAACAGCGCAGACTATTAACATTAAATCATTCACAGAGTTGGTGGAGTGGTACGTCTGTTCAGACGGTAACAATAGGCCTTGTTTGACGGCAAAATCAGATGCGTTAAAAAACGTTGCGCGTTAGAAATCCGTCAACTGGACAATACATTTAGAATAGTGTGCGATAAGTGAGTGATCCAGAAGGATTCTAGCTTATCCACACTACCTTACAGGTATGTTGACGGAGTACGGAACGTGTGAAACAGCAGGCGTACCTCGCATGCAGGTGCCTTTCTCGGCTATGGTTTGTGGCCCCAGCCAGTCTGGAAAGACGTTTTGGATTCTGAAGTTAACTAAACACGCCGATGCTCTTTTTTTTTTTTTTTAATCCCAAACCTCCTGATAAAATGTATTGGTATTATTCAGTTTGGCAACGCGGTTATGCAGAAATAGCACGTTCTTTTAAAAACATCAGTTTTAGCAAGGGGTTACCCGAGAGTTTCAGAGTGGTCAAGGATTCTTCCTACCACTACTGGGTGTGGCACGTATGACCGGTGGGGGTTCATTACATCGAGCACCACAGCCCCCCGGGAGCCAGATTCCCGTCAACTCTGCTGATGAAACTATACTTGACTTTCGCTTAAATACTGAAAACTCTTTAGACGTTGGGATTAGAGAAATTCGTTCTAATCAAAATATCGACCAAGCCAAAAAACTACTGTTGTACACCAGTGCCCTACAGAAATATTTAACGGTGGTTAGACAAGGTCGAGATACGCCGCCTACACAGCACCCGTCCCCCAAAATCAACCTAGACTCCTGGGTTCCTCAGACACCGAGGGCCGGAGGATCAAACGCCCCGACAGGGTCCTTTCACAGAACAAATCATTCACGATTTGCCTGTCAGAAATAGGAAAATGCTCAGGTGTTGTTGGAAAAATTACAGACAGACAGTGAGTTAGTCCGTTTGAACTCTAAAGGGGAGTTGATTTATAAACAAGAAGTTACAACAGGAAGTCACGTTTATGATTTGTTAACAGCAGCTACAGGTTATAATTTCATCCCGCAAGGTAGGAAACCTCGAGGATGGCAAGAGTTTTTTTTTTTTTTTTTTACCGAGTATGGCATCATTGAATGCACTGGCATTTATCATGCCTAATAGAAACCACCAAAAGGAATTGTTAAAGTACAAGGGGATGCATCAGAGCGCAAAGTCTGTGTTCGCTGTGTCTGATGTGGGGAAGAAAACGACGGGTTTTACACGCCGAAAACTCAACGCTCCTCCATTCATAAACATAACAGCACACCTACACGTCTAGTGCCAAAATTGATTTTCCTTTATATTGTTTTCATTACGGTTTTCGTTTGTAATGTATTTTTTTAAATATTGTTTTCATTATGTTTTTGCTTGTATTGTTTTCCATTAATTAATGATTTGTGGAGTTTAATGACACTTGATTATTGAACGCTGTATTGATTATTGTGTATTGCATAAAAACCAAAACAAAATTATATTTTTGTCATTTTTTTCACAATTAGAACTTTCACAAATTCACGCACCACATCGTCATTCTTTGTTAAATCCGCTGGGGAGTAACAATGTTGTAAGATATCCCGATAACTGCGGACAGCCTGGCGATGTTTTAGTACAAAAATGCAATGCATCCCACAAGTCTCAGAATCGACACTCTGAACCGCACTCATGTTGTACACCAGAGTTTCGTTTCTTTGTGTTTTTGTGTATTTTTTGTAATGAAATGTATAAATTCTTTGGGATAAAATGGTGCAGCGGGGCCATTACCAAACGAATGCTGCCCTGGCAGACGCGCCTGATCTGTGTTGACTATGAAACAGGCCGGAAAATTCATACTTTCAATCAGGAGTAATTGATCACACGCGTGCACTCTCCTAAAGTAATTGTCGGGGCAACCGCACATGACTTGCTGGAGCAATAGAGTGTCCATTCTTGTTTTTAGAAATCCGTTAAAACCTCCCGGAGGTTGTTTATGGATATCAGGCTGTCGAAAACGCTGTAAATGAGTACATTGATGGTTCTGGTCAAGGGCACTCTGAAATGACACTCACATTGGCGTTTTTCCGTACAGAAACACACCCTGCCGTGTTATCATCTGACTAAATTAAATGCAAAAATCCCATAGCAACGGGCGAAATCATTGCGCGTTATGGACAGAGCTTGGTCTCTGCCGTGTCTACTTGTGGATTCCACCAGAGCGTAATATTCTCTTATAAAGTTGGCGTGTTCAAAATCGGGCATGTGAGGCTTGCAAGGCACCTGCACACCTGCAGTCCATGCTCAGCGCTATGTAGGAGAGATTGTGGTGTTTGAAGCAAATGGGATTGGTGTCGTATCTTCCTGAAAATGCAGTGTTTTCTGTGAAGGCTACGTAGACCAGTCTAGGCGTGATTACTCGTTCAAAGTCCGGCCTCTAGTGAAAATACCTTGAAATGTGTATGTTCAATATAATAATGTACAGGCGAATTAATCAAGGCCTGAGCTTGAGCAAGTTTAACATGCGAAGCAACTTCCACTTTTTTTTAAACAAAGAAGCTGGTTTTGGTAATTTGCAGCCTGTAATCAGCGTTTGGTGTTGCGGTCAGCAGGGTAAATTAGAGTTTATGAGGAATCAGTCGCAGCTTTAAATCAATGTTATCTATCAGAAGTTTGTCCTGTTGAAACAGCGGCGATCGATTACTCCCATCAAGTCGACCTGTCGTGATCTTTGCAAGTAACCGGCTCTCTTGGGTTTTGCCTGGGTTTTCACCGTTAAATGTGTCATGTTTGCTCGGCAGATCCCAGTAAAACAAGCCCGCGCCGAATTGAGAATCCAACGTAGATCTGCCATAGTTTAAGAGACAATCGAAGATGGCCTGATAAGCGTTGGCACCGTTGTTTTGTCCCACTAATTTATCACCCAGATAAACTTGGGCATCTGAAAATAGCGTTGCCGCGGGGTAGTTAAGGGTAGAGCAAACATCTCCTACAGCTAGATCTGTACCGTCGCCTTTGACGATTTTCACCATCAGGTGTAGCAATGTTATTCAGATCTCTATACTGATCGTTGCTGGTGATATAAAATTCGACAGGTGAGTTTTCAAGGCTGACATAGGACTAATTTCAACATATTGACCGGAAACAATCGATGTCTGTGTCACCGGATGACTCGATATCTCGTCAAAATTCTCTCGACCCACTGTTAAATAATTCGGTCGGTGATTGTGACCTCTTGTTCTTTTTAGCGGTACTATTCTGATCAATTGAACTTGCGCGTTACCTACGCGAGAAGGTTACAGCGTCAGAATACTACTTGCAAGCAATGGTTAGCCCCCAAACCCCTGCACGATCACTCCGCTCTTCCACCTCGGCTGCCCGCCTGGCACCGCCACGTCTACGTTGATGCAGCGGCCGCGCCATTCGGTCACGGCTTTTCACTGTCCTGGCGCCCCGCTGGTGGAATGAGCTTCCCACTACTGTCAGGACTGCAGAGTCACTACCGATCTTCCGCCGTAGATTGAAAACCCATCTCTTCAGGCTACATCTTAACAGTCCTTAAGACCTCTTCACCCCCACTACCCTCCCTGTACTAACCCTACCCCAACCCTGGAGACCTCTTCACCCCCACTTCCCCCCTGTACAAATTCTCTCCTGTTAATAAATAATAATTATTATATATATATATATATATATATATATATATATAGATCTTCTGGCATTACGACTGCCTGGTGTGAGCATTGATTACTTTGTCTTATGATGACTGTTGGATAGATGATTCAGTTACTTAAACACATGTATTTTGTTGTACGTCGCTTTGGATAAAGGCGTCTGCTAAATGCCATAAATGTAAATGAAAAAAATAAACGAATAAATGATGGAAGCCCCTGCTAATATCCGGTAATGTGAACGCCCGGAGCCAGACCCAAAGCTATAGCTAGTTTACCGGTGGCCGGTACAGCTACGATATCGTGGGATTCTTTAAAGTCACTTATTTCCCGAGCGCTAGGCTTATATTACCCTCATCTCGTATGCCCTCATTCAAAATGCATTTTTTTTAGTTCATCCGTTAAGGTTGAATAAATGCTTTTTTTTACTGACAAATTGTAACACCTTAATAAAGAGCGTCGTATTAATGGTGGTGATCAGATCATCCAATTGTTGGTAATCTCTCTGAGGAATGTTCAATTTCTGAGACAGCCCCGTCCATGCGACATATATATCAATTACGTTATTTTTGGGCTCTACCAGAGCGCTACTGTTAGGGTAGCATATTTCTCCCAATTGAAACTGTTTAAATGAATGGGCTCAGCTAATTTAATTTTAAAAGAGGTATTTGTGTTTTTCGGATAGAGATCTTCACTAGCATTACTCAGCAGTGAGAGATACAAGTTATTTTCTTCATTCATGACGCGGTGGGGTTACTGAACCATCAAAGCCTTATGGTCCGTTATCTGGCTGGATGGTACCCAACTATGGAAGGCGGGCCCCAGCCTAACCACCTGACTTTTGCTTCCTTTCTCCATCCGTCACCACGTCTCTCTAAAATGGATTCTATTCGAAAAACTCGACCGGACCTCTCGAGCCTCATCTGTATCTTTTGCTCAACCAGCCCGGAGGTCTTCGTGTAATCTCCTTCTATGCTTGCGTACAAGCATAGGTGGGTCCCTGGGGTCGGAGTGGGGCGATCTGGGGATGCGGTCGCCGTTATGACGTCTAGTAGTCTGGTGGTGGTGATACAGGAGAGGCCGGAGGAAAAGGAGATAGAGGAGGGCTGGGTGTTGGAGGTGGAGGAAGAGGTGGAGCGAAGGGTTCCGGTGGTGGTGTAGGCGGCAGCGCTTCTTCTTCTTCTACTTCTTGTTGTTCCTCTTCTTCTTCTTCTTCTTCACTCAAGAGGGCTCGGTGAGCTGTAACCGCTGTGGAGATGTTGAGACTTTCCACAGAACTATTAACCAATCATTAATTACGACATATTGCAGGGCGCTCTCATCCCCTGAATGTATAGGTGTCAAATTAACATGGGGTGATGACATCAGTGTCGTAGCATTTGATAATGTAACAGCCCCTTCCTCCTCAGCATCTTCACCAGTTACTCCCCCGGTACTGTTCGGGTATGTACAGCAGGTCTTGGATGGACTTAGCGCAGGCCATATCAGATAATATCATGTATTATCTGTGTGAATGGCAGCAATATCGGCTCCTTCTGAGTTTGATGAGAAAGTTGATTATTTCAGTTAGACATCTAGGATTTCAGGAGGCAGATACCTTGCTAGGGCTGGGGTTCATGCTTTCCTGCTTTCTGCACTTTGCCCTGACTCAAGACAAAATGTAACCTGTGTGCATAAAATAGTGAATAAATGCAGCTCGAAGCCATCCCTTGTTAGCAGCCCATTCAAAGCCGATGCCATAAGCCATATGTTTACGCCACTAGTTACTCCTTAAATCTCAGCTGTCACCACATTATAGCAAACATAGATTGATCACTGTGTCCTCTCGAAAAACTCTAAAAGCTAATAAATCTCTTCTGGATGCTCTTATTTCCTTCTACCCATTAAACTGTTATTCTGGGCTTCTTACTACTTTCATTCGTCGTAGAAGTTAAAGTAGGAGAATCTATACATTCTTGACAAAGCAGTTGTTCAATCACAGTAAAATAATTCATTCAACACGCCCGAACATGCGTTAGTGTCAAATAGTCATGTAAAATGTAGGCCTATTGAAAAGATTATTCCAATAGACCCAGTTTTGCCCTGTTTTATGTTACATCAAGGTCTATGGTGCCAAAGGAATATTTTGGAACTTGCTGATGATGCTGTTCTTCTTCTTGACGACACACTTCAACCAACTAACTGCAGAAACTCAAAATGATAACATCCGTAAATCATTCAGACATTTACCTAAAACTATGGAATCCGTAGCTCTAAAAAAATCCATAGAACGAAAATATAACTTACAGCAACTTACAGGAAGTTCCTGGCCAAATAGTGTAGCAACCAGTTTTCAATGTCATCAAATATAACACTAACTCAATACCTCATGTTGCATTATACCGAAACTACACCAACAGCGTATTTGAGGATATATTTCATATAGGGAAGCTATCTGAAAATAATTTTCATCATCTGAAGCAGCCTATAGCTGCATGACATCAAGAATTGTGTGGTCACTGTTTACCTTTTTTTAATACAAGCCTAAAATGCGATACCGAACCTTTCAATGTGTGCAAGGTGATTTTTGCAAATGTTCTACTTCGTACTGCTTTTGCATGCATGTCTCATAGATCACTGTGAGTTGTTAAACCACGGCTCACAGTACAGAGACGTTACGGTGCCGTGACAGAGTTCGTATAGTTTGGCCGTTAGACCTAAAAATGCCTAACACTCACACAACCAGTTGAAGATAGCTAAAATCAATAGCTAGTGCAATTTAAACTAGCCAGCTGTCTTGCTGGCTAGAGGTTCTTTGTCTCTAGGAGGCTAGCTCTGTCGTTTACAATAGAGACTCTACCAAACTATCCCTCAGGCTTTGCAATTCTCAGAACCCCACTGTTACTTAGAGTACACTGTTGAAGCGAGAAACACAACCAACTCGTAAAGTTCCGAAAAACCCTAGACTCTAAGACCATTTGATACAGAAACTGATATTGTGCAACATGGGTTATATAATGGTGACAAACTTATTGATGTTACTTGAAGATATCTCATACCATCTCAAACTCTTCCACTACCTAAGTGGTCTGTGGACCCATATAAACATGTGTAACATTCTGCAGAAAACTTTGATACTCCTGATTCACGAGATGAGTAGTACACCTGCAAATCTGCACAGTGCCTTGCTGAGCCTGATCATCTCAAATGCAGAGCTTGTTTTTGCATTGATTAGGCCTACTGCCCTTTATGTGCAATTTACAGGGGTGTGACTATTAATCTGCTGCAGAGTAATGTTTTATTCTTCCAATTTGGCTGTTGGGAAGAGAATCATGCAATAGGATGTTATGCAGAAAAATGTGTTAGTAGTTCATGGTTGCAAAAGTTGTCTTGCAAAAGTTGAAGCTTTGCATTCGGTCTTGTCTGAATCAACATGATAAGTAGCCCCTTTTTCTGCCAATAGCAAGTGTGTGCCTATTTGCATCAATTTGGAGATTGACTAGATTGGAGAAGTTTCCCGGGCAGAGATGGGGGTGGTCATGAGTTGCAAATGACCTGAACATGGTATTCATTTTCCACCAATATATGCAACGTTGCAACTAGAAAGTCTTACAATTATGCTAACATCATGCATTTCATTGGACCAAGCAAATAACCTCAATCTCTCCAAAAACTCAATTTTAGTCACAGAGATAATTTCATCTAGTCTCGTTTTAGTCATCTCTTCTTCTTCTTTTCTCATCTTTTGCCACGGAAAAATAGGTGTTTGATGAATATTTTCGTCATTATTGGCATCAAATTAACAGTGCAACACCGCTGGGGTCGCTATTGTAAACTATTCTATTAATCTCAGCGTTCTGTGTATTATTCTCTCATATTTCTTGACAAATTAAGCAGTGGTATTCTTGCTCTTTACATAAAAAATGGATTTATTTTTTCATCAACGTTTTGAGGAGGCATCGCCTCCCTTGCATACTTGGACCACATGCCCCTGAAACCAACCAACCAACCAACCAACCAACCAACCAACCAAAGTCATTGTTTGAGACTGTTCAATTACAGCAACCAATACTCAAATGCAGCCTTTGAACACAGTGCAAGGGTATTGTTACTGAGACAGTAGTCTGGCATTTCCTAATGGGCTAAAACCTCCTTGAGTATACTCTGACCTTCACTAGAGACCCATTTATCAAATGGCCGGTTTTGTGTATGTGAGTGTTTTGTATGTGTGTGTGTGTGCGTGTCTGGTGTGGATGTGGCTGGGAGAAAGAGTAGATGCAAGGAAGACCATAGAGTGTTTTGTCATACACAATACGTGAGTTTGTTTTTGCTGAACGCCTCTGTGTGTGTATGCGTGTGAATGTGTGTGTGTGAGTGTGTGGGTGTGTGTGTGAGTGTGTGTGTGTTGTTTAACCTCCAAATCACACTTCAGGAAAATTCCTTTCCTCTGGTGGTATAGAGACATGAGCTCTCTGAGACACACACAAATACAGCACATATTTAGTTGGACCCAGTTAAAGAGCCTTTGTTTTCCATAGCATAGCGCAAACAAGAATGTCACCACTATGCACCATTAACCGTGCTATCTGTTCCATTACCACTAACAAGCAACGATAATCAGGGACTCATACAGTATTAAAATATATAACAATGTAATCACATCCCAATATGTAGTATGATAATCACAATATCAGTCTTTCGAGTGGTAGACAAAACATATACAAACCCCATGATCTTCCGTGCATTTTTAATGATTGAAATGATTCTGATGGGAGGAAGTTCACACTCATGCGCAAACATACACAAGACTTTGGGCCTTCCACATGCACACATGCAGGCGCACACACACGCACACGCACACGCACACACACACACACACACACACACACACACGTATCATTTGGACTGAATGGAGAAAGCGAATGTTGCTTCACAAACATCACATGCTATCCAGATTAGCCCCCCGCTGTTGTGTGTGTGCACCAGCAGCAGTAGAGTCGATCAATGGCCTCTCTTTGGCTTTGACACTGAACATACTGTCTGTCTTTTCGAGAGCGGGTTTGGAATAGCACAGACCAATTTACTGTGACAGGCTGGGCGCTAGTACAGAGTTGACCACACTGTACCAATGTTTCATCTTATCTGAATGCCTATTGATTTAGAAATGTGCCAACCTCGTTGGGTGCTAGGGATGGGTGAACTGTAGGTCACTTTGGATAAAGGTGTTTTCCGAATAACAATGTTGTTTTATATAACAATTAATAACAATTAATGTTTTTATTTTCACAAACTATATTCTTTCTTTTTCAAATGAAATGAACAAATACAATGAATTTAACTCACTGAGTAGTGACACTGGGGCGTCAGCCTGCAGGTTTCCTCCCCGGCAGTTCTGCCTCTGGTTCTGGGTTGGTGGTACCGGTTTGTACGACTGGCCCGTGGCTCGGTACATGGCCTGTACCCAAAGCACACGGTCCTGCTCATCATCGCTGGCAAACACCACCAGGTCGCCCTCCTTGACCGCGCTGAAGAACACTCGACCACCTTGTAGACCTGAGCGAGAGTGGACCACACATGATGATTAGAGACATGAAGGACAAGTGTACAGACAGATAGATGATATATCTAGGTCCTGGTAATGAGTAAGTGTACTTGAGAGTGTGTGTGTGTGTGTGTGTGTGTGTGTGTGTGTTCACCAGTGAATGTGGGGTTTGTGTGTGTCTGTGTTCAACTCTGCACTGCTGAGGCATACCAGGCTGTGGGTCTGCGTAGTCCACTGTGTAGCCTTCCAACTGCATCAGTTCATGAGGCTCTGACTTCTTCTCTCTGTAGCTGCACATGGCAAAGGTGTACTGGCTGACCTGTAAGGGTTAACAAGGGTTCACATTGCAATATCCTTATAAGTTCAATATGCAAGGGTTCATATTTGAATCTCATTATACAGTGCCCTACGTAAGTAATGGGACAGTGAAATCGCTTTTCTTCTTTTGACTCTACACAATGTTTGGATTTAATTAATTCAATTACTGTGAGGTTCTCAGCTTGTATTCGATTTATTGGTATTTGTATTTATTTGGTATTTGTGTGCATATTGGTTTCACCATTCAGAAATTACAACACTTTGTATCCCACAGATCAGGAACACTCTCCAGGAGGTAGATGTGAATGTGTCACATCTGCAGTAGACTTCACCAGAAGAACTACAGAGGTTACACTGCAAGGTGCAAACCACTAGTTAGCCACAAAAAAAGGATGGCCAGGTTAGGTTTACTAAAAAGTACATACAAGAGCCTGAAGAGTTCTGGAAAAAGATCTTGTGGACAGATGAGACAAATATTATCATGTACCAGAGTGATCGCAAAAGTAAAGTTTGGAGGAAAAAGTACCTGCCCAAGATTTAAAGCATACCACCTCATTTGTGAAACATGGTGGAGGGGGTGTTATGGTTTGGACATATATACCCTTCCACTAGAACTGGCCAACTTGTTGTTATTGATGATGTAACTGCTGACAGCAGCAGCAAGGGGAATTTTGAAGTGTACAGAAACATCTTGTCAGCCCAAGTACAAGCAAATGCCTCCAAATTCATTGGACGGCGCTTCACCATACAGCAGGACAATGACCTACAACATACTGCCATAGCAACTAGGGACATTTTCAGGGCCCAAAAGTGGAAAGTTGTTCACTTGCCAAGTCAATCTCCATATTTAAATCCTATTGAATATGCATTTAATATGCTGAAGAGGAGACTAAAGGTAAGACCTCCTCAAAACAAACAACAACTGAAGATGGCTACAGTACAGGCCTGGCAGAGCACCATCAGAGAAGATACCCAGTGTCTGGTGGGGTCAATGGGTCGCAGACTTCAGGCACTTCAGACAGCACGCAAAGAATTGTCGACCAAATACTAAACATGAGTAATTGATTTGGAAATTGTGTTTTTGGAGCCCAGAAATAGGGGGAGTATGTATAAAAATAGTTGTACTTTCTCAATGATGAAACCAATCTGAAAGAATAAAACACTGAATTTAAGATGAGAATCTACTTTGTAATTGTTTGATTTCTAATCCAAACTGTTGGAGTATAGATATTTATTTTAATTATAAGGAATGTTTCTGAATATGGTAACCATGTGAGACAATGAAAATAATATTGTCCTGTACATTCCAATTTCTTGTCCACCAGTATTAATGATAAACTTGCATGATCAACAATAAGTTGCTTTGTGTTTTCAGCTGGAAAACAACTACTTAACTGTATTTTGTCTGACATATTATAAAGCCACAAAAATAAGCAGTGACAGAAAAAGAGAAAATATGCCTATATTCACTTGAAAATAAATCTTCTCTTCTGGACAGAAAGTTATACACATGCACAAGTTTAGAAAATGGTTTATATCAAAAGGCACATAATAAGCGAAAGGGACCAACAAGAAACTATTCTGGCAACATCAAAATAAAACAAAAAGAAAATATCTAATAGTGTGGAAAATGACAGAGAGCCCATTTACACCTTGCATTAAAATGGGTCCTGTGATGGATCACGTATGATCTGATAACGATCTGACCTGGCCAGCTCATATTTACACCTTGTATTAAAATTTATCTGACTTCTGTGTCTGCATTGTGATCAGATGTCCTTTCTCACGGTTCGCAGTCGTGTGTCTAATTGAAATAAAGTTGAACAGAATGTGGTTAACAACCTCTGTGTCCAGGATTGCATTTACACTTGTCCACCCTCCTGAGGTAGTTTCACACATCACAATGTGTCTTTTTTCTATACACCTGTCTTTTTCATGTGGACACAATCAGGATGCGGACAGTATCTGGATACAGGACACATTTTAATGCAACGTGGGGTCAGATCAACCGGTTAGAAATCAACAGGTTTGATTTGCTGTACATCTTCATATACTTACTTACTTTTCTCTGTAGACTATTACAATGGTGGGCTTGTATAAGTTATACAAATTTTCTATGACAAAATGGGCAATTCAGGCTTAAGCGAGCTTTTCAAGCGTAAAGGAATTAACATGGTTGTAGTTAGGTTTTAACGTTCATCCTGACACATCAGAAAAGATTTTACCTGGACAAGAACATAATATCGCCTTTTCCAACGTTTCCATACTCGTTGTCCCAAGGCATAAAGATACCTGAAAAAAAGGCAGATATTGAGAATAATAAATAATGATGTAAATGTAAATTCAAGTTTAACCTTGGCAACCCTAATTTGAATTAAGGCTAGATTCTAAATACTGCAAATAGTTGGGTCAACCTAACATACAGCCAACATTTCCAAAACAACATTTCCTGATTACAAAGGCAATTAAACATTTCAGGATAATTTCAGTGTCGAAAATTTGTAAGAAATACATTACATTACAATAAATACCTAAACTCGCCACTCCAAAAAAACAAGATTTAAATATTTAAATTGATACTGTTCTGTGGCATATTACTGCTACTACAAATGAATAATAATATCGTTATAATGAGCTATAGTGAGATACACTCTCATTATTACCATCCAATAACAAGATGAGATCTTATTGTATCTCATAAACAATATAACTTGTTATTTCGTAATTAGGAGTTAAATCACAACATTACTATTTCATTATAACAATATTATAATTATATTATAATATATTTCATAATAACTTACTAGTTGCACACTAATAACGTGATCTTATCTAATCATAACAATATAGTTATCTTTTTATTTGAACTGCCGGCAATGCGAATAAAGAAAATATCTGTACACCTGATATTGCCACTCCTGTATGGGAAGTGGCAGCAATGCGGCACCATAGCTTTATGATTACCGTACTAAAATGCATGGAGAGACTAGACTTGTGGCATGTAGACTTGTGGCATGCAGACTTTTCGTAAGGATTCCCAAGAGTGTTTTCATAAATATTAGAACAAAGGCCTCTGTCAAAACTGATGTTTAAAAAGTTATGACAAAATAAGGCAATGATATCCTGTGCAAAATGTACAAGAAACATACATCCCTATATTTGCTAGCCAACTATACAATCAGGGATTTGTTTTGCTGTTCAATGGTCATTAAAATGCATACCCATTGACTGTCAAGGAATACAACTTATACATGCTGAAAAGGAAGACTCTGGGATATGACGTCAGCCTGTGAAAACAGAGCGTAAACACAACCAAACAGAACTTTCATCAAATATATTGTAGTGAACAAGAGCGAATGAGTGACTCATTTCACTACTCTTCACTTTCACTTTCTTTCATTCCATGTCCACCGGTTTCTTCTTTTTTGGTTCCATTTCTCTGAAAATTAGCATTAAGTAAAAACAGCTGCCTGGATGAGAACCAAATATATTTCAATTCTACCAGAAACATTCACAATTGCACAACAAAATGTTTGACGCATGGGCTCTGTCGCAACACACTCCATTCTCTAGTCTGTTGCATCTCAGTTTTGGAAAGCCTCTGGCAGCTCCGCCCCGCTTGTTTTTTGCTATGGCGTCATATCCCAGAGTCTACCTTTAATGATCTGTCTTACCTTATACACCAAAATATGAGGTGTATGATGAATTATTTAACTTCATTGTTTATGAACAATGTATACTATGAAGTACACTCACCGAGCACTCCATTAGGACTACCTGTACACCTTCTCATGGTGGAGATGGTGTAATGGTGTGGGGAATGTTTTCTTGGCACACATTGGGCCCGTTAATACCAATCAATCATCGCTTGAATGCCACAGCCTATTTGAGTATTGTTGCTGACCATGTGCATGGCTTCATGGCCACAATTTACCAATCTTCTAATGACTACTTCCAGCATGATAATGCACCATGTCACAAAGCAAAAATCGTCTCAAACTGGTTTCATGAACATGACAATAAATTCAGTGTTCTTCAGTGGCCTTCCCAGTCACTGGATCTGAATCCAATAGAACACCATTGGGATGTGGTAGAACGGGAGATTCACAGCTTGTCCACCTGAAAAATCTGCAGGAATTGCATGATGCAATCATGTCATCTTGGACCAGAATCTCAAAGGAATGTTTCCACGAAGAATTGAGGCTGTTTTGAGAGCAAAGGGAGGCTCTACCCAGTATTAGTATAGTGTTCCTAATAAAGTGTTTGGTGAGTGTATGCTTACAACTATAATTTCAATGTCATGGGCAGTTAGTCTTTGCATCCAGAGCCCTGTTGACCAAAACAACTGGATGGCCAGCCATTTGGCTGAAAAAAAAAAATTAAGGATTGCACCTTTAATTGCAGAAAAGGCCTAATACAGGCCATTAAATGGCATATTATCAGCATTCACTTTTTGATTTCTCTGACGTGATTCTGTCCTGCTATTACAATACACGACTAACCCTAACCCATTTATGGACTTTTTAACCTGATGATTATTAATCTTCACGTTACACAGCTCATGACATAACAGATGTTGATACATACTTTATGTCTACCCTTGAAAAAAAAATGTTGTCAGGATGCATAGAATAACCAAACCTGGAGGCTTCACAATCAATCGGGCCATTCACACAACTCAAACAATAGCATGGGATATAGAAGAGTGCAAGTGGGGAAATCAATAGATTGCTGAGGCACTTTCTATAGAGCAAAGAGGCATGCCCGGCTGCCTTGAAGAAAAGGCCTCCAGTCAAGGTTGGAGCCTTCGTGAATGTGGTCTGAGAAATCTGGGCCATTCTACGACAGTTGGGTTAACATGTGGCAGAAGTAATCATCCACTTGTGAAAATGATTTTCAGTTGGTTCTCAAACACCTTTCAGCCACTCATGATCCAATTTAGCTGACAACAATACCAGGCCATAGACAGTCTCAGACATACAGACCATTAAGGCTTTTGAGGCTGCAGGCACTTTTCAGTCCTCGACCCACAATGCCATGGCTTCCCATGCATTTCATGTCGGCCTAGGCTACACCAGTGTTCTTTAATACTCATTTAGTTGCAATTAAGGCAACACTAGTATTAATCAACATTGCTCTAAAAGAGAGAGCAACCACTTTGAATTGTGATGACTCAATGGAATGACATGGGTTGTAATGATGACCATTTATTAAGTTAATATGTCTCATATGAAATACAAGCAAAGGTAGAGGTGAAGGAAAAAATTCACACACAGGCTAGGCTACAATCAAACAACTACAGTATTTTTTTTTACATTTTCAACACCCAACATTTACGGTCCCAGCACTGAGGCAATTCACAGTCAAGAACAGCAAAAACAATAAAAAAGCCAAAACAAATACTCCCAATCTGAACGAAATGAGGGAATTCCAGTCATATTTTGACAAATTGATTGGTGGGATATTCATAACTCTAGACACTTTCTGCAATTTATCTTCCTCTTCTTTTATGCCTTTATTTAAATAAATAAATAAATACAGATATAATACAGAGATTAGCATAGGATAATATTCCAATATCTTTGTGGAGGGAGAGGCTGAGGACAATTTCAGACCAATAGGCCTATATTATTTGAGCATGTATTAGACCCCATTGGTAATTAATATGTAGTTATTAAAGGGAATAATTGGACAACTCTATGATTAAACGAAATGCATGTTTACAAGCCTACTTCAAGTATAGTAGTTACCAGGAGAAGGATTACCATCGGTACATACTTATTGAGAAAGTAACACTGACTCCATGTGGACATTGATTAGAACTACAACAACTAATAGCTGGATTGAGTCAAGTCCTATCATAGATTACAACCTGTGCACAATCAGCATAGTCATACTATCAAGGCAGATTCAACCATACATATTTTTTATGTCCTGTTTCTTATAATCCAACATTACACAGATTCAACTCGGACATTTGAGTGCTATATACACTATTGTAATCCTATTAAGACATGATAGGTTTGTCACAGAGCCAAATAGACTATTAACAACTGTATTGTTATGTTGAGAGATATGAAATGTGTGTGTGTGTAATTCTGTTGAAGCATATTGGGACATGAATAATTATCAGTAGGAGGGATTCTCTCTTTATCCCATCACACACCTTTCTCTAACCTCTCTCTCACACACACACGCACACACACACACCATGGTGGAGTCTGTCCAATCTCAGACAGAGCTTGAGTGCCTTGGTGGCCCCTTGGCTGGACCTATTCAGTAGGCTCTAGAAGCACTAGAAGTGAGAGAAAGTGACAGGAGGAACAACAACAGCAAGAACAAGATAATGGAGTCCTTTCACCACGTACATATGTTCTCACAGAGAGAGAGAGAGAGAGAGAGAGAGAGTCTGAGTGTGGCATCACCTGACCAAAAGAGAGAGTAGAGGGAGAGGCCTGGTGAATTAAGAGTGAGGAACTCCTCTTGTTCTTCTCCTAAAAACTGAGAGGACAAGGAGAGAAAGAAAGGGATAGAGGGGAGGAAGAATAGAAAGGAAGATACTGATCAGCAATAAAAGAGCAGAAAGCAGAGAGAGGCCAATAAACTGCTTTCCCCAGCCAAATTCATTGTTTTGAGAAACATTTTTGAAAGAGTGGAGAGAGAGAGAGAAAGAAAGAGAGAGAGAGAGAGAGAGAGACAGAGATGGGGCGAGGGAAGAGGGAAGCTCCACTGTTTTGAAGCTTGGGCTGCAGCCCTCTGTGCCCCCCCTCTCCCTATTGTAAGTAACCCACTCCCTCTCCCTCCCTCCCTCCCTCCCTCTGTCTCTACTCCCCCTTTCCTCCTCCCTCTCATTCCCTCACCTCCTTTCCCCCTCGCTCCCTCCCTCTTTTTTCCCCTACCACCCTTTCTCTCTAAATCTCAAGAGTACACCCCCCCCCCCCCACACACACACACACCCCTCCCTCTCTGGGGGGTGGTGGTGGCAGATTGCAGTCCTCCAGTCTTGGGGAGGCTGAGACAGAGCTCTGAGAGACTCCCCCAACCCATGTCTACTCTTCTCCTCTCCGCCTCTCCTCAACAGATGGCTGCTTTTAATGGGGAGCGCTCAACCTGAAAATCCACCCTCCCCATCTCTCTTTCTCTCTCTCTCTCTCTCAGTCTCTCTCCCTACTCGTTTGCTTTCCCTCTTCTTCTCACTCTCCTCTCATATAAAAAAGTGTGTGTGATACAGGTGTGTCAGTATGTTTGTGTGTGCGTGCGTGCGTGCATGTGTGCGTGCGTGAGTGAGTGAATGAGTGGAATGAGAAGGACTGTGTGTGGAGGAATTGTGGATGTGGCTAAGAGGCTGGCTTAAAATGTTCCAAAGAGTGTGTGTCTCTCTCTGTGTGTCTATGAGTGGTTTGTCTACAAGTGGACTACATGTTGATGAATATACAGTACGTCACCTCCTTTGTGTATGTGTGAAATGGGACACTTTAGAAAGTGTGCCTCCAAGTGTATCCATGAGATAGATTAGTGGGATTTTTGGGGTGTGAGCTTGCTTTGCCAATGTGAGGTTGTTTCAGTGTGTGTGTGTGTGTGTGTGTGTGAGTGAGTGAGTGAGTGAGAGAGAGAGAGAGAGAGAGAGAGAGAGAGAGAGAGAGAGAGAGAGAGAGAGAGAGAGAGAGAGAGAGAGAGAGAGAGAGAGAATGTGTGTGTCTGAGTGAGAGAGAGAAAATGTGTGTGTGTGTGTGTGTTTGTGTGTGTGTGTGTGTGGGGGGGGGGGGGTGCCTGATCTTCACCCTGGCACTTGAGGGGTCAGATGAGATGGTAATTACTGTCTGAAGAGGAACCAGCCAATTAGGGGGAGCCACTTAAAACCCAGCAACGCACACACGCACACACACACACACACACACACACACACACACACACACACACACACACACACACACACACACACACACACACACACACACACACACACACACACACACACACACACACGCTCACGCCTACACCCCCACCACTACAGTAGGAAGCTTTGGGGAAACTCACCCCTTACTGTTTGGCATTGCCTCTACTTCATCATGGCTCTATCGTACACAAATGCCTATGGAATTGCTAACAAGTGAAACATCTTGCTTGTTTGTATTTGAAGAGAACATTATTTTGAATTATGCTGTAGAAGTTAGAATGTATTTATTTGTGCCAACTTAGCACACCCTTGCTGATGCATCAATGTCAACGGCATCAATGGCATGTGTCTTTGTGTCTAAATCTGTGACTGTGCTGCCCTCTACTGGTAAACAGAAGGAAGCTCAACATGTGTCTGCCTAAAATGAGTCTTTCAAGCCAGACGTGTTGCTTCCTATGAATATACAAGATTATACATGAAAATACAAAAACAGTGAATGTCGAAAGTGGACAACAGTAAGCTATTTGTAGGGCGAAAACTTGACTTCCCTACCCCAGTAGAGGGTCGTGGCTTCATATTTCCTGGATTTTAAAGTTTCTGGGGTCCGTCCTTATGCCGTAACTCTGTGGTTATACAAATTAAAAAAATGTTTAACGCCCCACTTCACTCTCTCCCCCCCACCCCCACAAACTATTTTCTAGTTTTCGCCAGTTATGAGCCACAAATTCCGGGTGCTTATTGCTTAAGCATGAGCCGTTGAGCCAACTAGCAGCACTGCAGGTGAAACGTGAAAGCCGACAGTGGAGCAAGGGAGATAATTCAAAGTTAGGAATCTCAAAGTTAATTTATATTTGTATATAAGCCCAGATCTGATTAACAAAACAAAAAAAACTACAGATTTTATATTTTGTAGCTCAACTGTGTTAGTGCTGTTCAAGGCAAGAAAGACTAGTTAGTTGAGGTCTGACTGAGATTTTAAAGGGGCAGTGTTGTATTTTAGGAAAGACAGAGGTGCAAGTTATTTAATCATTAGGCTACAACAGAATGCAGTTTTATAGGTTTCAGGTCAAACATGACCGATGTTTTAATAGCAGCATTTTCATTAAAGCTACAGTCTGTAATTTTCCCAGTAATTTCAAATAATGTATACTGAATAGGCCTACCCATTGGATTTTGATAAATATTACTTATAAAAAGCATAATGAGGTAATTACAACTGTATCACCTTTCCACAACCAAAAAAACAATGCCTTAAAGTAAGGTAGCATAATATTTCTCATACTTTTATCCATCTAAGCTGGATATTTGTGCACTTGATACAATTTGATACTGTTTTTTTTATTTACTTATTTCTCGCTTGCCTCAATTTTCTGAAAATGAAATCCGTTAAACAATTAATCAAGTTACTCAGCCCTGGCCTCTGATAGGCTTGGTGAAATACCCACCATCTTGCTTACCTATCCAATCCTTTCATACCGACTCAAGTGTCTAGGATGCGGGGCTGGGGGGTTGTTTTTCAGGAAAGGGTCTTATTCAGTTAACAATTCAAACACAGCCTTTCTATCTCTACATCCTTTTGCCTCCATCTCTTCTCTCTGTGGCCGCTGGGGGGCGCTGCTATCCTTTCAATGCCTTCCATTTTCATGATGCTCCCTCGCCACATTTGAAACTATTTCTCTCATCACTCTAAAAAGCAAATTTAGCAAAAACAGATTCATCAAACGGGAAAACTTTTGCTAACAAAACTTACTAGTAAAATGAAAAAATCATGTTATTTACCATGTGTATGCAAAGGTTTCGGCAGCCCCAAGTCATGAGAGAAGTGCATCCTTTATTGAGTTGCATGTTTGCAACTGCATTGTAAGCAGTATTGTATTTGATTACAAAAGTATGGGTGGAGAACATTTTGATTCAAATTGATCAATGATGGCTTATTTTATTGCAAAGACATGCAGTGTTGGGGAAGCTATTTGGAAAATTCACTAAACTACCAATAACTTTAGAAGGGAAGGAGTTTAACCACACTAAATCTACCCTTCAGAGAAATATAGTTTGTCAAACTAAACACACAACAGTCAGTTACTGACAGATGACCAGTCCGTATGACAGAAAAGCGCGAGACTGAAACGTTCCGAGAGAAGAAAAAAAAACAGTGGGGAGATAGGAAACAGTGAGGGAAGAAACAGTAGGGGAATTTGAAGTTTAAGGCCTGGAATTATAGTTATTTATTTGTTTTTTGTTTTTGTTTTGGGGAAACATGTAGTGAGTAATTAACTACTTGAATTAAACACTACTAAGATTTGAATTTAGTCTAACTACCACAAAGCTACTGCAAAATGTAGTTAAACTAATAGTTGAGCTACATGTAGTGGAACTATTCCCCAACACTGAAGAAATGTAAGGTAGTAGCATATATAGTGGAGTTTTAAATGATAACTCAATTGTGACAGGGTGGTACACTATAGTTCTTACCCGCTGTGCTTCATGTTGGGGGGTTTGTCCATGCGGACGGCCAGTTTGATCTTCAGCTCAACATCCAGACTGTTCTTGGGGACCACCATCCTGTGGAGCTCAGCCTGCTTGGGGCCGTTAGTGGTGGGATTCAGGACCAGCTGGGTGATGGGAGAGAGAGAGAGAGAGAGAGGACTGCTATGAAGGGAAGTGATGTGGAAGGGAGGTGGAGAGATATGTAAAGAGAGAGAATGGTCGATAGTTTCTTTACAACCAGGCAGGGGAAGAAATGGTGTAATATAGCTCTGAGCAGCGAATATCGTGGTCCAAGCTGCTTAAAATGAGCTAAAATGCAAAAATGTCATCAACAAATCACTCAGTAAGTTGAATTGAGTCCATCTTAACACAAGGATAATAGTTCATGTATTTTTGGAATTAATATCTTTGTTTTTGTAGGGTCTCTTGATTTGCATAGGAATCAATTACACACTGTGTAGATTAGGATGCCACTACCAACTCAGCAAATTTCATAATTTTCTCTTGATCCTGACAAACTCCCCAGTCCCTGCCAGTGACAAACATACCCATAACTTGATGTAGCTACCACTATTCTTCATGAGAGATGGTGCAGAAACTCCATTGTATGTGCTGGATTTGCTTTGTAGTAAAACCAAATAAACACATATCCAGTCACTTTCTTTGCTGTATCACTTGAATTCATTGTTGCAAACACAATTATGGATATGAGATAGATTATTTTCCATTAAGGGATTCTTTTCGGCCACTTGGTTATAGACCAATTCTGTAGAGTGACTGAGATGAAGTTGTACCATCGACTGTGCTTTTTCCTCTCCACCATTCAATTTTGTATATTTTTGTAAGTCTCCCCAGGCCTCAGGGTTGCATTCCTGAGCAGTTTTTTTCCTCTCCATTTGTTCAGTTTGTAATGACAACCTGATCCACAAAGTGTGTAATTGATTCCTATGCAAATCAGAGACCTTATAAAAACAAAGACATTAATTCCAAAAGTACATTAACTATTATCCTTGCATTAAGATGGACTCAATTCAACTTATTGAGTGATTTGATGATGACATTTTTGCATTTTAGCTCATTTTAAGAGTTTCATAGCAAAGGGTTTGAATACTTATGTACATGAGGTATTGAAATTTCATTTCATTCTGGGGTATTGTGTGTGGATTTATGGCAAATTCTTTTAATTTAATCCACTTTAAATTGAGTAGTTTTGCGGCCCGTGATGGACTGGGCCGTTTTCACCACCCTCTGAAGAGACTTACGGTTGAGGGCGGTGCACCTGCTGTACTAGGCAGTGATACAGCCAGTCAGGATACTCTCTGTGGTGCATCTGTAGAGGTTTGTTAGGATCTGGGGGTCCATACCAAATTTCCTCAGCCACCCGAGGAGGTGTGGTGTGACCATGTTAAGTCCTCTGTGATGTGAACACCAAGGAACTTGAAGCCGCTGACTCTCTCCACTGCAGCCCCGCCAATGTAGATGGGGCCCTTCTTCCTCCTGAAGTCCACAAGCTCCTTAGATTTACTGATGTTCAGAGAGAGGTTGTTGTCCTAGCACCAGTCTGCCAGGACTCTTACCTCATCCCTGTAGGCTGACTCCTCGTTTTCAGTGATCAAGCCAACCATAGTGGAGTCATCAGCAAACTTTATGATTGAGTTGGAGCTGTGAGTGGCCGCACAGTCGTGATTGAACAGGGAGTACAGTAGGGGACTGAGCACACAGCCCTGTAGAGCTCTCCTGTGTTGAGAGTCAGAGTGGTTGAGGTGATGCTGCCTACACTCCACCACCTGGGGTCTACCCCAGAGAGAGACCCAGGTCCCTGAGCTTAGTGAGCTTAGTGACAAGCTTGGAGGGGACAATGGTGTTGAATGCTGAGCTGTCGTCAGTATTCTCACGTAGGTGTCCCTCTTGTCCTTGAGCCTATTTAATGAATATTTTAAGTTTGGAATTTGATTATTTCAGTATAGTGCCACCATATGGCAAATAGTTTTGTTTACAATAGTGTTTTGATTATTTTCTCATCAGTACAATATGTACTATCTGCGAGTTTCAGAGTTTTCTACCAAGTGGTTGCTGAGATAATCATAATAATAATAATAATAATAATAATAATAATAAGAAGAAATAGCAGCATGAAACAGGGTTCAAGACCTGAAGCATCATCTTCAAGTGAACAACACCAAACTTAGTCTGAAGACTAAGTTTGGAAAATAATCAGAGTGATGTCCTTGATGCCCATGCAAAGTTTCATATCAATTGAACAAAGTGACCTGGATTGAGAAGCACTTTTTTACAGATTGTTGATTGTTTTATCACCGTAGTTAGAGACTAATGCCGTGAACATAATGTAGCAAATTTCAAGTCAATTGGACTTGCGGTTCATGAGAAGAAGATTTTCACCAAATCCAAGATAGCGGAAAATCCGTTGTGGCGGAAGTTATGGGTCCTTGAAGCAAATTTGTTCCTTGTGAGGAGAGGAACAAGTATACCTTCGGGGCTTGAATCCCTTATTAGCAATGCTGCTAATAGATTAGCAGATACTGAAACACATATATTCTAGCACACCCCCACCCAACCTGCCAGTCAGTCCATGCTTAACTACACATTTTCATTGACACACACACACACACACACACACACACACACACACACAAACACACACACAAACACACACACACACACACACACACACACACACACACACACACACACACACACACACACACACACCACCTCCAACCACTTCATCCAGACATATCTCCTTCGTCAGACAGTTTTGTCAGTGACAGACATCCACATCCTGTCTCATATTCTCTCTGTGACTCTGATGGGACCAGACAGATGTAGGACACCAGAGACAACGTGCATCTGGGGGGAAGACAAAACAAGGCGCACAAGGTCTCGTTTACATTATAAAAGTCCCTCTGTGGTTGCTCTGCTCCATTCAGGTAGAGACCAAAGCTAAGGCAATGAGATCCCCAACTCTGAATAGACTCAAAGGACACACACAGGCACTGCATGTTGTTTGAAAGAGACATTTTGAGTTTGAGACTGAAAGTGAAAATAGAGTGACTGACTGTCTGTATGTGTGTGTGTGTGTGTGTGAGAGAGATAGAAGGGTACACAAAAGCATTCCCACGCCATTCATTACTGATGGGCAGAGTGATCTTGGAGGAGCTCATTGTTTTGTTAGGGTCTCATATGGGAGTCTTCATCTGTTTTTCTAATGAGTAAAGATAATGATGAAGAGAGAAAGAGGAGGGGGAGAGAGAGAGTGGGGTCTCTTTTCTTAGCAGTGACGCTAACAATAGTGATGATCGATATTGATAGCGGGTTCATATCAATACTGATTGATTTTGATGGCGGTTCATATCAATACTGATTGATATCATATATCAATACTGATTGATATCAAAGGTGTTATCAGTACTGGTCGATATTAATGGTGCTATCAATTGATATTGGTGGTTGAGAATAATTGTAATAGATATGGCGGTTTGATATCAATGAGTGATTTCCAGTACTGTGTATTGGTGATTGAGCATATCTAAAGTGATTGTATCTCTGGTGATTGAGAAAGGTGGTAACTGATATCATTCGTGGTTGATATCAGGGGAGGCTGGTGGAGGTAGACATTGATGGTCGGGCTTATTGTAATGCATGGAATGGAATAGGAAATGGCATCCAACACATTTCATACCATACCTCATTCCATTCCATGCATTGCAATGAGCCAGTCATCCAGCCACCACTGGTTGATATCAGTGAGGGATTGCTCACCCGCCCCAGCTCCTTGTCCTCCAGGGCCAGTACACCTGTGCTCTCTGTGAAGAGCTTCACCTTGACTGCGGGCAGCGGATGCGTCGTTGTGAAGTCCCCCTGAGTCCCCCACCTGAAAGACACAAGGTTCCCCCCCTCATGATAAAACACTCCGAAGCATCGATGTGTTGACGAACTATCTATGCTAACTGTCTATGCTAACTATCTATGTGTGATGACCAACTGTCTATGCTAATTACCATATTATAGAAACTCGACTAACTGTCAAATCTCTTCAGCCTATGACAAGAATGGGACATAGAAGCCAAGTTAACCACACTGGGCACACACTGGACACACACAGTTTCGGGCAACATGATTGCTGCAGCAAGACTACTGCTCTTTGAGTATCTGCCCCGCACCGCACACAGCTTGCAAAGACCTGTGACCATGTCCCTGTGAGACAGTGGCTAAATGTTGCAAGGTTGTTGAGCACATCATCAGTGTGTCTGTTGGTGTGTAGTTGAAAAAACTATGACAGCTCTAATTAAAATAATACTTTGTTCAAGAGATCAGGTAAGTAAGGCTATATCAAATTGTTATTACTAGTCCATGTCGGCGCTATTAGGCAATCATAAGATTTAAATATATCAAGACCCTTGCATGCCATTATGTAGGCCTATACTATACTATGCTCACACACTGAAGGCTCAACACAGCAAGAATGTATTATCCCGTCAAAATGCAGTCTGTTATTAACTGAGTGATTCAGCCCAATGAATCTCAAAGGTCTAGTGGGTACTGTCAGACATTGATAGAGAAAGGAAAATTAGGATGAGAAATGTGATTTCTAAGAGTGTGCTTTTGCCACCAGCAGCTGCTCTCAAGAAGTGTGTGTCTCTGTCTGTCTGTCTGTACAATTATCTATGCATACAGATGGAGCCAGATAGATTGCATGAAAAGTCCTGCGGACTGTTTTCGTAGTGCTGCAACACTACTCAAATAGTCAGGAAGCTCTGCAGAGCCTGAACACACAGGAGATTAAACTCCTGCTTGCGTACCAAGGTGTACTTCTGTTTGCATCCACCAGAAGGCGCATGGACCGAAGCTTTTACAGTACAACATTAAGCGCACAGAGACAGCTCGCACTTTACAGAGAGCAGGCGAAAACATTGTATTGTATTGTAGATTTAACTAATTATCCGAGGTTGGTTACCTCTTTACACAGCATTATATCGATCACTGAAATTAAGCTGTCATTTTGACATGCTGTGATTAATATTATTTTGTAGGCAAAATATATAAAACTCACAAATGTTAATCTATAAACATAATTTTATTTTCACTGTTTTACTGCCGTATCATTTGTAGTTGCCTACAGTAACTGTATTTTTAACATTATTTTTCGCCCCTGTCCAGTGTATCATGTCTCATAGTTGGCTACAAATTAATCACTTTCATATATTGATATTGACACCTTCTTCGGGTGAGGGTTAAAAGAGCTAATTTATGCAATTTCTCCACCTGATATTTTTCCATACTGGAAGTGTTAAAGGTCAAAGCAAAATAACATGTAAAAAGAAAGCAATATCAGAAATTGCAATGAGTCCCCATTATTTACTTATTTCGTTTCATGGTTATTTATTATTACTATTATTATTATTATTATTATTATAATTGACATATGCAATGCTATGAATGATGCTCTATATACATATATTACTTTATTGTGAAGCACTTGAGTACATCTATGGATGTGGCGTAATTTATAATGAATGACTAGAATAACAAAAAAGAATGACTGAACAGAAACAGTGCTTTTCTTCATTGATTTTATTTTGTAAAATGGTAAGTGAAAGGTCTGTACAGTATTAAATGCTTTCAGGCATGGGGGCGCCAATTTCAGTACCCATTGTGCCCACCGGTGAAGTAGCGTCTTTGGGTTTTAGAAACACTTATCTCACTGGAATCAGCCGTCTATGACCACTCAGAGTCTTGACCATTCATCCAAGCTTTGGCGATCAATAAAAACACATCCCCTGATAACTATTAACATTATTTTGAAACAATACCACCCACAATACTTCAGTACAGAGTACAACTGTACTCACAAATGGTTCCTCGTTAAAAGTTATGTATTATAAAAACTAAAATTAGATTACTCTACATTTTTTTTAATTGGACTCGGCTGATGTCCTACAAAAAAGCAAGACACAATTACACGTGCGCATTGAAAATAATGGACTTCTGGGTGCAGTGTTAGGCTATACAGATTAGAAAAATTACAGTTGTGTTAATTTTTCAATAAAAAAAACTAACAGCTACGGGCGACATTTCAATTTCAAGTTTGTGGGATACGATCATTAGAAAACTTGCCCAAGCACGACTTACTAGCACTATCTAGCCACCGAGGTTAGTATGTGCACAAGGTCAGTTTTAGCTTGCCTCAATTCATGACTGCCGCATCATCACACGCAATACATTTGGCTCCATCTGTAATACTATATGCGTATTGTGCCTTAGCACAAAAGCTGTTTGAGTCATATTGCAGTGACCCCTTCAACCTTTCTGTCTGTATGACAGCATTTTCAATTAACTAAGAGAAGGGGTCATGCTCTTAGCAGAAGTCCTTAAAACACAGCTCTTTGTCACCTCCTTCATCCTGTGTGGTTGATGACTCCATGTTTCTAAGTAGCACTTACTGTATTCTCTACCCTGTGGTTTCATCAAATTGTGTGAGTACAGTGCTAACAATGGAAGGTGAGAGTGAGGATAAAGAATAACACCTGTCATGAGAAAATTACTTTGCTTGAGGGTGTTTGCGTTTGTGTGCTTGCATGCCCTCAGAATCACAAATGACCCCCTATTTCTCAAGGGCATCTCTCAATGTGTTCCTGTTGCCAAGGCAACCTGTGGAATGTCTGCTCAATTTGCCTCTCAAAGTTCGAGAGACAAAAGAAATACAAATGTTAATTTGCAGAGGAAAGAAGAGCCATGATTAAAAACAAGCAGTTCTTCAGAATTCACACTCTTTATGCTCCATATTGCTGTTGGAAAGCTTACCAGACTGCCCTGTGAGTCGCGGAGACATAGTTCAGTTCGCTATGTGAGGAAGGAAGATTATCTTACCGACAGCAAATTCCGAAGGCATTTTCCTGTAATTTGTTTGCATCATAAAGTACCTTAGGCTAAATCTGATCAGACAAACAGTAGAATAGCAAGAGAGACCGACAAGGATCAACATGAACAACACAGTTCTCACTCAGAAGAGCATCAAAATGAGCAGAGCGCGTGTATGGGATGGCAGGTTTTTAAAAATTTGTTTTATACCCGCTGGAGATCACTTATGTGCCGCCCAGCTATGATTGGAAGACAAGTGTCTAGGTCTAAAGCCATTGTTTTCTTAAATACTTCAAATACTTAAATTAAATATCCTAGGCCTTTGAGGCGGCAGGTAGCCTGGAGGTTATAGAGGCCGGCCAGCAATCGGAAGGTTGCTGGTTCGATCCCCGCTCCAGGAGGAGCCGGATGTGAGCCAGTAACTGGAAGGTTGTTGGCATCATATCCAGGTGCCTACCTGCCGTTGTGCCCTTAAGCAAGGCACTTAACCCCTAACTGTTCCAGGGGCGCCGGAATATGGCTGACCCTGTGCCCAGAGCCCAGAGCTGTGTTCTCCCTTGGGGGTGTGCACGTCTGCTGTCTCGGAGGGGGGTGTGCAGTGCGTGTGTGCTGTCTTGGGGGGGGTGTGTGCAAAAATTACCACATTCCAACAATTGATGAGAATTTGACTTTGAGTGCGAGACGCATGCCGATGAGGATCATTCATTGTCTGTCAGCTGCCTGGGGCTTTTTGTTTTTTCAGTTGGGGCCTCCAGTCCACCGGTAGGCCGAATATTATTTTAATCTTAATTTCTGTTTAACTGCACTGTCACCAACCGCTAACTGCTAGAATTTTTGGAAGTCAATGGACCCTAAATGAACATGTTTGAAATGCAATATCTAGATATGCGGGCATATGTAAGCAAGTGATCATATCGCATGACTGACTAATTATAGGGTAGGTCAGACTGACTGTATGGCAGGTTTATGAAGCCTTTTGTACACTGAACTCGAGGCCATTATTACAGTCCCTGAGCTCACTAAGAGAATTGCTAATGGCAATTATTACCGCATGGACTCACGCTGCTGCTGTTTAATAACCACGCCAGGCGCATGGTAGACAGCAGCAGGCCGTGACTCACCTTCAGCTAATCCTTGCAAGCAATATACAAAATATATTTTGACTTTATTGATGAACTCAGTCTCTAGACTAGTAAATTCAATTAATCTTGTTTAGACTCAGTGTGTAAGTTATCCTGCCAAAAGCCTAGGGTGCTAGCTTTTGTTGAGAATAGACTGTTTGAAGCCAATCGCTGTCCAGTACTAGTGCCAGGGGCTGCAACTTTGCTAACTACATAAACAGGCTGGTCATTAACTGGTCGTTAGATGGGAGGGGCTGCAACTCTGCTAGGTCATCAGCAATTACAGAATCTGTACTTCTATTCTGACTGTCTAAGAACGACGCCTGACACAAAGACGAGGGAGTCTATCTGTGGGAGTCCATCGAGGAAGGACTGAGAGAAGGGCCAGACTGCTAAGTATTTGTTTTTGTTACCCTTGTGTGTATTTAGCGCTACCTGCATCTCATATTGCCTTGCAAACCCTCTAACTATACCTGTAACTACCACAATGTGCTTTCTCCCCATTCCTGATATTTCATCGCTCAGGAGGACACATAGACGCTATACCCCCCCTCACAACCCATCTAATCTAGTCTACCCACCCGGCCACGACCTCACTGTTGCAGGAGGACTTTGGAACTGCCAGTCAGCAGACCGGAAGGCATAAGCTGAGATAGCCTCTCATGTCCCTCAACTTCCTGGCTCTCACCGAGACATGGATTACACCGGAAAACACAGCTACTCCGGCAGCCCTCTCTGATGCCTACTCCTTTTCTTACTCCCCTAGACTCTCTGGTCGAGGGGGTACCACAGGGCTCCTCGTCTCACCTAAGTGGTCACATAATGTCCTTCTCCTGTCACACCTATCCATATCCACCTTCGATGCTGTTTCTGTTACCTTCCCTGTCAAACTTCACATTGTTGTTATCTGTTAGCTTGGTGACTACTTGGAAGAGATGGATGTCCTTCTCAGCTTCTTCCCTGAGGACGGCACACAGCTCACACTACTGGGTGACTTCAAAATCCAGTCAGAGAAGTTTCACTCGTCTGGCCTTCTTAACCTTCTCTCCACGTTCAACCTTACCCTTTCCCACTCTCCTCTGACTCATAAGGCGGGCAATCAGCTCGATCCCCCCATACCTCCAACCTTACTGTTACCTTTCTTACAGTTTCTGACAATCATTTTGTATCCTTCTCCCATCCCCTCAAATCCACCCCCTCTCAGTCAGACTCTATCCATACTGTATCCACTTGTCTCAACCTGCGAACCCTCTCCCTCACCTCTCTCTCTTCCTCTGTCTCATCCTCCCTACCCTCTGTTGAATCCTTCTCCCTTCTATCTACTGATGCAGTCTCCTCCACCCTCCTGTCCACTCTTTCCTCATCCTTTGACTCTCTCTGTCCACTAACCACAAGGCCAGCACGATCCCCTTCACATGCTCCTTGGCTGTCTGAAACCCTGCAAGCTTGTAGATTAGGGCTTTGGGCAGCTGAGAGGAAATGGAGTAAAACCAGCCTCCTTGATGACCTAAAACTTTATCTCTCGCTCCTCCTCAACCACACCTCCTCTGCATCAGCTGCTAAAGCTTCTTACTACCATTCCAAAATTCAATCCTCTGCCTCTGACCCAAAGAAACTGTTCTCCACATTTTCCTCACTCCTCAACCCACCTCCTCCCCCCCTTCCTCCTCCCTGTCTGCAGATGACTTTTTCACCTACTTTGAAAAGAAGGTTGATGACATTAGCAGCTCCTTCACTCAACCTCTCGCCAACACTGCTACCACCCCTCCCAAAACCACTGCACTACCCTAGCTGGTTTATCAGCTTTTCCCCCCTCTCCCCTGATGATATACTAAAACTTGTCAATCCACCACCTGCCCTCTCGATCCTATCCCCTCACCCTTTCTCCAATCTATCTCCAAAGACCTCCTTCCGTTCCTTACCACCATAATCAATTCCTCTATATCCACAGGATCTGTCCCACCTCTTCTCAAGAATCCAACTCTTGACCTGTCTGCTTACCATAACTACAGACCAGTATTCCTTCTCTCCTTCTTATCTAAAACCCTTGACAGTCTCTTACCAACTGTCTCACTATCTCCTTCAGAACAACCCCCATGACCCTCACCTATCCCGCTTTAAGGCTGGGCACTCTACTGAGACTGCTCTCCTTACTGTCACTGAGACCATCCACTCTGATCGAGCTTCCTCCCTCTCCTCTGTTCTCATTCTTATGGATGTATCCGCTGCATTTGACACAGTAAACCACCAGATCCTTCTCCCCACCCTCTCAGAGCTGGGCATCTCTGGATCTGCATTCTCCTAGTTTGCATCCTACCTGGCCGATCACTCTTACCAGGTGACATGAAGAGGGTTGCTGTCCTCTTCATGCGCCCTCACCACTGGGGTCCCCCAGGGCTCTGTCCTAGGGCCCTTAATGTTTTCTCTTTATACCAAATCTCTTGGCTCTGTAATTTCCTGACATGGTTTCTCCTACCACTGCTACGCTGATGACACTCAACTCTTTCTCTCTTTCTCTGACACACAGGTGGCGACACAAGACATTTCTGCTTGGATGTCAGTCCACCACCTCAAGCTCAACCTTAACAAGTCTGAGCTGCTCTTCCTCCCTGGGAAAGCCTGCCCTCTCCAAGATGTCTCCATCACAATCAAGAACTCCACTGTGACATCCTCCAAGACAGCCAAGAATCTTGGGTTGATCCATGACAACCACTTGTCCTGTGTGGCGAACATCACAGCAACAACGCGCTCCTGTAAATTCTTCATCTACAAAATCTGAATGATACATCCATTCCTCACGAGAGAAGAAGCACAACTCTTGGTCCAGGCACTAGTGATCAACCACCTTGACAACTGCAATGCACTTTTGGCCAGCTCCCTGACACCGCCATCAGACCTCTGCAGCTCATCCAGAATGCTGCTTCCCATCTGGTGTTCAATCTCCCCAAACTCTCTCATGTCACCCCCCTCCTCCGCACCCTTCACTAGCTCCTGGTAGCAGCTTCAAGACCCTGGTACTCGCCTATCGGGCGGTAAAGGGAACAGCTCCTCCCTATTTGTAAGCAATGGTCAGCCCCCAAACCCCTGCCCGATCACTCCATTCTTCCACCTCGGCTGCCGCCTGGCACCACTGCCTCTACGAGGATGCAGCAGTTGCGCTGTTCAGTCACGGCTTTTCACTGTCTTGGTGTGCCGGTGGTGGAAGGGGCTTCCCACTGCTGTCAGGACTGCAGAGTCACTACCTATCTTCCACTGACTTAAAGACCTCTTCACAGCCCACTACCTACCTATTAATAATAATAATAATAATGATAATAATAATAATAATAATTTAAACATAATTTAAAAAATCCTTCCCTCTTCTAGCATTGTGACTGCCAATGGCACCTGGTCCTAGCATAGATGTTTGCTTATGATGACTGATGTATAGATGATTCATTTTCTTTAAACAAAAGCGTCTGCTAAATGTCAAAAATGACATTTTCATTTCCAGGTGACCATGAGACAATAACAGCACAGGTAATATCATACGTATGTCACACCCACAGGCTATTACAGAACGTCTCTGTTCCACAGATGGATGATTTGAAAATCCACTAGCCGGAAGTCTGAAGCATCTCTAATATTTTCAATTGAAGCCTCCCAGGACAAGATTATAAATGTGTGGCTTAATGAGGTAGAACAAAACAATACTATGTAATGTTATTTTTTGGTATTATTTTATTTTGTTTCTTTTGGGGGGTTTTCTGATCATTTTATATTGTATGTGGATATGGTGTCTACACTTCAGTGATGTTGGTAAAGGAAGTGGAAATTATGTTGTTGGCTGAGACACAACAGCAAACCTCACTTGGCGGTCATGGTTGGTTACACAACCAACCAAACAAACTCTAACCCTAACCCTCAAACAATCGTGGTTGTTTACACAACCAACAAAACTCTACACCACCTTAAACAGTCGTGGTTGGTTACACAACCAAACTCTACTCCACCTCAAACACTCCGCCGTGTGCAGTCAATTACACACTATACCCTGCTACCCGCTACACTGGAAACAAGTGAAGCGGGAAAACTTGGCATCAGCACTCGAAAAAAGGAGCTTAAGAGCTCTGAGCTTTGTTCTGGAGGCTGAGCTTTGTTCTGTGGGACCAGCGCTGTCATTGGCACCATGGTGATTCAGATGGGAAAAGACTGCAACTCTATCAAGGATGCTCAACAGCCCCTCCCCCATGTGATGTAACTCAACTGGCCTCTTTAATAGCCTTCATTCAGAACATTAAACAATGCTCAGGGGAAAGCGGCGCTATGTAGCATCAGACCACCGAGGAGTCTGCTGCTCTCTCCCCCCGAGGTACATAAAGCATGGTATTTAGCAGCAGCTCTTCTTGGCCCAGAGCCACATTGTTAGCATGTCAAAGCTAGGCCGGGGCACAGTAGCATCACATACAGCCCACTTGTGCTAGTGTATGCACGTTTATTTCATCTTCAAAAGCTTACATGCCAAGACCAGGGATAATCCAATTTACACATAAAGAGGCCATACTCCATGTGTAAACACTGCATTTCCCATGTTAAGTACAAACTAGCTGTGTGTACACAGCTCTTCAAAAAGGCTGTCACATACCTCGTATCTCTCCTGAGACAGTTCAGACCCAAAGACTTCAGTAACACACGACTGATTCATGTTAATTACTGTACTCATGTATTCAATGTAACCTTATTGTAAAGTATTACCAGTGCAATAAAGTGATATTGCATATCCTCTGAATATTCACTATTCCCTCAGGTTAACGAGCCCTGGTCTTGTAACATTTAATTTCAAAGCGTTGCAGTCATTTAGCAGACGCTCTCAAACAGAGCCAATGACAGTGAACACAGTTGGAACATCATGTGGCCTTTGCAGGAATTGAACCCACAACCTCTGTATTGACTCACTGTGGTCTGGAGGCTTCGGCCTGGTCTGTCTGCAGCTTCTCTCCCCCCTCCACCTCCATGGTGCAGTACACAATCCTGTTAGGGGCCACCGACTTTAGCCCTTGCACTTCCACAATCACTATCTGCAAATAGCAATGGAGAGGACAAGGTCAGACCCTCACAGACAGACACACACACACAAGCTATCTGCAGATTCAAATAGAGAGGACAGGATCAGGTGCAGAGTCACTCAATTGTGCCGGAATGACTATCACATAATTCCAACCTGCAGCCACAGACGAGAGACTATCATATAGGGAAAGGTTACAGTCTAACCACATATGCATACCTAGTAAGTTTAATCAGGCAAACATTATTTTATTGTGGCACGCCACAGCACACCATTTTTTCTTCCTTTCATCAAAGTTAAAATCATTTTGAACAGATATATATATATATATATATATTTTGAATAGATATATTTTTTTTTCAGAATAAGACATACATGCAGACAGTTGTTCTGGAAAAAGCAGAAAAAGATACAACTTCATAATATGCATGCACACACCACACACACACCTCTAGGGTGAAGGAGAGGACCACGTCAGACTTGGAGAGGATGTCTCCCTCATCACCCATGTCCAGGAAGGAGTTGTTCATGGACGAGCGTTTGAGCTTCTGTTTGAAGTCGGGCCCGCCTTTAGACACCGGCAGGCTCTCCAGGTTGGCCATGAGCAGGTTGACGGAGGAGCGCAGCTCCTCGATGTACATGGCCTCCATGTCGTTGGACACAAACTTGGGGTACCGCCGCTCCTTTGAGGCATGGTTTAATTACAATGGGATTAAGTAAAAAAGAGGGACATCTCAGTGTTCCATTGTACCATTACTATTACTGGCTTTCATTTCTAAAGTTCTGCTTTCAGCAGCCCTGAATATTGTTCTGTAGCAGTTGTAGACTCAAGATATTCATTACATACTCTAGATCAATGATTAAACTAATCAAGACCTTGATGAGCAGTTGATTCGCGAAGTCAGGTGTGCTATTGCTGGCCTGAAACAAAAGCCTGAATACCCTCTCCAGGACAATGGATGATAACCACTGGTACAGACTGATTCAGCTGTCTTAGATTGAGGACCATTCTCTTGGAAAAAAAGGGGTTATTTGTTGTCCCTGTAGGAGAACCCTTTGAAGATCCAATTTTGGTGCCATGTAGAACATTTGGGTTCAATGTACAATTCTACATGACACCAAAAAATTGCTCTGTTCTTCAAAGGGTTCTCCTACCTACATGGACGGGCCAAAAAGCCTTCTTTGTTCTAGGTAGAACCTTTGTGACTGGCTGTGGGACTCTTACCATGGCAACCCTCTCGGCCAGCTGTAGCCTTCCATCCAGCTCCCGACGGATCTGTGCTGCCTGCTCATCCACGTTGTCCAGCTGTAACAAGAGATCAGGAAGGAGAGCTTCAATCATCCAATCAAAAACTGAGGACCAAGACGAGAGCACCAATCCAGATGAGGACTAGGAGTAAAGCGATAATCAACCAATCAAGAGAAGATGATACACAGAATCAATCAACCAATTAAAAGCTGAGAGGAGGGCATAGATTAATCAAGATTGATTGGCCGAAAAGGGAGCATCTCTCATCCAATCAAGAGCTGAGGACTAAGAGAAGAGCATAATTCAACCAATGAAGAGAACATAACACAGTGGAGAGCTTCAATCTTCCTGTCAACAGTAGAGGAACTAGGAACTAGAACTTCTATCATCCAATAAACAGCAGAAGACATATAAAGTGTTTACATGTAAAGTGAGAGATAAAAATGCGAAAACTGTATATTTTTAGGGTATTTTCCATGTGATCTACGATGTTATTTAACTTATGTGTATGATGAAAATATTGTTGAAAAAAACAAAAGGATATCAAAGGCAGGTTCCCAAAAGCACATTCATTGCATTTCTCTAAACAGGGCATCAATGTGCAGAACATGAGAATTTACTGGCCAGGATTTCATACACTCGCTCCCAACTAACACACACGCATTACATTTACATTTTTGACATTTAGCAGATGCGCAAGTCATGCAGAGCTGAAGTTGTCTTTGGTTTGGACACCCCAACCCTTACTTACTGCATGCACGGACGCGCGCACACACACACACACACACACACACACACACACATACACATATACACATATACACATATACACATATACACATATACACATATACACATACACACCTAACCCAAAATATAACAGTCATGAAGACAGCCATGGATACAGGTAGCACCGTCTTCGCCACCCAGCTTGGGGAGGTCTGCAATTTACAAACTGTGAGATAATGCACCAATGTCCATGTCCAAGGCTGCTAAATATCAGTATTACCAGTTGACACCTGAAGCCAAAGCCACTAATAAGTGTGGTGACAGTTTTGTAGAAAAGGATTCCTCCATGTAATGAGTGAGCAGCCTACTTTTAATATGGTCACCTCTCTTTGGCTATCATCAACAACAATAATGTCAGATGTATTTGGCACATCAGAAAAAAACCTAGTCATCATTCTCACTGAACCAACTTGCCATAACACAGAACACCTATGAATTTTAACTGTAGCTGGTGACGCCTGCCTAACTTCACTAGCAATTAGATAAACAAAACACACATACGTGTCTACGCCTCAGTGCTGTTTCCATCCAATAAGTCTGCCATCCATAGTCTGTAGACCCTGCAACAATTTCATACTGTAGCATAAAAGGATGCAACTGCTGAAAAATGTGTAAATCTACAGGAATGACACACAACTCTTGGCCCAGTGCCAGTGCAATATGGGCAAAGCTTGACCACCCAAAGTCTGAATCCGGACCCTGGTTGTAGCAATATGTGGGCGCAACAAAGATGTCAGTTTCCTCCAATTAAGCTCTTAGCTGGGCAGGTCATTTAGAAGAGATTTAGATGGTTAACATAGCTGTTCTGTTTACTGACTGCATGAGGTTGTTTGGACCATAGCCATTTAGGATGAGGACTGAGGGCATGTGGTTTGATGGCTTAGGACATCTTAATATGGATTCTGTATAGCTGGGTCCCCCTTGGTACTCTTTAAAGCAGAAAAGGCTGTGGAGAGGCATGCTAGCATACCTTTCGTTGGGGTGTTTTGTTGGCTGTTACCCAGCCACACTTGCTGCATAAGAGACTTATTTGACCACAAGGTAACCTGTAGCCTGTGAGGCAGCACTGACTTGTGCACATACCATTAATTACAGTAGTTATAGACTAAAGACTAGTTGTAGACTGACACAGGCTTTGTGATTTTATTAGCCTACTTCTCATCTTTAAAATAACTTTAACAGTATAATTTTGACAAACTACCACTCTGAGGGCTCATTATCATTAGCCATTTGTTGAAAATGTATCTATATCACTGACAGGTAATTAGACTCATGAGACAGATAATCAACACCTTTTATTAATAATCTATGGCTAAGAAGTAAATTAGGCAGTGCATATTTGCATTCCATTCAGGAAATGCGAGTGCCACAATACTTCATATACCTGTACGTCATGTGCAGTGTACGGGTTTAATAGAATAGACAACTAGTTGACTAACATAACCACTAGTTGGTGCTGTGAGCAGTTGTCGAGTAGTCGCAGAATACGTGGTTTAAGCACAGTGCAGTATGGTAGCTGCATCAAAAAAACTGCAGAAGAAATGCAGTTAGGAGGCAGCATCCAGTGTGGCTAAACCCCAGGCCCAACTGTTTTTACCAGTCTGGAAATATTTGACAAAAAAATGGCCTAATTCAACTGTTAAGTGCAAGTTGTGCAAGGCTACTTTGAAGTACCATAAGAGTGCATCATCGACACATAGCCACCTTAACAAGAAACATCCGCTAATGATAACCGCTATTGCTAGAGCTGACAGCATTGAAGAGAGGCAATGTGCTGAACAGTAGCAGACGACCATCAATGAGTTTTCCAAACAGCCGGTCACAGACCCAAGAAGACAGCAGATAACACGTTTTATTGTCAAGAATATCCACCCACTCTCTACTGCTTCTGGAGAACGCATGCACGCACGCGCCCTATAACCTCATTAACAATGTAAGAAGACACACCAAAAATTACCATTCTAACCTCAGTGATATACTGTACAGTGCCCTCCATAGGTATTGGAAAGAGGAAGGATTTGGTCTTCTTTTAGCTCTATACTCCAGTTTGGATTTGAAATCAAACAGTTACAGTACTATGAGGTTAAAGTAGAGGTTTTCAACTTAAATTCAATGTTTTATTTTTTCAGATTGGTTTTACTATTTCAAAATTACAGCCCTTTTGATACATAGTCCCCCTATTTCAGGGCACCTAAAGCATTGAACAATTGGCTTGACCGTGTTTTCAATGTCTAGTATTGATTCTAGGCTTTGTATTTGCCTTTGGAGTCTGCTATTGGTGTCAGTCAAAATGAGGACCAAAGAGATGTCAATGAAAGTCAAGGAAGCCATTATAAGGCTGAAATATTAGAAAAGTAAATCAGAAACATAGCCAAAACCATAGACTCGCAAACGGACTGGTAGGCCAAGGAAGGTCCTTCTACTCTGGAGCTGTGGAGAGCATCCTGGCTGGCAACATCACCGTCTGGTACGGTAACAGCACGGCCCAGGACAGGCGAGCTCTGCAAAGGGTGGTACGCCTGGCAGAAAAGACCATGGGAGCTCCAACTCCCCCTCTCCATGTCCTGTACACCAGGAGGTGTAGGACCAGAGCCTACAGGATTATGAAGGACCCTCACCACCCGAAACATGGACTGTTCCAGCCGCTGCGGTCAGGAAAACGCCTCCGCTGTCATGCAGCAAAAACAGAGAGGCTAAGACTGAGTTTCTTCCCCCAAGCCATCAGAATCGTCAACGATGACCCCACCAGTGCCCCCCTCAAGTCACTCACACATGCACTGTCATTCTAACACATATGCACACACATAATCATCCATCTGCTATTTATATTGCTTACTTATATGCTTACTGGTTATACTGTTCATATTGTTTATACTGTTTATACTGTCCATACTGTATATTTTTTAGTACTTCTATTTTTATTTTATTGTATTTTAAAACTTATTGTGTTGTTGCACTACTCTGTGGCACTGTCACTTTTGCATTTCACTGTATACTTGTATGCACGTGACAAATAAAGAAATCTTGATCTTGATCTTGATCTTGATCAGGAAGACTTCTACAGTGGATGACCAAAGAATGCTCAGCATAATGAAGAAAAACCCCAAAACAATTGTTCCCACTGATCAGAAACACTCTCCAGGAGGTAGGTGTGAATGTGTCAGAGACTACCATCCGCAAAATACGTCACCAGCCAAACTACAGAGGCTTCACTGCAAGGTGCAAACCAGGTTACAGTTTGCTCAAAAGTACCTAAAAAGCCTGCAGAGGTATGGAAAAAGGTCTTGTGGTTAGATAAGACAAATATTATCATGAAACAGAATGATTGCAAGAGGAAAATTTGGACAAAAAAGGACCTGCCCAAGCATACAGTACCGCCTCATCTGTGAAACATGGTGGAGGGGGTGCATGTATAGCCACAAGAACTGGCTAACTTGTCTTAATTAATGATGTTACTGCTGCAGTAACAATGTGACAGAAGCAGCATGTATTCTGAAGTGTACAGAAACAAGCAAATACCTCCAAATTCTACACCCCCGTCTACATCGGAGTGGCTGCAGTGGAGAGAGTCAACAGCTTCAAATTCCGTGGTGTCCACATCACTAAGGATCTAACATCGTCACACCACACCCATGCAGTGATCAAGATGGCGCATCAGCGCCTGTTTTTCCTCAGACGGCTTAGGAAATTCAGTATGGACCCCCAAATCCTCACAAACTTCTACAGGTGCACCAAAGAGAGTATCCTGACCGGCTGTATCACCGCCTGGTACGGCAGTATCACCACCCTCGACCGTAAGGTTCTACAGAGAGTGGTGAAAATGGCCCAGTTCATCACAGGCTGTGAGCTCCCAGCCATGCAGGACACCTACTCTGAGAGGTGCAAGAGGAAGGCCGGGAAGATCATCAGGGACCGCAGCCACCCCAGCCACACCCTGTTCTCTCTATTACCATCAGGCAAATGGTACCGGTGTATCCTGACCCGTGCCAACAGGTTCTTGAACAGTTTCTACCGGCAGGCCATAAGACTGCTCAACTGACCCCCCCCCCCCCCCCCGGTCAACTGTCACTACTAACTGGGGGAGTATGTTTAAAAGATGTTGTACTTTCTAAATGGTGAACCCAATCTGAAAAAAACTTTGAATTAAAGCTGACAATCTCTACTTTGACCCCATAACAATTGTTTGATTTCAAATCCAAACGGTTGGAGTATAGAGATAAAAGAAGTCAAAATGCTTCCTCTTTCCAATACTTACGGAAGGCACTGTACATGCATCTCTGTAATGTCTATTGCTAATCCAGTTACATATTGCTGCTGGCATCAGGCAATCCTGACTAGACAGAAAGGGAAGATTTACAGAATTCATTGCCATTTGGACAGCATGTTTAGCCTCCGGCAAAAGTGATGGGGATGACTGTACACTAGGCCCACTGTTGACAAAATAATATTGGAAGTGGAACAGGGACAACACAGAAATTCTTCATAGGGACGTTGGCCCGTTGGGCCTGGCAAGAAGTAGTTCAGGAAAAGATGACAGAAAGTGAATTACAGGAATATAACAATAGCCATGGGAGGAAAGCTGATTGAATACCAGTTTTCACTGCAGTGTTGTAAGCTCAGCTCACTTGGCTGTTGAGTTCATGACCAGTGAGTCGACATACAACAGGCAGCATTGAGTTTGAGCTTGAGGTTTCAACAATGTTAAAATGGCTAATTTTCTCCAAATCACAGGTGCTGTGGAATTTTATGTTTCACAGGCCAAAATGTTTCCTGTCGTGAATCTGTTCACAAACAAAGCACTCTCTCCATCGCACATTTATCACCTTATATGTTTGTTCTACTCTTCTCATTTACTGCCAAGGGTGAATAAAGTCGGCCAAATCGTCAACATTCTAGAGTGCCAACGGTGACTTTATTCACCAACAATGCATACATTATGATGCTTCATTTTGTAGTCATTTTGTAGTCAATCAAACATTTTGTAGTCATTCTAGGTGGTGAGTGTTTCGGAATTCTTTGGAGCAGAATGCAAGATCTCTAACTCTCACCCATAGATCGTTGTTCATCATGGATATTTTAAGATCATCACAAAAGTTTATTAACAACAACAACCCAGACTTTATGACAATTGCTGTCAATCAAATGTTCATACATATTTGATTTGATTTTGGAACATTTGATTTTAATGCAGGACCGAATTCTAACTTGTGTTGTAACCATCTTTAAACTAAGTTAAATTGAGTGGCTTATCTCCCTCTCCAGTGTCTTTCTATATTTTGTTATCAGTGTGAAGAGTTCCACTTGTCTCTTTGGTTTGGGGTTTTCCATCAGTGCTCCAATCTGAGCAAACTGCACGGGCTGCCCGAAATACTTGTTCCTTCACGGTGTCTACTTTAAAAGAAACAGACATTATGCACTGCAAGCAAACTCAACTGAAAGCCTGAGCAGAGGCGTTGCTATACACTTCAACACAGAAAGTCTTGATGATGGTAAATTGCTACAAAGCACTTATTCACTGATGGCTAAATACACAACCATTAACGACCACTAACTAACACATTAGTTTCATTTGTGTTACTTTGTAGTTATGACTGTATCAGTTCATTGTGTTACTTTGTAGTTATGACTGTATCAGTTCATTGTGTGATGTCGACTACTTTGATGATCTCAGTAGAACCGCAATGAAGAATTTAACATCTCATACTGTACATCGATCTGTAAAGGTATGTTCATGGCAAATAGAAAATGTGGCAATTCCCTATACAAACAAACACACACAAACATGCACACACACACAGACGCTTCATTAAGTCTTGTTGCCGTGTTACTATGACTTGATTTTTTTTTTCTCCACAGCATTTCTAATTTCATCTGGCCAGCCATTTCTATGACAATGAGGCATATGAGGCTATTCGTCAAAAGACAGGTTTGAAGTCAACACATCTGAGGTAGTGATGCCGCCTGTCAAGGATTCATCCCAGGCTCCACCGAGTGAGCCAATCCACATTAACAATTCTATTCCAGTAGCGGTCTCGAGGTCCCGTCTTCAAATGTTATTCCATTAAAGCTTCAGCCAGGGATACCAATCCAGGAAGTGTAGGTGAGGTGGGGGGAGGATTCTGATGAAGAGAGGCTTGGGAGATTACTCAGGTTTTGATTACCTTGGCCTGCGCTGTCTGTCTGGGCAGCTTCCTGTCTGTAAGAGGCACAGAAAGAGAGAGAGATAGGAGAGAGAGAGAGGGGGGGGGGGAGAGAGAGAGAGAGAGAGAGCAAGAGAGTGACAAGGTATAGAAAGAGAGGAAAGAGGTGAAAAGAAAAAAAATAGAAAGAGAGAGAGGCAAGATAGGGATTCCAGACTAGGAAATGGGTTACAGGTACTGAGAGTAGGGATCACATGTGAACTTGTTCTTGCTTATACTTATTATTAGTGGGCTTGCTATCTTTTAACATGGTAAAATCTTGATTTAGTCCAACATCCTGAGAGCCCCACTGTCACTGTAACTTGCAGAAAAAAAGAAAAAAAGGTTAAAGATGGTTAGAATGATAGATAGATAGAAAGATGCATTAGGTCAGTGTTTAAAAGGTTCATGCTTGTGCAACGATATCATCGGGTTACCGCGGCAGTAAACTAGCCTTCTCCAAACATTTTATTTTAGGTGTTTCACCTCGGCAATACAACCAACAGGGGCCATCATTGAGCAAATCTAATGGATGGGCTTGTTGTGAAACAGTAGCTCATATCTTGTTTATTTATTTTTTCATTCTGAATTAACAATAATGGCAGCCTAGATTAATTAGGTGAAGAGTAGTTTATGAGATGTTGTTTCAATTTGGTAAAGGACAAATTATTGTCTGGTCTTAAAAATTCAAAATGATGTCCTTGGATACACCTTAATTTAGAACAAATCATGTCTTCATTGACACTTCATAAAATTACATCAGACATGGAATATATGTGGTAGTGTGTCTGCGAAATTGCATATTAATTAACTCAGAGATATAATGTTTCTCAGTTGATTCCGTGCACTTCAGCAGTAGGCTATGGCACCCTGAGTTCACTTTGAACGTATGAAATGAGAGATTTTATGAAACAATCTAAAAAAGTTTACATCCTATGTGCAATGACAATAATAATCTGACAAGGGCATCAAGGGATAATGGGAGCAGGCAGGTGGGGCTAGAATGAGGGACAGTGAGGGAGATTTTACAGTGGCAGATCAGCCATTCTCATCTACTGTGAAAGTAACCTGTCATGTTGACATGCTTTTATTAATATTATTATGTCGTATATAGCGTAATATATAAAACTCACAACTGTTAATCTATAAACAAATTATATTTTCACTGCTTTACTGCCCATATCCAACGAGTCATTTGTAGTTGCCTGTCAGTATATTACTGTTGTTTTTCGTCCCTGTCAGTCATATCATGTATCATAGTTGTCTACAAATTAATAACTTTCATATAGGTGTCATATCATTGACAATTCTTGATATGTGTGACATTCATGATCTGTATGCTTCACAATTTTCATACAGCTCCTGTGTGTGCTTGCTTGAGCTCTGCTTACAACAAGCTCAAATCGTTTCCCATTAACAAACAAAAGCTTGACAATGTATCCAGCCACTAGACGAAAATAATAAAATGGTTGTGTTCATTTATGCTTTTCAAATTTTGGAAGTGTGGGCTTTAGAAGTAGCCTAACCAGTGTGATATCTAGGCTACCACACAGCAAGTTGATATTGGTATATTAAGGAGTGAGCTAAAATAGAGGGACTTGTAAGTACTTATGTTCTCTATGACAACTGCATCGTAACATGGCAACATAGTAGGCTAGCCAATCAAAGTATACAGATCACAGAACTATGACGAACATCTCTGCTGCAATAAGTGAGGCGATAAGGATGATGAGGTTCAGTAATTTATACAGACAGAACAAACTATCTTTTCAAATACTGGTGATGGACAGAGAATCACAATATAATGGGGGAAGGTGTGAGGGATTTGTCAGCAACTGTGGCCTGATGTCACAGTCATCTTCTGCTGTCGTATAGGTTGTTATCATTGAGCATCACAATAGGCTCTGCGAACGTTTGATTGGTCAGCTGGGGGGCAGATTGCCCTCCAACTGATTGAAACGCATTGAAAACACTGGTTAATTTTGTGCTTTATATCTAATAAAACCACTATTATCTGATGTAATATGGTCTAGGGCAGTCAGAAAAGATTTCCCACACAGGCTATGGGTCGATAGAGTGGCATTGGTCTCTACACATAAATTCAACATGAAAAATGGCATGCCCCTAATTATGACACATCGGATCATTGAAAATGTACTTTGACATGCTACATCGACGTTGAGGCCAATTTAGCTGCACGTTAAGGAAACAAAATGCTTTCGGCATATAGTGGCTTCTGTAGTTGCCGGCTAGTTCCACATAGGCTATAGCCTACACAGTAAAACCATGTGGCTTTATTGGATGGCTGACTACTGACTATCTACAATGACATTACCATATCTAATCAACGACAAATGAGGCTAAATCAGCTGGAAGCTGCAGTCAATCTGTAAAATTCATACAGTCGCCGTACCTTCCCAACAAGCCAACCTTGAGAGAGCCATCCACTCGGCAGGCATGTTTCTTTCCATGTCATGTTGATAGGTATATATACATAGATAGTTACAGATACTGATAAACTTTACCTCATGTTTACTGCAAACCCTTACTGTTAGCTGGTTTAGGCAGCTAGCGGTGGTGCATCTCTCTGCTGTTTGACAGACGATGAGTCAAAAAAGTAATTTTCTGCATCCGTGGTGGCAGTTTGCCGACGGTGTACAATAACTTTGTTAAAATATGTTCTTAGCGACACCCAAAATAAGATAGCAGGCTAATGATGAAACAATATTAGTGTCAGGTTTAGGAGAACGGTGAGGATACGTTTGGGGTATTATTGCTGAGTGTCAATGGCAGGACCCTGCAGCCCCAAAGTGAGGGGTTCTTTTCAACTACCCAGCAAATCTATCGTCCACACCATCTTTAAACTTGTTTCCACAACCAAAATAAGACTGTGCAAGTCTCTTCTGGAACTTTTTTTAGTGAACTACTATAAACCAAAATATTTCAGGTGATGAATTTTGTCAAGGACTTTCACTAATTTAATTATGGACATTTAGTACTATTTACATGTAAAATAGTCGCAAAATGGAGAGTTGTCAGCAGGTAGCTTGCACTACTAAATAAGACTTAACTTTTAACTTAATAAAATAAGAGAGAAAAAGAGAGAGAGAGAGAGAGAGACAAAAAAGAAAAGGCAGAAAAGAGAGGAGAGAGATAAAGAGAAATGGAAAGAAAGACAGAAACGGAGAGCTCAATAGCAACATGAAAGCTGACTACCAGAGGCTGTCTGAGGAGAGAGAGGGTGATGACGCAGCCTGGGTGCTCCTTTATTAGCCTTTCCTGGCGGCTCACCTGTTCGTCTGCCTCCTCTCAACCTCTGCTTCAAGGCACTAACGAGAGACGACAAGGGCGGCCATCGCTCACGCACGCCAGGATGTGATCATTAGAGAGAGGGGGAGGAAGGGGGGGGGGGGGGATGTCTCTCTCTCTCTCTCTCACACATACGCCTGCTGTCGCTTCTTGCTGGGGGTCGTTACCCTCTCAGAGCAGCTGCACTCCTCCACCTGCCCACCTGAGCAATCTCATCCCTCTGTTTCATCATCCCTCTCTCTCTCTCTCTCTCTCTCTGCTCCTCTGTTTCACCATCCTTCTCTCTCTCCCTCTGCTCCTGTTTCACCATAGTTCTTTCTCTCGCTCTCTCTTTCTCTCTCCTGTATCATCATGACATGTATGTAGCACGTTTCACCACTGTAGTTACTCTTGCTGCGTACGTGTGATGGTGGTAAACTTGAAGGTGGTAAACTTCAGACCTTTTGATATAATGTTGAAAAAGCAGGTGCAGATCGCTGCTTGATGCAACGTTGCATGTTGTATGTTCATTGATTTATTCATTTAAGTTCAGTTTGGTAGGCCAACTGAAGGCTATTTAAGATTTTTCCAACCACCTGTTCGCAACCCAGAGTTCGGGAAACTCTCCTATAACCTGTCATTCATCTCATATAGACATAATTTGTGCTATTACAAACATAAGGTTATGAGCATTTTGCAAACAAATGCTGATATCCTTGTATAGAAAAATGTTGCTTACCCAAACCCAACACTCACACACTGCCTGTGCTTCAACCAAAACCAAATTTCACTCCTGTCCCACGGGTCCTGTGGTCCGAGCTAATGTCACCATCAAATACAGGCGGGAAAAGGAGAGGAAGGGGTAGGAGTGGAGGGTGGGGTGTGGAGAACCGCCCAGTGAATGGTAAGAAATTGTCATGAATAGCACCTCCAACAGAAAGGCAGATCTCCACTCTCATTTTAATAAATTAACGATTAATAATTGGAATCCTGTGAAGAGCCATATTTTAAGTTTAAAGAGCCACATGTGGCTTGTGAGTTGTAGACTGAGTACCACTGCCCCAGAGGTAAGTACTTTTTTTTTATTTTGGCTTTATACTCCAAAACTTTGAAATCAAACAAATACTATGAGGATAAAGTAGAGATTCTGAACTTGTATTTGATGGTATTAGTGTACATATTGGTTTCACCATTTAGAAATATGGTGCATATATCCCCCTATTTGAGGGCACCAAAGGTAATGGGACAATTGGCTTGACAGGTGTTTCTGATTAATCAAGCGTGTTCCTCCACATCATTTGTCATAAGCGAGCTGTCAATGTGTAGTATTGATTCTAGGCTTTGCGTTTGCCTTTGGAGTGTGCGATTGGTGTCTGTCGACATAAGGACCAAAGAGATGTCAATGAACGTCAGGAAGCCAATATGAAATATCAAAATAAATCAATCGGAAACATAGCCAAAATCAACAGTTTGGAACATGATTAAAATGAAAGAATACACTGGTGAGCTCAGAAATCGCAAACGGCCTGGTAGGCCAAGGAAGACTTCTACATCATTTGTGCAGGCATAAGAGAGCCGTCAGTAGACCAGTGTGTACCAGTGTGTACCAAGACCAATTGCTTTTCCAAAGTAACTCCTGGGCTTCAACCGGGCTTACTCCATGCCTTTTCGGTGCTGGTGACTTCTACAGTGGATGACCGAAGGTATACACACGCCATCTCCAGAATACGTTACCAGCCAAACTACAGAGGCTACACTGCAAGGTGCAAACTGCTAGTTAGCCACAAAAACAGGATGGCCAGGTTAGGTTTGCTAAAAAGTACATACAAGAGCCTGCAGAGTCCTAGAAAAAGGTCTTGTGGACAGATAAGATAAATATTATCATGTACAAGTGATTGCAATAGGGGTTTGGAGTTGGAGAAAAAAGGATCAGCCACCCCATCTGTGAAACATGGTTATGGTTAAGGGGGTTATGGTTTGGGCTTATCTTAATTGATTATGTAACTGATAATGGCAGGAGCAGAATGTATTCTGAAGTGTACAGAAACATCTTGTTTCTGATGTTTACATCAGTCAAGACAATGACCCCAAACATACTGCCATATAAACTAGGGAGTTTTTCAGGGCCAAAATGTGGCAAGTTCTTGACTGGCCAAATCAATCTTCAGATTTAAATCCAATTTAACATGTATTTCACTTCCTGAGGATAAGATTTTAGGCAAAAGACCTCAAAACAGACAACTGAAGAGGCTGCAGTACAGGCCTGGCAGAGCATCACCAGAGAAATTACCCAGGGTCAATGGGTCACAAACTTCAGGCAGTTATTGCATGCAAAGGATTGTAGACAAAATATTATTTTGTTTATTTTTTATTTGGACATTATATTAATCTGTCCCATTACTTTTGGTGCCCTGAAATAGGGGGACTGTGCATGAAAAGTCGTGAAACACATTTGTACACAAATACCATCAAATAAAAGCTGAGAACTGTAAGGCACTGTAGGCATTTACGCTTTAAGCCTCAAAGTACATACAAAAATAAAAATAAACTTGAGAGAGAGAGCATAACATTCCCTCAGACCCTAACCAGGTATTAGCAACCCAGACCCATCTCTGCCCATTCTAAACACATATTGTAAGGGCTCACACTCTTCTTGCTTAATTTCCACACATACAGCAATGCAGGGTTTCCAGATCAATGGCTAAAAGTACCAAATCAATGGGTCTTTGCAGGGTCCAAGAATAACTCTGATGGCAGTGCACAGTGGTCGTGCTGTGACCTCATCCCCACCTCTTCAAATCCTCCCTGCCAAGCAATGAGCGTCATCAGCATTCTCCTTCTTACGCAGAAACACATACTAGCACAGTCACATCTCCACGGCGACGGCAGACTCACGGAACCCTGGAAACGCATTGGTGATTAATCTGGATGACCTGCTTTTTCCTCCTCTCTACCCTCTCTCTCTCATATTCCCTCTCTACCTCACCTTTTCTATTATCTCTACAGTCTTCTTTGTCTTCCTGATAGAGTTAAATGGCTGTGAGTGAGAGATATACAGTGCCATACATAAGTAATGGGACAGAAAATGATTTTTTTTCTTCTTTTGGCTCTATACTCCAAAGGTTTGGATTTGAAATCAAACACTACTACTAAAGAAGAGATTCTCAACTTTTATTTGATGGTAGTTATGTACATATTGATTTCACCATTTATAAATATATACCTAGTCCCCCTATTTTAAGGAACCAAAACTAATGGGACAGATTAATAAAATGTCAAAATTAAGCACTCATGTTTAGTATTTGGTCAAAAATCCTTTGCATGCAATAACTGCCGGAGGTCTTCGACCCAAGATACACTGGGTATCTTCTCTGGTGATGCTCTACTAGGCCTGTACTGCAGGCATCTTCAATTGTTGTTTGTTTTTAAGTCTTTTTGACTAGAATGTTATTATCAGGAAATGAAATGCATGTTCAATTGGGTTTAATTCTGAAGATTGACTTGGCCAGTCGAGAACATTCCACTTTTTGGTCCTGAAAAACTCCCTAGTTGCTATGGCAGTATGTTTTGGGTCATTGTCTAACTGTATGACAAAGCGCCATCGAATAAATTTGCAGCCATTTGCTTGTACTCGAGCAGACAAGATATTTCTGTACACTCCAGAATATATTCTGCTGCTGCCGTCAGCAGTTACATCATCAATGAAGAGCCAGTTCTAGAGGCAGCTGGTATGCTGTAAATCTTGGGCAGATCACTCTGGTACATGATAATATCTGTCCACAAGACCTTTTTCCAGAACTCTGCAGGCTTTTTAGGTACTTTTTAGCAAACTGTAACCTGACCATCCTTTTTTAGGATAACTAGTGGTTTGCAGCTTGTATTTCCCGATCTGCGGGACAGTTGTTTGGTTTTTTGTCTTAATTATGGTGAGCATTCTTCGGTCATTCAACTGTAGAAGTCTTCCTTGGCCTACCAGCCTTTTGAGATTGCTGAGCTCACCAGTGTTTTTTTCTTTCTTTTTAATGATGTGCCACCTGTTCATTTTGGCAACCTAAGGTTTTGGCTATGTTTCTGAATTTCATCGACACCTCTTTGGTCCTCATGTTGACAGACACCAATAGCAAACTCCAAAGTCAAACGCAAAGCCTAGAATCAACACTAGACATTGACAGCTCTCTTATGCCTGCACAAATGATGTGATGGAACACATCTGTCAAGCCAATTGTCCTGTTACTTTTGGTACGCTGAAATAGGGGGAATATGTATACAAATGTTTTCCATTTATAAATGGTGAAACCAATATGTACACATATACTCAATTATTCAAAAGATGGTGCAAAGTAGACATGTCACTAGTCCAGAATAATATCGTTCTATTCACTCAGTTCACCCACCTCTGCTGGCCGCTTGGCACCGCCATCTCTATGAGGATGTTGTGGTCGCTCTGTTCAGTCACGGCTTTTCTCTGTCTTGGCGCCCCAGCGGTGGAATGAGCTCCCCACCACTGTCAGGACGGTGGAGTCACTACCTATCTTCTACCGTAGACTAAAGACCCATCTCTTTAGGGTACACCTGGGCTCTTTCTCCTCAAACCTCCCCTCCTAACACCCTACATTACCAGAAAAATAAATAAATAAAGAAGTGTTCTTCCTTTCTTTAGTACTGTGACGGCCGATGGCACCTGTTCTTATCGATGGTTTTTACTTACGGTGACTGTTGTATAGTTGATTTATTTACTTAGACAAATGTACTTATTGTAAGTCGGTTTGGATAAAAGCATCTGCTAAATTACTTAAATGTAAATGTAATTTCTATTCACATCAATCCTTACACATAAGGAGAAAGTAAAAAATAAATAAAAATAAAAAACTGACCCAAAACTGTGTTTTTTTTACCAAAAGGTTGCTATGGAGACACGCTCTGATTGTCATCCTCTTGAATTAGCTATGTCTCCTGCAGTTACTCTGAAGTCTCATGACAGGAAATCATCATTCGCATTTCAAATGACAACTGTTTATCAGTAAGCCATTATGATGCCTGACAGGGACAATAAAGAGAAAATCAAATGTAGGAATTCTGCCAAATAAACGTCTTCACAGCACATCATCGTCATGGGTGGCAATGTAATCATACAAATGTGAGCCTGGAAATAAACCAATCAGTATTATTGCAACTTTCCATGTCTCAGTGATTGCAACAGTCTATGTCTCAGTGATCTGGAAAGTCTTTTGAGAATTGAAGCTATTTGCCTTTGTGATGAAGCTGCCTACCGTCAGCCCTAAAACTACCACAGGTTTGTTGTCTAGGGAAAAAGACAGGCTAACTAGGCTAGTATTCGCAACCTGACTGCGTGAATGCAGTGTTAACATGTAAGTCACAACGTTTGTGTCTGTCAAGCCCCAGAGTGACATGTGTCCCCATCGTCCTCCAACCTCTGTTCTCAGACCTGTAGCCTTGGTCCTCTCTGGGTCTGTCAGCTCCACATCCAGATTTGTATGAAAAATGGATGGTGGTAAACTATATACAGTATATAAACAAGTGAAGGGACTTAGGTGCCACGTTGCTAGTCTATAAATGTCCCTGTTTGTCTCTAGGCCAAACTAGAGACACCATCAAAGAGGCTTGGTCGAGTAAATTTATTGTTTTATTGTTCTATATTGTAAATTTTGTTATTGTTATTGTGTTAATATTTTGCTATTTTGTATTTTTTTTTAAATAATATTTGTTAATATTTCCTTATATATATATTTTTGTTGTTGTTTTATGTCCCATGCATCAGCCTCACCAAGTCAATTTCCTGTATGTGTAAATATACTTATAATAAATATATACTTAAAAATAAAAAATAATTCAGATTCTGATGGTAGAGAGCTAGCACGGGCCACAACCCTCTCTTTTACACCCTATAGGCAGGAAGTACACCTGACAGCAAGGGACGTATGAGCAACACTGCCCTCTGGGGTTATGGGCTGTGGAGTCAGTTATGAAGTGTCTAGTGAATGCAATCTAATCTACCTAGACCTAGCGTCGTCACACCTTCATGATTCCTCTATGCACTGATCTATAGAAACCATACAGTGCACTTTAGGGCCCCATTTTGACTACTAGAAAAGTAGCAGGAGTGTTAAAAGAGACTATGAAAACAATACTTTGTGGCCAATGACAGTGAGGCTGCGATCACTTATGCATGTTTAACATGCGACTGTGTGGATACCAAGAAAATGTTGAATGTTGCACCAACTGTGCAAAGTGATATGGTGGATTTTGATTACAGCGAAGGCTGTCTTGGGTTATTAAAATGTTAGCCCTTATTTATAGAATTACTAAATCACACTACTTAAAATGAGGGGGGGGGCGTGGGTATTTTCTCTAATGGAACAGTCATGACGAGTGAGAACACGCTGATGACCATTAGAGGCATGCCTTCAAAGAAAGCTGAGATTGGCTGGATCTATCTGAGCACAGGTCACTGAGGTAAGGGCATCAGATTCACATGCACTGAGCGCTCTCTGAAAGGATCTCAACATCAGAGGCCCTGCACACATTTACTTATGTACCAGTGGAGGCTGGTGGAGGTAGAAATCGGAGGACGGGCTTATTGTAATGCATGGAATGGAAAGAGGAATGGCATCGCCCTTCTTCCGATTTACATTAACATTTACATTTATGGCACTTAGCAGACACCTTTATCCAAAGCGACTTACAACAAATACATTTGTGTAAATAAGTGAATCATCTATCCATCAGTCATCATAAGAAAAAGTAATTTATGCTAGGACCAGGGGCTATAGTCATAGTCAGGAGAGACAGTTAAGATGAAGAGATGGCCTGAAGAGATGGGTCTTCAATCTATGGCGGAAGATAAGTAGTGACTCTGCAGTCATGACAGTGAAAAGCCGTGACCGAGTAGCTGCTGCATCCATATAGAAGAGCGGAGTGATCGGGCAGGGGTTTGGGGGCTGGCCATTGCTTGCAAGTAGGGAGGGGCTGTTCCCTTTGCCCAGGGTCTTGAATCTGATGCGATTTCTACCTCCGCCAGCCTCCACTGTACTTTATGTATCCTGGACAATGCTCCCTTGCTTGAATGAGCATGTTACACGATAACACACCTTTCAAAATGTATGTAGATGTAAACCATTACACAAAAATATAATTTATTTGAAATAAATGTGTGTGCGTATGTGTGTACAATTGTATTTTGTGTGTACTGTGCAAGTGTCTGTGTGTTTGCACATGCTTCTGTATGCTATTCAATATGTATGTGTGTGTGTGTGTGTTGACTCACAGCTCACCTGACAGGCATTGTACAGCAGTTGGTGCTCAAACTTCTTGATCCCCAGGATCTGCTGGAACATCTCGTACAGCTGCTCCTTGCTGAGGATCAGCTCTGACACGGCGCACAGGTGGACCCGTTGAGGCTGGCGCCGCAGGTCCTCGTCGCCCCGGTAGATGGTGTCGTACTTGGCGAGCCAGGAGCTCAGCACCGTCTCTTTGCTGAGGCCATCAATCTCGGGTAGGCTGCGCACCCGTCGTTCGATGTTCTTCTTGAAGACCTCGCGGAAGTCGCTGGCCGAGCAGCCCCCGCTCTGCACCATCCTAGACACCCGCTCGCTTTTCAGAAAGCCCTGTGGGACAGGAGAAGTAAGTGTGAGGACTAGAGAGCATTTACATTTGTTTACAACAAATGCAACAGAAAAAACCCACTTTACGGCTAAATGCCATACATTTATGGCTAATATAGCATAGCAAACAGTTGGGGCTAGCTGAGAAAATGTTTAAAAATAACAATTAGTAAGCTAGGCTAGGCTAGGCTAACAAAGCTAATTTCTTGTTAACCTCAATACAATAGTTCAGTGTTGCTGGAATTACTGCAAAGAACCAATAAGTGGGGGGTTTTCTGTGTTGCATTTGCTGTAAACAGTTATCTATTGCACTCCTGTTAAAGTACAGTAAATACTGTCCAAAATGATGAAGGTTGATTATGGAACCCAAGTGAATCCAGAAATTAAACGACATGAGTTGGTCTTTTTATATAGGACCCAGTTCAGGGAACAGCAAACCTCAGTAATTATTTCAAAATGGATGTTTCTTCCAAAGGGGCTTTGCTGCAGATTCATGGAGAGTCTGTCTGCTGACATTAGCAGTCATGATGAAGGGAAGAGACTGCATGGGAGAGGAAGATAATTTGTATTTCACCTTTATTTATTTAAGTGCTATCCATGAAATCCTGACACACCAAAGAGTTGTTACTAATTCAGTAAACTCCTTGAAAAAGGATACTGTATTTCATGCCATGACGTGTTTAACCAGCATAGGAAGTGAGCTTTAAGAGGGATGAAGCAGCGCACCATCAGAGATTATTTCAAGTGATGAATAGTATTACTGCATCTGAAGACTCAAAGCAAACTGAGCGTTCATTTGTTGGAAATCTGCCACCTCTGGCCACTGAGGTCCAAACAACAACATCCTACCTAATGATATTATATATTATATTATAATATTACAAGTCCGGCAGTAGCAACATGTTTGTATGAAAAACCAGGTAGGTAAGTGTCAGGTAGGACACTTCATTATAGAAAGCACTTTTTCCGGACCAAAACAGCATTCATTCATAAATGCTTTTAGAAAGCTTGAATGTGACATACTTGACCTTTAAGGGAGGGTTGAGGTGGGAGACTGACTGACAGACATACAGAGGCGGTGATATCAACAACGTGTGTCATCGGCTTTGTTAGATTCCGTTTCAGAGGGACAGCGACGTTGTCCCGGGGAGCAGATATCTGCCAGAGCGTGAACACAACAGCAGATGGAGACGAATAGTGGATCGTCATCGGGAATAATGGTGTGGAACAAAAACACTTCAAGCCGGGAAGTCTCAGGGAGAAAAAAAACTAAACACAAACCAAAAAAAACAAATGTGTTTGTGTGGAATGCCGAAGACATCACAGAGGCTGAGAGAGAGATTTCTGCACTGCGGGGGGTAACCCGGCTGCCAACAGTGCTGCCAACTCTTAAGACAAGTTCCTCTGAATTGCAGGGAAGAGGGAGTTCTCTCCTCATGAAGATAAATGGAAATGGGCCAGTGTGGATTAAGAGGGGGATGACAGATGTAGGTGCCCATGGCATGGTACTAGTAACAGGAGGTAATCTGGCCCCTCTGAGCAGCCAAGACAATTTCTTTTGAACTGCAGTTAGGATAAAAAGAAACAACAACAGCTCTACATGACGATGTACAGAGAACGGCCAAATTGGAGTTTGCCTGACAATGAAGGGAAGAACAGATGTGGGTGTCACTGACAGAGTCCTTAACAGGGTAATCTGCTCTACTCTCAACAATTGGTTGGCTTGAATTCAAGGCTGTTTAATGAGCCAGGTGGGATGCAGCTATAGGCAACACTAATGGAGTGGGTGCATGAGGAAAATGTGGCAAATGTGGTATCTGAGAATGAATACCATTGAATGAAGAAACTACGCTACAACCTGGGGGATAAGGCTGTGAGTGTGTGTGTGTGTGTGTGTGTGCGTGCGTGAGAGAGAGAGAGCGATGGTTTGTGTGTGTGAGAGAGAGTGAGTGAGTGAGTGAGTGAGTGAGTGCGTGTGTGTGAGAGAGAGAGTGTGTGAGCTTTTTGCTAACATCAATGAGGCAACGATCCCTTTATCCCCCTTTAATGAGACTTGCCTTCCAGTCAGCACTCTCCTTCATCACAGCAGCAGGTTGAGCACCCCTGAAACAGCTGGAGTTGAGCAGGAGGGGTGTAGGGGTGGGGTTGGGGCGGAGGGCTATCCTGAAAGGTCACCCGTCAGGTGTCACTCACTAGGAACCCTCCAAGCATCTCCCCTCTTCCACCCGAAGCCCCTCGTCACCCCAACCCAACCCCCTGGTCGATGGGACTTCATCCTGGCTAACCTCTAACCTCAGTTCTACAGCCAAGTCATTTGCTCCCCTATCTGAGAGGTAACCATGCATATGCATCTCCTGAAGGGATCAATACAAGCGGGAAGGGAGGAGGGGAAGAGAGGAGGGGGATCAATACAAGTGGGAAGGGAGGGGGAGGAAGGGAGAAGGGAGGAGGGCATTTAAAATCAGCTTAAATATGCCCTAATAAATTTATACAGTTGGCCGTTTTCAGTTCACCTGGAAAACCAAACTTAAGAGCCTGTAAAGCTAGTCATATCTTGGTCATAAGCCATCCGTACCAGCTAATGTGGTATGTCTGGAAACAGCATTCAAGCTTTTGAGAAGTTTGAAGGAAGGGAGAAAAAAATCTTCTACAGACAGACACCCTAACAAGGTGAGGTGAGGTTCAGAATGAAATGGAGGAATCAGAGGAGGAGGGAGGGAATCAGAGGAATAGCAATAGCAGGATTTCCTGCGCATGCATGTCCCTCCAGTTACGTCTATTGAGCAGGTAAAACAACAAGTGCATAGACGGTAACCATGAGGCAACAAGTCTGGCTTGAGAGACTAGTCATTATCGTCCCCTTGAGTTGTGAAAAATCTGTAGAGCAAAGCGAGCATGCTGCTAAATCCCAACTCTGGAGTCCAGGAAGTGTTTGTTTAAACACTGTAATATTCAGTAACCCCTTTTGCAAACATGAAAGGTCATCCACTCTCTGGCCTATAGTGACTCATTCCTAAAAGACATTACCAAGTCGACATCACAAATTGAATTAAATGCCCCCTTGTCTGACTTGGTAATTGTGGTCGCCAACAAGGTTTCTGTGGGCTTTTTGCTTAATGCCTCCCGTTTTGTCTGGTGGTACAAAATGTCACCCATCATTATTAATGAATCGGCCACCAAGAGATTTCCTCTCTCCCTGCTGCTCAACTTAATTGGGGGTTTAAAATCGTATTCAATTATTTATAACCAACAGTGCGCAAGGTTTATAACCAACAACTCTGTTCTATAAGATTCCACAGTTAAGAGGTGCATACTATCAGCCCCGTTTACAGCCTTTGCTTATATAATTACAGCTAATATCCGCAGAACTTAATACACTGAGGAAGGCGGAAGCAGATGTGACAGTCCGACTAAAAATAACACTAACACTGAGGGAATGGCTGTTGATTTTCATTCCCGAGCTCAAGGGTTTTCCAGCAAAGGGCTCAATTTGTCAAAGGAGAGTGTTAATTTTTTGTTGCACTTCATTTATAAAGTTGTATTCCAATGAAGATGCAAGTAAAGCAATGTAATTTCAATTGTGGGGCGTGATGGGGGGAAGAGAGCGATTGGAGAATCAAGAAAGTTGTTTACGGAATTGGAAGAGACGCTTACCCTTTGATAAATCAAGTCTTTCTTCACGCAGAATAACACAAACAAAACACAAGCAAAGCATCACAGTGTGGCCACTTATGACAGTATGATGATGTCACAACAAATGTTTGCCTGTGGGCCATTGTACAAACATGCCACTCTTGTATTCTGCTGTTTAATATCAGCTTCAGTCAGAAAGATTCTGTGGATACATGATACTACAGTGTGTCCAGGGCTTCATATGTTCCCTCATGCACAAAATATTACTCATATTGAAGCAGTGGCTTGGTGCAATATTAAGACATTTCAATCTTGGTCGCCTCTCCCTTCCTGCCTTAACCTTTCCTCTTTGTCTTTCAAAGTGAGTATGGCTCAATACAATTCCAACAGAAAATGTATTTCATACATACAGTAAGTCAGAGTTTAAAAGGTTGATGCTGGTGCTGGGTACAGGTGGTGTGGGGAATCAGCTTGACTATTTGCCATGTTTTATTTCGGGTCATTCACCTCAGCAAAACAACCACCAGGAGGCATCATTGCCGCCTGATGAATACGTTAAGAGTAGCTTATGAGTTGTTGTTTCAATTTGGAAAAGGAAAAATTATTGTCTGGTCAGAGAAATTCAAAATGATGTCCTTGGATAAACCTTAATTTAGAACAATTAATGTCTTGATTGACACTTCATAAAATGATGTCAGACATGGCATATGTGTGTCTCTGAAATTGCTTATTAATGAACTCATAGCGATATACAGTTGATTCCGCGCATTTCAGCAGTAGGCTATACGGACACAGCGTGCTCATAAAGCAAAAAAGCGCAGTTCGTGTGAATCATTTTCCGCTCTGGCACCAGAGTTCACGTTGAACATATTGACATGATTGAAATGAGAGCTTTCATGAATCAATCCAAAATGTTTACATGCCATGTGCAATGACGAGAATAAAACAAATTATATTTTCACTGTTCTACTGCCAGTATCTAACAAGTGATTTGTAGTTGCCTATTGTTTGTATTTGACTGTTCTTTTTCGCCCCTGTCTATCATATCATGTATCATTGTTGGCTATAAATAAATAACTTTCATATATGTGTCATATCATTGCTGTAGCATTGGAGAGTTGTTATGTGTGACATTTATGATCTGTAGGCTGCACATTTTGATTCAGCTCCTGTGTGTGTGTGCATACTTGAGCTCGGCTTACAACAAGCTCAAATCATTTCCAATAAACAAACAAAAGCGTGACAATTTATCTAGCCACTAGACAGTCTTTTAGAGATACAATTCGAATGCTGAGTACAATCCAGTCCCATTGCAGCCGCACCCCCTGCTCCGACGTATGAATTTTTGGACAGATGACTGCATAAAATTCCAGCTGATTTAGCCTCATTTGTCATTGATTAGATATGGTAATGTCATTGTAGACAGTCGGTAGTCAGAATGAATTCGTTTGAACGGAATTCGTTAAATGAAGAACAAGAACTGTTGCACAGTTGGGAAATTGTATTTGCTAGTTTTTACACCGGATGTGTGTAATTATAGGTGTAATTACTCTTAATTAATGTTCCTTGACTACCCTCATCAGATATGGTTGAAACTGAGACCCTCCACTCATTGGTTAATTTCTGGTATGGCAAGACCTCATTGGACAACAGCAATAGCAGACCAGTTCTCCAAACCTCTCTTTGTACACTTTTATAATAATTGAGCCTGGGAATGCTTTCTTCGTGTCACCATTTCAATAGAACAAATGACGTTTTGTCGTCGTACATCGTTGTACATTTGAGCACGGCTGGAATGCACCTTTTAACCAATCAGTTTGTGACAAACAGAGTTGCCGGATCTAACTGTTGTATAATGTTGTTTTACTTACAGCTCTCTCAGCCTTCAAAGCCAGAGCCCTGAGCTCTGCCGTTCTACAGGCAAACAGTAATCCCATTGTGGACCTCTGGGCCATAAGCAGCCTCATAAAGAGGAGGGAAGAGAGAGAGAGAGCAAGAGAAAGAAAGAACAAGTGAGAGGCAGATGACAACCAAGGATGTGCTTTGGGTCCAGGAAATAAGTACCTACACACAATAAGTGCCTACACACATAAGGACCTAAACACAACATCAGAAAAAAACAACATTGTAATGTTGACGTGTTGAAATATGTGGGTTTGATGCTGGAAATGCCTTTCATTTCTCTTTTTTACTAAGGTACTAACTAGGGGGAGTTGACATTTTACATTTATGGCATTTAGCAGACGCCTTTATCCAAAGCGACTTACAACAAATACATTTGTTTAAGTAAGTGAATCATCTATCCATCAGTCATCATAAGATAAAGTAAGCTGAGGAATAAACACAACATCCTGGATTCATTGATTGTAGTAGATCTTGGAATAAGTGGGTAATAACCAGTAATTAACAGTAACAAGAAAGGCAATTACCTTGACATAAGGTAAGGCGGATTGTTTCCAACTAATTATTTTTGCATTAAGGATGCTTGTCCCCGTATTATTGTTACAACATTTCCATACTGCTCTTGAATCATTGAAACTGGTCAGCACAAATGTAATTTGATTAATCACCAACAAACAGAGAAGGTAGTTACTATTTAAATAACCTATTTCCATTTTGTTCTAGCCTTGTATCCCGTCTTAACTTCACAACTAAGACCATAATTTGTTACTCAAAAACAGAGAAGGTAGTTACTATGAAGTGGTATCAGAGTTGGAAAATGCTATATACCTGTTTCCATTTTTTGCATGCATCCACTGCATTACATTAACACAGCAATAAGCTACCCAATGGGTCTGATACATAGGCCTACATGAAGGGTTTATGGATGATTCCATACATTGAATGTAAATGTACATTTCCTCTTATTAACACATTGAGACGTTGACATTAGTAACAATAAGCTGTGGAGTAGGTAACCACATTGAGACCAGGCTTTCCTAGTTCTGAAAGCCTGGAGAAATCCTTTGCAGAATGTACCTACAAAGAAGAAATGAGTGACGCCTCGTGACAGGTTAAACCAATCAAATATCTTGCTTGGGTGGAAAACTTTCAGTTTTTCTTCCATTTTCTTCAATGTTGCAAGCTAGCATACTGTAGGCAACAACTGTCTGCAAAAGTCCTACCCGGTTGGAAAAGACGACACACATAACAACAAGCAACCATTCTACGGGTATGTGGGGGGAGGGTTCTTAGAATGTAATCCAATGAAATTGCAAACACATTCTTCCATTGCTCTGTCCAGTTCAATCCAAGCCAGAACGTCTAATCTAAAATTCTCCAGACCTCCAAAACAGGCGTGAGAACAACCTGATTTGGATGTATGGCTACGCGAAACTATCCAGTAAGTAATGTTGCTCGGTAATGTAATCCTTTGTGGGTGGAGAATGAATGGACAACACCTTCAAAACCTTTACCTAAAACCAAAACCTGTATGACACTTGTTGTTGGAGTTGGATGGAGTTGGCTCTTCTACCGGACTGAATAATATTTCCAATGATATTCACCACAATATTTCATTCACAAAAATTACAATACGTTTGCTACACATCCAGTAGTTCAGTGTTTAATACATTAATTCATCAATGACGGCAGAGCATGGTAACCTCGACAGCACTAGTGAGTCTATTTGCCTTTTTCTTGGGGGTATCACACCTCAGCAAAACAACCACCATCTTTGAGCAATTCTAATGGATAGGCTTACTGTACCTCAATTACACATGCATTGAAGTCATTAACCCATTTGTGCCGGATGCTGCGCGACGCAGCATTGCCTCTCCCGCCGGTTGCTGCGTAGCGCAGCATAGCCTTTCCTGCCGGATGCTGCGTGGCGCAGCATTTTTTATTTGTCGTATTTTTCATGAGGCGTGCAGCATATAATGCACTGTCATTGGTTCAAATACACGAGGTGGGTCTTGTTGATTTTTTAAAAATACTTGACCACCCAAATGTCGTGTGGTTCGCCGAAAATCACGTCAATCAATCAGACATACACTTGCGTTTATTGTAGATTTTATTTCGAGAGCGGCGAAATGGCTACGGCAGAGGAACATTTTGACAGCGAGGGCAGTGACATAGAGTTGGGAGAGATTGAGGAGTTTGAGAGGGAGGAGGAGGTAGAGGATGATTATCTACCCGATGATCCTTTGGATAGAGCGCAGGAGTGGGATTTCGAGACAGACGGAGAGGAGGAGGACGACGACTTTCTCGGATTCCAGGTAGACTGGAAAACCGAGGGTTACCAGCCGCGCAATGCGAAACAGTTCACCCGCAAACCGGGGGTGAAGCAGCCGATCCCCGTGGATGCTAGCCCCCTGGATGTCTTTTCGCGAATTTTTACCGATGAGCTTTGGGACATGTTGGTGACGGAAACGAATCGTTACGCTGAAGCGACGCGCGGTCAGACCCCCACCAACTCCAAGTGGAACCCTGTCTCCAAAACGGAGATGAAGACATTTGTCGGGCTGTGTTTCACCTTCGGCATTTTGAAGCTGCCAGCACGCAGGGATTACTGGAGGCAGACCAAATGGTTGTACCAGACCCACGTCCCCAAGGCCACTGCAAGGGACCGCTTTGACATGATCTGGAGGTAATGATTTGTGTTCTGTTTTCTTGCGCTCTCTTCCGAGTTCCGTTCTCTCACTTAATACATATAAATAAATACAATGATGGCAATACATGTTAGGCTTAAACTCATTAATCTTATCATATGCATTTTCAGATATCTCCATCTCCAAGATAACATGGACCCTGCCGTGGACAAATCAGACAAGCTCTGGAAGCTCCGGGGGTTCATGGACCTCCTCCTGGTTAGATTCCAGGCAGTTTATGAGGTCAATGGCTTCGTGACCGTGGATGAGTCCATGGTAAAGTTCAAGGGATGCCTGGGCTTCCGGCAGTACCTCCCCATGAAGCCGGTGAAGTGGGGAGTAAAGGTGTGGGTCATGGCGGAGAGCAATACAGGCTGTGTCACCAATTTTCAGGTGTACACGGGGGCCATTCAGGGTAAGACGGAGAAAGACCTGGCTCACCGGATAGTCTCAGACCTGGCGACACCTTATTTCGGGTCCAACCTGTCCGTATACATGGACAACTTTTACACCGGTGTGAAGTTGATGGTGGACCTCAAGACCAGGGGGGTGCAAGCTTGTGGAACGGTGCGTGCCAACAGGAAGGACCTCCCCAAGAACAAGGACCTCACAAAGCAGGCTGGCTTGAACAGGCATGAGTTCAAGGTGGCGCAGCGGGATGACTTGACCTTCTGCATCTGGCAGGACACCAAGGCAGTGATGGTCCTCTCCAACTACCATGACCCGACAGCTTATGGGTCAGTGAGGAGGAAGGCCAATGGTCAACGCCAGATGGAGGTTCGGGTGCCAGCATGCCTTGCTGACTATCAGCAATATATGAAGGGGGTAGACCTTCTGGACCAGATGGTGGGCTACTACCAGATCCAACATCGGTCTACAAAGTGGTGGAGGAGGCTGTTCTTTTTCCTTGCTACGGTGGCGTGCTACAATGCCTTTGTGGCTGCCAGGTCTGCAGGAGGAGCCGAGTGGAAGTATAGGAGGGGCGGCTACAAGGACTGGCTGGAGGATCTGACCATGGAGCCACCCCAGCTGGAGCTTCTGCTGAGCATGACCTGGTCCAGATTAACAATAAGAGGAAGACCTGTAGGGAGTGTTCTCTGAAGCACTACGGCACCAACGTGCGTCCTGGGTCAACTCTGATGGGGTGCAAGCAGTGTGACGTTCCACTGCACCGCGAGTGCTTCATGCACCATGTCGTTCGATTCAGGATATAGTGAAACTGAGACTGTTCCCAGTTCCACCTCAGGACTTTCCCCACTCCTTCCCCACCCCTCCCCACTCCTTTCCCACCTCTCTCTCATACCAAGGTGCCTTGGTCTGTGTATTGGCATGTTTAAAATGTTATTTGTTATATAAATAAATCAAATAAAATATATTTTTTCTTCCCCTGATTTTGAGGATTTTTAGAAAAATGTGTTGGTATGTTAGTGCTAAGGGAGCATGTTTTAATACAACCTGTGATTCTTACCTTTAAAATGCAATTTATTTCATGTTTCTATGTGCTACAGAGGCTTAGATATTAAGGTTTTGGTAGACATTGACAATTCTTAGTATTTTTTCGGAAAACCCTCAGGAGATAGGGACATTAATCCTAGAATACCATAGGTTTTGATAGCCGTTTTTAGCAGGCGTTTTAGGAGTAAATGGGTTAATATTGTGTTATAGGGAAGATCTCAGTATACTGTGTGAGCTAACTATATTATTAAAGCAAAATGATACACTCACCGGCCACTTTATTAGGTACACCTTGCTAGTACCGGGTTGGACCCCCTTTTGCCTTCAGAACTGCCTTAATTCTTTGTGGCATAGGTTCAACAAGGTGCAGGAAACATTCCTCAGAGATTTTGGTCCATATTGACATGATAGCATCATTGCTGCAGATCTGTCGGCTGCACATCCATGATGCGAATCTCCCGTTCCACCACATCCCAAAGGTGCTCTATTGGATTGAGATCTGGTGACTGTGGAGGCCATTGGAGTACAGTGAACTCATTGTCATGTTCAAGAAACCAGTTTGAGATGATGTGAGCTTTGTGACATGGCGCGTTATCCTGCTGGAAGTAGCCATCAGAAGATGGGTACACTGTGGTCATAAAGGGATGGACATGGTCAGCAACAATACTCAGGTAGGCTGTGGCGGTTAAACGATGCTCAATTGGTACTAAGGGGCCCAAAAGTGTGCCAAGAAAATATCCCCCACACCATTAGATATTTGCATTAACGAGCAGTTGAACAGGTGTACCTAATAAAGTGGCAGGTGAGTGTATGTACATAATGTGATTATAGGCCGATTCAAAGTGAGCAATTTATTCTTACAGTAAACAGAGGTGTTCATTTTCACAGCAATCGTATTGCATTTGGCTCTTTTAGAAATGCAATTTGCAAGATAGGTCGATGATAATTGATCAACTAATAAAGGAAATTCCTGAAGAAACTTTGGAAGGTCTTATTTTGATAGTTGATGAAGTTAAAAGATGGTTTAAACTATAGATAGATGAATCTATCCAATAGATGAATAGATGGATATTTTAATAAAAAATCTGTATAGAAGTAGGATCAGTCAGTACACATTTTGAAGTTGAATTGAGTTGTCAAGTTTAAAAGATGAAAGAAGCGATGCATTTTAAAATGTAGCATAGAAACACAATGATCCTCATAGAAACCCATGTTAATTCATGCAACTTAAAAAGGCTTAAAGTTTAAGAAGTCTAAATGGTAAACTCTGAATGGAAGTTATTTAAGTGGAGTCAGTCTACACATTTGAAGTTGAATTGAGGTGTCAAGCTTAAACGAAAAAGTGGGTACATTTAGAAATGTCCCCATTCAGAGCGAATAATAGGATAATAGGATTTCAGGCAAATTAGTACGAAGTACAGCTCCAAAAGTCTAAATGGTTAAAAACATATTTTTTCAAGCCACTCAAGTACAAATATTTCAAAAGGTTAGACAGCTCTTCACGTAAAGTTGGATTGATGGAAATACTGTAGCTTAAAAGCTGTAGGAGTAGCAGGCTGAGTTTTTGGACCTACAAAAAGCTTAACAGTTTTGTGTCAATCTTTGTCTCATCTAACCCTAACCCTGACCCACAATACCTATTTCCAGAACTCTGCAGGCTCTTTTTGGTACTTTCCAGCAAACCGTAACCTGGCCATCCTGTTGTTGTGGCTAACTAGTGGTTTACACTTTGCTGTGTAGCCTCTGATGTTCTGCTGGGGAAGTCGTCTGCGGATGATAATCTCTGACACATTCACGCCTACTTCCTGGAGAGTTTTCCTGATCAGTGGGACAGTTGTTTTGGGGTGTTTCTTAATCATGGTGAACATTCTTTGGTCATCCACTGTAGAATTCTTCCTTGGCCTACCAGGCCGTTTGCGATTTGAGCTCATCAGTGCTTTCCCTTTAATGATGTTACAAACTGTTGATTTTGGTATGTTTAGGTTTTAGCTATGTTTCTGACTGATTTATTCTGATATTTCAGCCTCATGTTGGCTTCCTGTACTTTCATTGACATCTCTTTGGTCCTCATGTTGGCAGACACCAATAGCAGACTCCAAAGGCAAACACAAAGCCTATAATCAATACTACATTGAGAGCTCTTTTATGACTGCACAAATGATGTGATGGAACACACCAGAAACACCTGTCAAGTCAATTATCCCATCACTTTTGGGTACCCTGAAATAGGGGGACTATGTATAAAAAGTATTGTAATTTCTGAATGGTGAAAGCAATATGTACACATCAAATAAAAGCTGAGAATCTCTACTTTAACCAAGGGGATCAATCGGTCCTCTTGCGGGCACACCGCAAAAACTAGTGGCTACTCGTGGTACTGTTGTAGTTCTCACTGATGTTGTTCCTGGCCAAAGGAGGTCGATTCCAGTGTGACTTTCACGTTCTACAATTACTTTCAAATATACAAATTAATGCCTTGGCCATCATCCAGAACGGACGATAGAAGCATTTCTCTTTCTCTTCTATATAGTGCTGACATCATATTATGGAGCCTACACCAGCCAGGGCACGCACAGAGAATGTGCGAGGTGGAAAACTGATAGAAACAGCTACTACTAGGCTACAGTACTGTACATTATATTATATTCTCTGTACAGTACAGGCCACTGTAGCTTAATTAGTTTGTATGTTCTCCACAATAAATTCTGCAATGATGTAGGAATGACTGTAATGTCTTGATGTTCGAAAATTACACTTTTGTGATGATGAACTGACTTAGTGTGATGAGCTGAGAGGCCATTATCATATTCATAATCAGGGTTAGAACTGAGAGACATTTTTATGAGCGGACATAAATTGATCTCATGATCTTGTCAATCAATGGCTGATAGAAGTAGGTGTGGCTTGATGGCAAAATCAAGGATATTTGGATCAAAACCTGGATTCCTAAGTTTCTCACATAGCCTAATCATAAAAGTATAGGAGTTAGGTTGTGTCAAGTATAAAATCAGATAGTAGTAGGCTAGATGGATTGACAATAAAGTTGATGGTGAAATAACATGAAATATCATGGCCATATTGAAACTAATCGAAACTATCGGTATATTTTCAACAGCTAGGCAGATTAGGAGCTTCTCATAAATGATAATAAAAAAGGATTTGCACAGAATCGGAATACATTACACTACAGGTATCCAATAGGGCAATGATTAAACATCAGAACAAAATAAATACGAACGAAATGATGATGTAGGCTACTGAAGTTTATCTATGTGTTTTAGCCTTGGTTGCCTTTGGCTCACGCGTCCTTCTCACATTGTTCTAGATGATAGTGAATACTGAGCCCGTTCTGTGGACAGACAGACCAAAATAGCGACGAGGAAGTACACATTTTATTGGCGGGACTGTGACACAAGCTACTACTATTTAAATTAATTGGGAGATGTCAGACTTCAGTGTGTCCATTCCTAGATACAGTACAGTCAGTGTTTTAACCTCATAGTAATTTTGATTTGAAATCTAAATGGATTTTGGAGTGTAGAGCCAAAAGAAGAAAAAATGCTTCACTTACACTATGACACTATATTTCTGTTTATTTAATTCAAGATCCGCGTTTCCATTATGTGTAGCCTAATTCTTGCGTCTCCTGGAGATCCACTTCTGTTTCAAAAGTAAAAGTAATTCTATAGACTATATTGGACATATGGTGTATTTTTTGTGGTTGCAAAATGTCCATCCTTGATAATGCTCCTTGTTGCCATATTGCTCTGGAGAGTGTGTTGGCGACTCATATAGGATATGGATGATAAATCCACTGGAGTTGTTAGGGGTAGACCAACTGTATGACTAATAATAGCTTTAATTTATATAGGCTTAGTTGTGTACAACTGCATGGCATTCAGATGAACGCTGTATCCAATCAAACAATCAATTTGAAGAGGACAGTTGTGAACATTTATGCGGTTATAACCTTACTTTTAAATGAGGAAAGATATAGACCTATTCGATTAATAGAGCTGCTGTACATGTTGCCTCTATTGCATGGTTTGTAACACCCGTTCCACATCAAGTAGAAAGGGACGGAGGACAGGGGTTCCATGCTACAGTAATAGAGAACATCAAGGCTATATCACTAGTAAATCTAGACCTGGAACCAATTAAAACATTTAGCGGGCTATAACAAAAAAACTGGGAATGTAAAGCCATAATGCAAGCTCAGAACATTCCACGTAATTTCTATAAACCCCCCAAATCCCCTCTATGGAATGGGTCTGTAGTGGGTGATCTAGCCTACAATGTGGGCTGGTGGGGGGGCGGAAGATGTAGAGGCACAAATGTGGAAATTTGCCTTGTAAATACAGCCGCATGCAACATTCCAAAACATCAGAGATTAATCGTCATTGAGCTTGAAATTTACAAGGGCCAATATGAATTAGTGCCTATAAAAAATATTTTGGAACATGTTGACAACTGAACATGACAGGCTATACAAAAATCTACATACAGGACTTCCCCCACTTCACCCCACCCAAATGGACTAGGTGATGAAAACCTGAAGTGGGTCGTTACACTGTTTGCACCCCATTGTTAACAAATGGGTGGGGGAAGGTGAAGGGGGAATTCAACATTGCAAAAACCTTTTTTCTCACTATGCACAATGCACTACATAGGCATCTGTCACAACCATTAAGTAGAGGCATGGGAGAGAAAAAATCTTCTACTTTACTCTGTTTGGCCAAATATAGGAGATATTGTGTCATGTGTGCAAGTTAATCTATCTAGCAAGCTGATTAAGCAAGGCTCTGCAATCACAAACTATTCTCTCACTCATGTTCATTTTTCTGATTATTCTGTTATGGGAAAGAACACAAATGTCAGCACTGTCAGTCATTTCTACCACAGAAGGAGGGATCTTTTCAAACATATTACTTCATTAACATAATATTCATACAGGTTTGTCTCCTTACAATCCAAAGCTAGTCCTTTGGCTCAAGCTCCACAGCTAATGTTAGAGCTAGCTAATATCAACAGAGGCTAATGTTCGCTTATTGCTAACAAACTTCAAAAAATATTTCATAATAGAAACATAACACAGCTAAAGTATCTGTATTTACTGTAGCAATACTTTAACTTTTAACTTTGAAAATAGTCCTTGGTGACCTTTAAACAAAATGTAAACAGTATTTTAATTACATGTTTTGTATCACGGTTGTTCAGTGAGTTTGCTCTTCTTCTATTGAAAGAAACAATTGCACATGAGCCCCTAATATTAAGGGACCTCCTAGTGCAGAGCACCAGGCAGACAGACACACAAACACTATCTTGTGAGGTTATGATCCTCATTGCTCGATAGTGGTGATGAAACCGTTCTTTATTCTCATTTGGGAATCTTGTTCCTCTGAAGGTCTCCAATGTCAATCAAAGGGGCTTTCTATTTGCCACCATCACAACAGGCCTGCTTCAAGGTCAAGGTGAGACATGTCTATGTGACAAATTGTTGTGTCAAATACTGGTTTAATGACCAAATAGTAAATTGAGATACATGTGTAACAAATTGAGATGCATGTGTAACTCAAACGTGCTCAAGCCTCCCATTGACATCAGTGTTTTATTAGTGTCAAAGTAATTTTTACGAACGCATTCTGTTTTGAATGCGATAAACTTTGAAAGGAGAGAATCTGATGTTGGGGAGCTTGAGGTGAACACACAGCAGTTTTGAATTACAGTACCTCAGCACCTCACCATAATCAACCCTCTCAAGGCTCTTTTCTCTGATTTTGCTACCAGTCCTCAAAGTGTCACACAATAGAACAATCATAGGTGCATATTGACCTGCTGGGAAAGCTGTATTTGAATAACATAATTAGACTTGCTCCTTTTTTCTCCATGGGGGCTCAGGGCAGGCCAATTTGGTCACAGGGCAATGCATTATGGTAAACAGCGGTGCTAGCCTTGACTGAGGTCTTTTATCCACTAGATTAACAAAAGGGATAAGAACAGCTAAAGAAAGTTCATGTGGCAAAATGGCTACTGGCATTTATCCACAGTATACTAGTAGCCTTTATTGTACTTTTCATCATAACTATAGAGAGTTATATAAGTTAACTTTTACGATTGATTTGCTGTTCTGCTTTGTTGGAGGGGAAACTGTTTGTGCAGGGAGAGAGAGGGAAACAAAAGACGTCAAAGAAACTATTTATTTTGAGAAAGACTCAGCATGGCAAACAACAAACTTGACTGATATTAACAACCCCATGTTTCCCTGCCATGACCTAAGCCTGAATTCAGGTAGGAATTCAAATTAAAAACCACTACAAAGGCTTGACACGTGTCTTTAGGGACACATGATAAATGAATACATTGGGAACATTCATGATTGGGTACATTGTAGAACCTCTGAGAGGAAAAAATTCAGCTTTGTCATGTGCACATAATGGCACTGTTATCTGACATGAGATATCTTCATTGTATTTGAGGAGAAAAGAGATGCTTGAGTCACAGCGTTCCAAAGCCTCGTATTTACAGACAACAATGGGGTTAAGTAAGGTATACACACACGTACACGCATACACACATATGCACACACACATCTTAGACACAAACACACACCAACCAACACACTCCCTCTCACATACAATAAGAATATACAAAACGCACACACTTTGAAACCTACATACACAAAAACACACTCTCCTAGTTTGAACGTCACTCTCCACTGTGCCCACTCCCCCTCAGTGAGAGGAAATCCACTTTCATGCCATGTTAAGAGCCATCGCTCTGACACCCATATCAAAGCAAACAGACATTTGCAGGAGCTGCTGTTTAGCTACCGCGCTCCAACTCTGTTGCAGGAAACACCAGAGAGAGAGGGGTTGGGGGGGGGGGGGGGTGACTGCTGCAGGGGGAACAAAGCAGGGTCCCCTCTGTTGTAGTAGGAATCCACATACCTGTAAGCAACTAAATACAGAATGGTGTAACTGAAGTGCAGTTTGTCAAAAGTAGGAGAGTCAGAGGTAGACCCAAGGCCAAGGAGAGCAAGAGTGAGTTTTCATCCTGTCTGCATATGTATCGTGCCATGAGGTCGGGAGAGCAGGTAGGTTAGGTTAGGTTAGGTTTGGAGAGCAGGCAGCAGGTAGGTTTGGAGAGCTGGTAGCAGGTAGGTTGGGAGGGCAGGTAGCAGGTAGGTTAGGAGAGCAGGTAAGTTGGGAGGGCAGGTAGCAGGAAGGTTAGGAGAGCAGGTAGGTTGGGAGTGGTGTGGATTGATTCTAGGATCCCAGTCCTTATTTCCCCAATTCATTCACCTTTCCTCATGGATTTAATAAGATTTGGGCTAAACATGGGCTTAAGGGGGGTTTCTACCATTTTTCTTAACAAAGGCATGTCAGTCTGAATCCTGTCTGAATCCCGTCCTAGGAAATCTAACATGCACTTAAAATATGATTTAGATGTGATAAAACATTCCAAGTTTCTATTTACGTGGAGCACTTAAAAGCAGCAGAGACCCACAGGTTGCTAAGTAACCTTGTCCTCAGTCAGGAAAGTGTGGTCAGGGGGTGGGGTAGTGGAGAGCCCAAAACTTCCATACAGGAAATACAATGAAAATGAGATGGTGAAGCACTCTTCGGTTTTCAAGTCAAAATGGGTTATAGAGCTACACTGGGTTATAGAGCTCAGAATAACATAACGTGAAAAAGACAAAAATAGATTACTGTGGGGGGACATGCAGCGTTCGGCCTGTAGAGGGAGCTACAGGACCGTGGCCGGGGTTGTGTCGGCGAGACTTTTGTTGCACACCTGCTGCGAATTAAGTCTCGCCGGCAAATGTTTAAGATGTGTGTGCTTCTGCCATTTCAGAAAGGAGGTGAGCTGGGAACGGCGGAACGAGAGAGAGAGAGAGAAAGAGAAAGAGAAAGAGAAAGAGACGACTGCAAAGTCGCCGAGTAGTCATTGAGGAGGCTGGAAAGCCAAAAGGACATTCTTACAACCTATATGAATAAACGGGAGAGATTCCCTTACAGTAACGCTGCGTCTGCCTCTGTGTACAACGGACCTTGCTACATTGGCGCCCAACGTGGGGCACAGAGGGAAGGCGGAATGGAGGCGTTAGCAGCGGCGATGTCGAGGATAGCGCTTGTCCTCGAGCAGCAGACGGCCCTGCAGCAGACCCAGCAGACGACGCTGGAGGAACTAACGGCGGCGAGGATCACGGACAGTGCCCTCCTTCAGGACTTCACCAGGGTCGGCGGGCCGGCGCCGGGGACCGGAGCGGCACCAGGTCCCCCCAAGGTCCAGTACCACCAGGACCTCCAGACCGCCGTCAGGACAGGCCGAGGACCATCTCTCCCTCCCACCGCGGGGGCCACAACGACCAACCCCGGCCCCGCGGCAAGGGGGGGGGGGCCAAAGCCCAGGAGGAGCCGGGGGAGCAGAAGGAGAGAGGCCGACGCCAGCCCCCAGGACCTCCAGACCGCCGTCGGACAGGCCGAGGACCATCTCTCCCTCCCACCGCGGGGGCCACAACGACCAACCCCGGCCCCGCGGCAAGGGGGGGGGGGCCAACGCCCAGGAGGAGCCGGGGGAGCAGAAGGAGAGAGGCCGACGCCAGCCCCGAGGACGAGATGGCAGGGGCGCACCTATCCGGAACCGACCCCGGCCCCACAGGGAGCACCTCGAGCGACAGGGGGGGTGTGTTGGCGGTGCGGACGGCCGGGCCACGTGCAGGCCGAGTGTCGGGCGATGGACGTGGGACGGGTCGTCCGCATCGGCGACATACCGGGCCCTCCCCCCCGGACCAGGAGCGGCGTATCGTATTCCGGTAAGGATACAACATGATACGCACCAGGCATTCTTGGATTCGGGCTGCATGCAGTCCACGATCCAGGAGCGCCTGGTTCGGCCGGGGGCATTGTTGAAGGCATCGAGGGTGCGGGTGAGGTGTGTGCATGGGGACATTCACGAATATCCGGTGGTCGCTATCGAAATTCATTTTGAGGGGAAAAACCATAGAGTACAGGCGGCGGTTAGCCCACGCCTCACGCATCCCCTGATTCTAGGTGTGGATTGGGAGGGGTTTCCTCAAGCGGTAAAGAGGGCTACCGGGATGCGTGCACGACAGCTAGGGAGGTGTGTGGCGTGTAATGTGCTCTGTGCCGAGGCGGCGCCTCGCGACACTGCCGGGGAGCCGGAGCCGGCGGGGGCGCCTCACCCCGAGACTTCCTCGCCGAACTATCCGCTGCTAGGCGACTTCCCCCTCGAGCAGTCTCGTGACGAGACCCTCAGATCAGCCTTTGACCAAGTGATAGCAATTGATGGTACTTTGATACAGCCAGACACAGTGCGCGCCCACCCCTATTTTGCGATTATCAGCGACAGGTTATATCGAGTAAGTCGTGACTCACATAGTCAAGAGGAAGTAACCCAGTTGCTGGTTCCCCGCAGCCGCCGCGAAATGGTCTTTCAGGCGGCTCATTTCAACCCCATGGCGGGCCATCTAGGGTATGACAAAACACTGCACCGTATAATGGCTCGATTTTATTGGCCGGGGATTCGGGCAGAGGTGCGTAGGTGGTGCGCTTCCTGCCGGGAATGTCAGTTAGTAAATCCCCCGGCCATTCCCCGGGCCCCCTTGCGGCCCTTACCATTGGTCGAGAACCCGTTCGACCGCATTGCGATGGATATTATCGGGCCATTTGAACGGAGCACACAGGGTTATCGATTTGTGTTGGTCTTGATAGATTACGCCACCCGATACCCCGAGGCAATACCTCTGCGCAATATCTCTGCCAAGAGTGTAGCGCAAGCATTGTTTCAAGTCATCTCCCGCGTGGGAATCCCGAAAGAGATTCTCACCGATCAGGGCACTAATTTTATGTCACGCACCCTCAAGGAACTGTATGGCTTGTTGAACATCAAGGCGATTCGAACCAGTGTTTACCACCCGGCCACTGACGGCCTTTGTGAGCGGTTCAATCGGACCTTGAAGTCAATGATCCGGAAGTTTGTCCACGAGGATAGTCGGAATTGGCATAAATGGCTAGATCCCCTGTTGTTTGCGGTGCGGGAAGTTCCCCAAGCTTCCACCGGGTTTTCCCCGTTTGAATTACTCTACGGGCGTAAGCCCCGGGGTGTCCTAGACCTGTTTAAAGAAAATTGGGAGGAAGGGTCTAGCGACAGTAAGAGTGAGATCCAGTACGTCCTCGACTTGCGCACAAAGCTCCACGCCCTAGGGGTTATCTCACGTGAGCATTTGCTGCAAGCCCAGGAGCGTCAGAAACGCCTGTATGACAGGGGGTCTACCCTACGAGAGTTTACACCGGGAGACAAGGTGCTCGTACTGTTACCCACCTCCAGCACGAAATTACTCGCGAAGTGGCAAGGACCGTTTGTGGTCACACGTCGCATGGGGGACGTGGATTATGAGGTTGTACGCTCGGACCGGGGGGATAGCTTGCAGGTGTATCACGTCAATCTCCTAAAAAAATGGAACGACGTGGTCACGGTTGCTCTGGCTACGGTAATTCCGGAGAGAGAGGAGTTCGGTCCGGAAGTCCCAAAATCGAAAGTTAGCACTCCGGTCGATATTGATAACCATCTCTCTGCTAGCCAGGCCGCGGACGTTGCAGATTTGCAGCTTAAGTTCGCTGACGTGTTCTCTCCCCTGCCCGGTCGGACTACGCTCATCGACCACCATATAGAAACGCAGCCGGGTTTAACGGTGCGCACGCGTCCCTATAGGTTGCCGGTGCACAAACGAAACGTTGTGTGCACGGAGTTGGAAGCCATGCTGGAGCTGGGTGTGGTCGAGGAGTCCCGCAGTGATTGGTGTAGCCCCATCGTGCTTGTCAACAAGCCAGATGGGACTATACGGTTCTGTGTGGATTATAGACGGGTTAATGCGGTCTCCAAGTTCGATGCCTATCCGATGCCCCGGGTCGACGAGCTCTTGGACCGGCTTGGTACGGCCAGGTACTTCACGACATTGGATTGCACGAAGGGATACTGGCAGATTCCACTCTCGCCGGTGTCCCGGGAGAAAACGGCATTCTCCACTCCGCTCGGGTTATTCCAGTTCACCGTGCTCCCTTTCGGGTTGATCGGAGCCCCAGCCACTTTTCAGCGCCTCATGGACCGTATTCTGCGGCCGCACGCCGCCTATGCTGCGGCCTACCTAGATGACATTGTCATTCACAGTGACACCTGGCCGCAGCATGTGCGGAGTGTGGCTGCTGTTCTGCGGTCCCTGAGGCAGGCGGGGCTGACGGCCAACCCGAAAAAGTGCGTGATCGGGCGGAGGGAGATCCGGTATCTGGGGTACCACTTGGGACGGGGGGAGGTGCGGCCGCAGATTGAAAAGACTGCGGCCATCGCCGCCTCTCCCCGGCCCAAGACAAAGAAGGAGGTGAGGGCCTTCCTGGGGCTGGCGGGATATTACCGCCAGTTCGTACCAGGGTTTTCGGAGCTGGCCAGTCCCTTGACGGACCTCACCCGGAAGGGTGCCCCGGATCCGGTCCAATGGTCGGGCCAGTGCCAGGGGTCGTTCGAGGCCCTTAAGGGGGCTCTTTGTGGAGAAACGGTCCTGTATGCGCCTGATTTTAACCTCCCTTTCTCCCTACAGACGGACGCGTCGGATAGAGGGCTGGGAGCAGTACTGACCCAGCGCGTGGAGGGGGCCGACCGGCCGGTGCTGTACCTGAGCCGCAAGCTGTCGGAGAGGGAGGGTCGGTACAGCACCGTGGAGAAGGAGTGCCTGGCCATCAAGTGGGCGGTCGGCACCCTCCGCTACTACCTGCTGGGTCGCGCCTTCACCCTCTACTCCGACCATGCCCCCCTCCAGTGGCTCCACCGCATGAAGGATGTAAACGCGAGGATCACCCGGTGGTACCTCGCGTTGCAGCCCTTCAACTTTTCCGTCGTGCATAGACCGGGTGCGCAGATGGTCGTGGCAGACTTCCTCTCCCGTGCAGGGGGGGGGGAGTAGGTCGTCGGCCGTCGGTTCCCCGGCCTGTGTCGGGCGGTGGGGGTATGTGGGGGGACATGCAGCGTTCGGCCTGTAGAGGGAGCTACAGGACCGTGGCCGGGGTTGTGTCGGCGAGACTTTTGTTGCACACCTGCTGCGAATTAAGTCTCGCCAGCAAATGTTTAAGATGTGTGTGCTTCTGCCATTTCAGAAAGGAGGTGAGCTGGGAACGGCGGAACGAGAGAGAGAGAGAGAAAGAGAAAGAGAAAGAGAAAGAGAAAGAGACGACTGCAAAGTCGCCGAGTAGTCATTGAGGAGGCTGGAAAGCCAAAAGGACATTCTTACAACCTATATGAATAAACGGGAGAGATTCCCTTACAGTAACGCTGCGTCTGCCTCTGTGTACAACGGACCTTGCTACAATTACCCAGATCAATAAAGTGTGAATAACACTCAGGGATGAGAGTCTAACAGAGTGGGTATAGGAAGATCACCCCAATGCTCTTGAAGGGGGAGTGGACCGCTAGTTGCCCCCAATATCAATGCCTGCGCAACAAAGTAGGCCCTGAGGTGAGAGCCTCCCTGATGCCCATCATCACATCATATCATATCCCTTTGAAGTTGTAGGAATAGACTACCTCTCCCTTGGTGACCAATAATGTCACCCACCCATAACCCACTTGTTCTCCAAGTATGCCTTAGCTGTTCCCACCAAAGACCAGCCAGCTCTGTATTACGACCTGATACAGACCTTTGGTTGCCCAGAAAGAATCCTGCTCCTCTTTCGAATCCTGCCTTGTAGGGCAGTTGTGTACCCTTTACGGGCTGCCAGAAGAGCCGTACCACTCCATATCACCCACAGGGGAATGATGCATGCGAACGCTTCAAGCAGACCCTACTATCCCAGCTAGCTTCCCTCACAGAGAACGCTCAGCCTCAATGGCCCAACAAGCTTCCCATCCCGCTCCAAGTCTATAATACTACAGTGCAATAGGGTTAACTCCTGATACTGTAGTGTTTGGACCAGCTTAACTCCTGATTCTGTAGTGTTTGGACAGGGTTAACTCCTGATTCTGCAGTGTTTGGAAGGCAGGCCAGAATCCCAGTTGATCTAGCCCTACACATGAAACCCCCTACTCAGAGTCACACACTGGAAGGTGTGGTACCCAATGACTCTAGTACACCACCCGAGCCTGCCAACCACCCCAACCTGAGCCTGTCATAGATGAGCTAGAGCCCAGAGCAGCAGAGTCTCACCCTAACATAGACAAACTGGCCTCAGCGCTCACCATTCACTTTACCTTTACATTCTCACGTGTGCTTTGCATGTTGTGTGGTGACTCAGCAGTTGGCGTCAACTTAATTGACTGTATATATTTGAGTTGAAGGAGTGCATGGCACCCTTCACTCTTTCTTGCACCAGGTTGGCATAATATGTTCACACAGCCTACAGTACAGCTCTAGCTCCATCAACCTCCAGCTGATAGTTGTTGTCATGTGGAATTTACACAGTAAGCAACATACCATTCTGTTAAATGTATATGAAGGAAATGTATAAAACCATTCCGGACAAAATAAATATGTATGACTGGCCTGCCACTTGTAATTTTTCATAATGGCCTCAAGTGTGATTGAATTTGACACCCCTGTAATAGAGAAAAAGCAGCCATTCTATCAATATATGCAATTTATTTTGGCTGGAATTGTGAAAAGGAAGGACTAGCGTTTGCAATGATTACCAGAGTTTCAACATTCTACAAGAAATTTGTCAAGCAGGACATTTCTTTAGGAAAGGTTATACATTACAGTGGATGATTTCACAACCATATCTGGTAAGAGAACGATCCGTATGATGTATTATATACAGTGCATTCGGAAAGTATTCAGACCCCATCACTTTTTCCACATTTTGTTATGTTACGGCCTTATTCTAAAATGGATTAAATTCATTTTCCCCCCCATCAATCTACACACAATACCCCATAATAACAAAGCCAAAACAGGTTTTAAGAAATGTTTGTTAATTTATTACAAATAAAAAACTGAAATATCACATATAATATCACAAGTATTCAGACCCTTTACTCAGTACTTTATTGAAGCACCTTTGGCAACGATTACAGCCTCAAGTCTTCTTGGGTATGAAGCTACAAGCTTGGCACACCTGTATTTGGGGTGTTTCTCCCATTCTTCTCTGCAGATCCTCTCATGCACTGTCAGGTTGGATGGGGAGTGTCGGTGCACAGCTATTTCCAGGTCTCTCCAGAGATGTTCGATCGGGTTCAAGTCCGGGCTCTGGCTGGGCCACTCAAGGACATTCAGAGACTTGTCCCGAAGCCCTCCTGCATTGTCTTGGCTTTGTGCTTAGGGTCGTTGTCCTGTTGGAAGGTGACCCTTCACCCCAGTCTGAGGTCCTGAGCACTCTGGAGCAGGTTTTCATCAAGTATCTCTCTGTACTTTGCTCTGTTCATCTTTCCCTTGATCTTGACTAGTCTCCCAGTCCCTGCCACTGAAAAACATCCCCACAGCATGATAGTGCCTCCACCATGCTTCACCATAGGGATGGTATTGGCCAGGTGATGTGCGGTGCCTCACCTGGCCAATACCATGCTCCAGACATGACGCTTGGCATTCTTTCAGTTCAATCTTGGTTTCATCAGACCAGAGAATCTTGTTACTCATGGTCTGAGAGTCCTTTAGGTGTCTTTCGGCAAACTCCAAGCGAGCTATCATGTGCTTTTTACTGAGGAGTGGCTTCCGTCTGGCCACTCTACCTTAAAGGCCTGATTAGTGGAGTGCTGCAGAGATGGTTGTCCTTCTGGAAGGTTCTCCCATCTCCACAGAGGAACTCTGGAGCTCTTTCAGAGAGACCATTTGGTTCTTGGTCACCTGACGATGGTCCTTCTCCCCCTATTGCCCACTTTGGCCGGGTGGCCAAGAGTCTTGGTGGTTCCAAACTTTTTCCACTTAAGAATGTACCCTTCCCCAGATCTGTGCCTCGATACAATCCTGCCTCGGAGGTCTACGGACAATTCCTTCGACCTCATGGTCTGGTTTTTGCTCTGACATGCACTGTCAACTGTGGGACCTTATATAGACAGGGGTGTGCCATTCCAAATCATGTCCAATCAATTCAATTGACCACATGTGGACTCCAATCAAGGATGATCAATGGAAACAGGATGCACCTGAGCTCAATTTCGAGTGTCATAGCAAAGAGTCTGAATACTTATGTAAATGATAATTCAGTTTTGTATTTTTAATAAATTAGCAAACATTTCTAAAAACCTGTTTTGGCTTTGTCATTATGGGGTATTGTGTGTAGATTGATGAGGCAAAAAAAATATTTAACCCATTTTAGAATAAGGCTGTAACATAACAAAATGGGGAAAAAGTTAAGGGTTCTGAAAACCTTCCGATTGAACTGTATGCAGCAGGCTATAGCATTTTAAGGTCTCAGTCCACACAGGTCCTACTGGTGGTGTATGTGTGATCAGGCACACAGTGGACAGCTAGCAGACACGCCAGACACTGAACTAAGATATACAGTCAATTAAGCCCACTTCATCTCTAACAGAGCCAAGTGATGAGTGATGAATTAATTTCCTATTTTTCCAGAGAACAATAAAAGAGGACTGATAAAATCTTGCAGACACACAGTGTCTCTCTGTCTCCATATCTCTGATTGAGAGTTTAGAGTGTTATAAATAGCCACAACTTTCTAAGCAGTCAAAGCCTGGCAATAATGAACACAACTATGGCACAGGCAGTTGTTAGTCCTTTCATCAGAGAGTGGACAGGTAGCTGCTTAGAGATTGGCACAAAATAGGGCCGTGTTCTAAAGGTGAAATTGGATGGGAAAAATGAATCAAGGATATATCTCTGAAAACAGTCGGTTAGTCCAATGATATTGACACTGTGGATATATTCACCAAGCCATAATTAGGTTGCCTGGCTAAAGCGACTCGAATATCAATCTATTAGACAAGTAAAAATGATTAAATACTGTATGATAGATGATTATCTGAAATGTTAGATCTCGTCCCGCCTTTAACTAATTAGCTGGCACTTGGTTTGCTCAGTTTCACTTGAAAAAACATGAATTAATATCAAAGCAAATTAAAACGTATCTGTGATGTCAAAAGCAAGGCCAAAAGGAATGAGACTCAGCTATAGGATCTGAGACTTGACAAGTGAAAATACTTATGGGCTTACTAGGGTTGGGCGATTGGACGATTACATTGGATTACAGATGGTCAGAATCTCTGTCAAGCCAATTTTCCAATACTTTTGGTGTCCTGAAATAGGGGGATTATGTATAAAAAGGGTTGTAATTTGTAAATGGTGAAACCAATCTGAAAAAAGAAGCTGAGAATTAAAGATGAGAAAATCTAATTTAACCCCATAGTAATTGTTTGATTTCACGTCCAAAAAGACGACAAAATGCTTCCTCTTTCCAATACTTATGGAGGGCACTGTATGTACTGTATGCACTGGCATAAAACCATTATGATTTGTACTTATACTCCAATATTCCTACTTTGTTATGCTCATGGTCAACCTGTTTTAGTGTAATGAAATACAGAGTGGGTACCATGGGTCTCCATCGCTTATCGTAGAAACAAAGTCATCTTCCAGGTGGTTTTTGTAATTAATTAGGCCTCTGTGAGATTCCTTTGGAGTTTCACTCCCAAATATTATCTCCTGGGAATAAGGCCTTCAAAGGCCAAAGTGAGAAGGGTCCCTGGTACCACCCTGGCACTAATAAGATGGTTTGTATCTGTTATTGTTTGTGAGACTGATGTCATTATTGAGGTCGTATGGCCAAGTATGGGTTTCCCGGTCACATCAAGATGTTGTAATATGCTGAATTTGATAAGGAGAACCAATTATTGCAAGGCACATTCTGACGTAAATCTAAGTATAAAGAGTAATGCATAGGGGAAATGCTCTTTGAGAAATGTTTGAATACTTGTATACGTGTTGTCAAGATTTTCACCCGGGCCTGTATGACCAATAATAATCATCGATACTCAGCAAATCCACCGTCTGAGATTTCTTCATTATTGACCACCTCCTGCAGTCCTTCAGAGGTAAAGTTCTCTGGCTTGGATTGTAAAACGATGTGAGTGAGGCCCTAGTCTTACCAACTGAAGGTCCATGGGCATGATGCAATACTATAATAAAATAACTCTGCATTGTGATTCCAAAATCAATTCCAAAATCACACATACATTTTCATGACCACCACAACTTTTTTTGATAAACCACATCTTGAGGTGCAATTATCACCTGCTCCCAAAGCCTTACCGTAGCTTTACCCTCATCATGGTGATTCGAAATGGACCTTACAGTTATAAATGGCTTACCCATTTCAACAGTAAACGTTGGTCCATCAATATGTTATATATTCAATACGTAGCTCTTTAAAATACAAAATGTGGTATTCTAATGATTCTTAACTCCTAACTAAACACACCAGGTGTTTGGTACTTTGTAGTAATGATGCCCCAGGGTGTTAAATCAAAGGCGTGACCGAAGTGCAGCATAGTAAGGTCTTTGAAAATAGCTTCTTAATACATAGGTGAAAAAGCTTTTAAGTTTCTTTAAAAATCACCCTGTCAGTTTCTATGTGCTTCACTACTGAAATATACCCATGGGGCGCACACACACACACACACACACACACACACACACACACAAAGATGGCCAGAATCCATATATGTACCCTTAAAGACTCTTTGTGTCTCAGTATATTTGCATATCCCTGTGCATTATGGGTAAACTGCATTTATACAGTTGTTAGTCACAATTACACCAGTAGGACATATGTCCCCCCCATGGCTTGTCGTACTGCAGCTGGTGCCTTCTAAGGACAATTTGGAGAGAAGCAAATTCCAAACTTGATGAGCTTCTTACACTTGTCTGCGATGTCCGCTGAATAGTAATAACGTGATGCCTTTGATCACTTTTCGCCCTGACACTCTTCACACATACAGTGTGCAATGCAAAGACTATGATGCATCGACTTCAATGGGATATTCTCCTCTCCATCTACTGCAATTAAAAGAGGGCTGAGAAGCTGGCTCCTATGATAAGATCTCATCTCATAACGTATGATAGGCATGGCCTGCTCCAGAGGGAGAACGAGAGACAGATACAGTGAAAAGAGAGCAGGAGAGAGGAGGCAAGAGGGAGAGAGAACGGAACAAGGAACGGTTGAGAGACAGAGGATGAGGGACAGAAGGAAGAGAGACAAAAGAGAGTGGGATAGATGAAAGAGAAGGCACACAGGAGTAAAACATGACAGATAGAAAGAGAGAAGGAGAGAAGAAAAAAATAGTGTGTGCAAGTTAGAGAGAGAGAGAAGAAGAGCGAGAGAGGAAAACAGAGGGATAAGGAAGGAAATTAAAAAGGGACAGAGTGAACGAGGGAGAGAGAGCAGAGGCGTTGGAGAGAGTGCCCTCCTCTTCAGAATCTGCCCCCCACACACACACTGTAAATGCTTGTTGACCGACTTCAAATTTTGGGCCAAACACTCGCAATAACATTCATTACAAAACTGTCCACAAGAGCGAGTGAACGTGGGAGCAAAACTGAGATTAAGAGGAGGGAACGGGGGATGGAGGGTGTTTATCAAGATTGCAAACCCCTGGCTGCTGTGGTTATCTCTGCCAAAGTTGAGTTTGCTGGCCATGAGGAACTGAAATTGGACAACTGGAAGAATTAGAGTTAGAACACTTCTTCCCAAGGACTCCTGCAAATACACACAAAAAAAACGCTTAACAAACAAAGTGTTGTTGACATTTTTGGACAAATGCAGTCTTAACTGGACTCCAGGTATATCTGTCATCGAGTAGAGCTACCTATGATGTAGGCTAGCCAGTGAGTAGAGCTGCCCATGATGTAGGCTGCCCATGTAGAGCTGCCCATGATGTAGGCTAGTGAAACCCACACAGCTTAAAAACACAGAGTGCTACAGGAATGAGCAAGAATATTTGACGGGTGAAGGCAAGGTGTATACACTGAAAGAGAAGTGTATGAGTGGGATTATCAGGGGTTTAAGGTTGTTTGTTCAAGGGGCTAGAGTAAGGATGTGTTTTATAGGGGAAAACAACCACCAGGAGGCATTGTTGACCATAATGGATATGTGTTGTAGTATGTATACAAACATTTCTGCCTGATGAGTTATGTGATCATTTTACACTTTACTACTTTACTTACTACCTACTGCTGCTACAATAATTCTGTATATTCTGTATCTTTTTTATTTTACTGTATTACTGTCATTACTGTTATTTACTGTCATTACTTTTAGTGCTTATATTTATGTTTACTTTTTATACTTTTATACTACTATTGTTGATGTTGATTGATGTTGTAGAGCTGCTCTGCCCCAAGCATTTCGTTGCATTGTATACTTGTACACTCTGTTCAGCTGCTCGGTAATGCAAAGAATGGTCCGAAAAAGAGAAAATATCCAGTGAGCGGCAGTTCTCTGGGCGAATATGCCTTGTTGATGCCAGAGGTCAGAGGAAAATGGCCAGACTGGTTTGAGATTGTAGAAAGGCAACAGTAACTCAAATAACCACTTGTTACAACCAAGGTATGCAGAAGACCATCTCTGAACACACAACACATCGAACCTTGAAGCAGATGGGCTACAGTAGCAGAAGACCAAACCGGGTGCCACTCCTGTCAGCTAAGAACAGGAAACTGAGATTACAATTCGATTTCTGCAGCGACATTCAGATGGTAGGGTCAGAATTTGACGTAAACAACATGAAAGCATGGATCCATCCTGCCTTGTATCAACGGTTCAGGCTGGTGGTGGTGGTGTAATGGTGTGGGGGATATTTTTTTGGCACACTTTGGGCGTGATGCTATCATGTCAATATGGACCAAAATCTCTGAGGAATGTTTCCAGCACCTTGTTGAATCTATGCCACAAAGAATTAAGGCAGTTCTGAAGGCAAAAGGGGGTCCAACCCAGTACTAGCAAGGTGTACCTAATGAAGTGGCCGGTGAGTGTATATGATAACAAAGACAAATGATGACAAATAAACTTGAAATTTGAAACTCGAAGAGTAACTTATGAGTTGTTGTTTCAATTTGGAAAAAGACAAATTATTGTCTGGTCAGAGAAATTCTAAATGATGTCCTTGGATAAACCTTCATTTAGAACAAATCATGTCTTCATGAACACTTCATAAAATGATGTCAGACATGGAATGTGTGTCCAAGAAATTGCATATTATTAACTCATAACAATATAATGATCAATAATTTCCCGCTGCCGTACTGCGAGTTCACCTTGAACGTATTTCACATGAAAAATGTTTACATGCCGTGTGCAATGACAAAAATAAAACAAATGACATTTTCACTGTTTTACTGGCCTATCCAACGAGTCATTTGTAGTTGCCTACTGTCTGTATATGACTGTTCTTTTTCGCCCCTGTCCATCATATCATATATTGTAGTTTGCTACAAATGAAGAGGCACAATTGAAGAGCATAATTGTGGACAATGGCTTTGTAAGTTGGGTAGGGCCGCTTGTGACATTCCAAATATTAACACATAATATATTGAATACTTTTTAATAGAATCAGTGGCTACAGCCATGGGAGACATTCCAAACATTAACACTTATTAAATACAGAGTGGTAGGCCTCCCCACTCTGTTCAAATACATTTGAATAGAATTTGAGGGTATGACCGCGTGCAACATTAGGTCAGGTTTCTTCTCTCTATTTATCAGGTTTCTTATCTCTATTTATCAGAGTCCCGCCCAAAGATCTTTCCTTTGATTGGTTCATTTGGTACCCAATTATTTACCCACCTGATTCTAGTTACCTACTTGATTTAACCAATGCAACTTGGGGTTCACCTATTTTTGCACCTGCACTAATTTCTTTATAATTTAGTTTTTCTACTACGCGCATGATTTCCTCTAAACCAACATATGGAATTGGTAAATATAAACCTTTTATGTCAGATAAAAAAGACTGGTTCTGATTAAATAAAGATTTCATGGTAAAAACAAAAAAAAATCTAGAATTGCACAAAGGTTCACATACTTTCAAGCAGCACTGTAGGTGTCCTATAATTGCTGTAGCTTAGGACAGATGTTGACATGTGTGACATTCATGATCTGTAGGCTACACATTTTGATTCAGCAGTGTGTGTGTGTGTGTGTGTGTGTGTGTGTGTGTGTGTGTGTGCATGGTTGAACTCCGCTTACAACAAGCTCAAATCGTTTCCCATTAACAAACAAAAGCGTGACAATTTATCCAGCACATTCTTTTTGATCCCTCAAAAAACACTATATAAAATAAATGTATGATTATTATCATTATTATTATTACATTGTGTGAACGAGAGACGGCTGCCCTTGTTGAAAATGTGGACGTTTGCACCCTATTATGACGATTTTAATGATAACAACTGTAGGCTACTTTTCTATCCAGTCTCAATCTCACTGAAACTCAACATCCTTACTCCTGTTCTGCATGAACATTCCTAACTTCATTCTGTAATCAATATTTCTGTGCTGTGAGAGAATGCGTGATGATGGTATGAGAGTAGATAGGCGTTGGTCCTCGTTAAAATAATCTGATAATTAAACCATTTCCACTCTTCATCTCTGCATTTCATGAGCTGCTATAATAAATTTAATTTGGCCAATCTATCTGATAAGGCAAACCATTTTCACCTCTCTTCAAACATTCTTCACAACTCTTGTCACCACCTTGTGGTGGCTTTCGGCAGCACTTCACACTGTGTGTCTGCTGCAGCAGCAGCAATGAGGTATAGCATCGAGGCCCGCTGCGATGTCGGTGTGGTCGTATTAAACACCGGCCTACTGTAAGTCTTTACCTCATGGTAGCTGTGCACAGCGTTGCAGAAGGCCTCGTCTGCCACAATCTGTGTGTCCCCATTGAGAAAGGCCTGGAAGCGCTCCTTCGCTGCCTGCAGCTGCTGCTTATTCAGCTGAGAGACACAGAGAGGGGGAGGTGGAGAGAGAGGGAGAGAGATAGAGAGGGAGGAGAAGTGTTAGTGACAAAATTCTGTAAACAAATTAAAACAAATCCACAGATGGAATTGATGCACAAATTAAGTGTTCTATTTAAATTATTGCATACCTACACAAGGCAATGCTCTTATTTATACCTGTGGATTTATTTATTATTGTAGGACCTTATAGTTGGCAGTTACAATACTAAGTGATGGCAAGGAAATGTGGCTATGTATTGTAATATTATATTGTAATATTAATAATCTGACTCAATGTAATTAAATTAACATAAATAACAAACAAATAATGTTTTAGTTTGTGTTGATTAGAGCAAGAAGGGTCAAGTGAGAAATCAAATGAGGCATTAATAATACTGTAACCTATACAATTATGACAAGGCAAATACATCAGAGAAATGTTACTTTCTACCCTCATGGAAAATGATAGACAGAGAGTGAGGGGGAGAGAGAGAGAGAGCATGGTCGCTTATACAGTACTCAAAGATCAACAGCCTTGACCTCTGACCAGAGAACAAAGAGAGAGAATCTGTTCCTCAACATTCTGTTTTATACCTGACTTCCAAATCATAGTATTTAAAGATTAATTAATTAAATTAATATGACACCTCAGCATCAACACATTCCAGGGGCTTGTAAACATCACAGAGAGATCACAGTCATTTGGCCCATTGGGGGAAGGGATCTCAAGAAGGGGGCAGAATTTATGTTTCTCCCTTCATTATATATTAGTTTGTTTGCAAATGAGCATTTATTCACAAATCTTTAGCCAAATTTACACATTTTGCATTTCTTAAGATAATGGTTTACAAATACAAATCAAGGTTGTGGATAGTAAAAAAATTAATAATAATTTACACAGCACACATTTGTGAGTTGTACTTATTGGCAGTAATCCATCTCCATACACCCAGCCTCCAAAGAAGAGACACCCATATGTCGAGCAGTTTTTCTCCCAGTCTATTTACCGTGTTTTCAGCTGCTGCCTCAAAAAAAAAAAAAGAAAGACGTAAATCTCAGTGCTAGAAACTTACTTCAAAAGCTGATGCTAACTAGTTACACAAGCTAGCTAGCTAGCTTTATGCTCATTTTGACACTGACTGTCATAAACGTAGAGCTACCAGTGTGGCTTTGTCGTAAGCTTGAAACAACTTGTACTTTAAACACAGATAGTACATAGTTAGCTAGAGGGACACGATAGCTATATACTGTCTAGGGCCACTGCGGTGTTGCTCATAAGCTAGCTAAAATCAGGCTAGGTAGTAGCTAGTTAGTCAGTATCACCTGTAGCAAGCCTGTAAGTTTGATGCCAATGTGAAACGCACCTTTCAAACTTTTTTTTTTTTTTTTTTCCGCAGCTGGTTGGTAGCCTTGATGTAGTTTGTTATTCGATTATGTTTTGTTAAAAGTGAATGCCATCTCTGTCATTATAGACAATTGATGCGAATAATTAGTTCATGACTAACATTTGCAATGTTGGATTACATTACTTATCCCCTATAAACATTAATTACTGTTCATAATTGCTTATTAAAAGTTACTTTATTTGGAGTGCCTGGTTTTAGATGTTAATTTGTTTTTATTAAATGTTAGTAATGCATAAATAAATGGTGAAATGGTGTTACACTTTACATCAAGGTCACATTTTATCAGTTACAAATATTGATAATATTGATGTTGGTAGCTCATTAATAAATGGCCAACGGTGTGACATTTCATCAGTTATACATGTTGGTAACTCATTAATAAATCGTCAGTGGTATTCTCCATAAGTACAGAGGATAGAAGAGTACTTGTGTGACTTAATTATCAATGTGTTCTACCCCAGCTCAGAGCACCACACAGAACACAGACAAGGGGTAAGTAGTGGATAGATAGATCAACAAATACAAATCTGGAAAGCTGCATGGTGGACATGTTTAAATGAGGAATGTGTTGACGAGGACATCAGGATTTCAAGTATGGGCCATGGGGCAAAAAACATGGTGACAGCTTTACTGTACTTTGGGAGATCATCACATTGTACTGTATTTAAAGATGTGTTGAATCGGTTTGGTGCCAGCCGAATTATCCCCACAATTCAGGAAATAACTTTCCCAACTGTGCAACCACTGTAAATTATGTTGCATGATTTCACATCAGGGTTAGTTTTCAAAGCATTTATAAGTGTAATTATAAAGCATCAATAACTGGCTCCTGATTGCCAGCTCCATATTTGGCAAGCACCAAGTGAATATTGAACAATGTAAACTAATGAGTTCTAACTGTTAATAATTGAAAATTAAACTGGTTGCAAGTGATTTATTAACTAAATATAAAACATTTCTCAACCCTTTACAAATGGGACCTTTATGTATCATGTACGTGTGTAAACACACCCAGGGAATTATGGGGAGGACATAGTGGAGGAAATAAGGAAGCACTTTTTGTTTGCAGTAGAAGAAAGAAGGAGACGCATGGGTAATAAAGAACCTTGTATATTAAGTTCAATACTGAGTCCAGTTTGTCTTCTATCCAGATACAAATATTACAATTACCATAACACTTTATTATTATGACAAATTAAGAAAATATTCCTAATCAAATTAACATACCAGGTAAGAAGGCATAATCGGTCTAAATAATCTGAGATTTTAGTACCTTATACCGATTCCTGGCTGATCAATTGGTGCATCCCTAGTCCTGTCTCGCCAGAGCCCCATGTCTCTATATGTCGATCTGACCAAGAGTGGTGCACTAATTGAGGAATAAGAGACACAATTTGTCCTTTGAAGAAGGTAGTGGCTATGTTTTCACTGTCCTCAGTACCAGTCCTTATCATTCCAGTCATTGATTAGCTGAGGACAGAGAACACCTGGTCTCCTTGGTGTTAATCAATTTCTGATAAAACTTTCAGGACATAAACATCAAAACACTGAAGCCCTTGAGGTGTGGACTTGAGTACACCCAGCCTCAGACTTTGAGGGCCAGATTTACTGAGCGTCTCTAGTGCAACATTTGCCCTTGTTTTGTCAGAGGGGAATGAATGTTCACAAACCAAGTGAAACGTCTCTTGATCCTTTTTCTAGTCATATCAGCTTGACAGAACAGTCAAGCTTTTGAGCAACACAAGGAGAAGCCTGGAAATCCAGGTTAAAAGGGCGCAGACACTCAAAAAACAGAGTTATGCTAAATGCAGGTCTTTGCACCTGTTCAAATGGTTGGTAAACCTGAACACATCGTGTTCCATGATGAGAAATTAAAAGCCATCTGTGGCCTTTTAAAAAGTCTGAGGCACTGCAATGTGAGTCTAACATTCAGTGACAATGCCCTAAAGCAGTGTCCAGCCATCGTCTAAAGTGGCACTTCAACCAACCAGTGTTTCTCCATTGGGAATACAGGGTCTGCCAGAGCAGGTAGATCCTACCAAGCTCCTTATAACACCTAGGGATACATCCATAATCCCTGGACAAAGCAGCAAAGAGAAAGAGAAAAAAATTGTCTGAAACTTGACAGACAGTTTTCATAATGGCATCAGTCCACCTTTTATGTCCTAGTGGGACACATTTGTCAGTGAAAAACATTATTGATACATCACCTTGAAAGGTCTTGACGGTGAAGAGATGGACCAACTACTGTAGATAGAGGGTCTAAACTACAAAGAGTTGTAGACATTAGGCTGGGGTTCTCAATTTAAAGGCAGAACCCAGTGGTAGTTTTATGCCCTCATTTGGACGAAAATGCATTCCAGACTTTTAAGAGTTGGACAGAAACCTGACTTGGATCCTATAGAAGTGGCAGTAGGCAAGTTTCAAATATTGCCAAATGACCCTGGTATAACTGTAGCGAATCGGGAGTGAAATTGGCTGGCAGAAGACCATCACCATATCCATCCCATCAAAATCCCATTCAGAAAAACAGTGGCTCGGCCTGACCAGTTAGTCAAAGTGTTTTCTACCCTGTACAGCAGACATATTTTTATCCAATGCTCAGTCCAGAGGCTAAATTGTATCCTTTGTATCCTCTGTGCAATAATGCAGCAAGAAGTCCTTGGTAAGATGAATGAACCAGTTTTATGTTGGTTCTTACTGCACAAAAAGAGTCAGGCAAACAAAGGTTTGGCAGAAACGATTGCACTTCACACTATCAATAAAGAATGTGTAGTTCATGTTGAATGCTTGTATGTGGGCATCATGGCACTTCTATAGGCTGGAGTGGCCACCACAAATGCATTGGTAATGCTTGTTTACAGAATTGCGCGTTAAATCACGACTAGAGTGTTTAACAGTGTTAAGGTGAGTCAATGTTAGGAGACAGGAGTGCATGTTCTAGTGTACAGCGATTGAGCTTAATGCCATCTCTGATCGAACCGGAGTGTGAGTGTAGTATGCAGAGAGAGTGGCAGGTGGGATGGGACCGGTGTGTGTGTGGATGTGTGTCTTATGCTTGTTTTTAACTTTATGTGGAAGTGTGAGTGTGGTTCTGGATGTCCAAGAGTCTGTGTGAGGGTGAGCTTGGGTGCACACGTGTGTATGTCCTTCCATTTTGTGAGTGTTTTTGCACTGTACTGTGTGTGTGTGTGTGTGTGTGTGTGTGCGTGCGTGCATGTGTGCGTTTTTGTGCTGAATTACTCTAATCACAGTGCTTAGATCATGCAGGACAGTTAATAGCTTGTTTGGACACCAGCAATGCCCTCGGGACAGCAGATCAATAGATACAACTAGAAAGATACAGTATGTGTTCATCTTTGTATGTGTCTTTGTATGTGTCTTTGTGTGTGTGTGTGTGTGTGTGTGTGTGTGTGTGTGTGTGTGTGTGTGAGACAAATGCAGCATGCTGGTGGGTCCATTTCGATTCATATTAAAGGAGGATATTCTTTGTGCTATGCTGCCATGGGGACATTGACAAGCATTTATCACTCCCCAGATACAACAATATAATATAACACACAGATGAAAAACACACACACAGCAAGGGTAATCTCCAGAGTGCCTGGGTATTAAGGCACTTATATCAAACTGCTTTTCCATGGTTGACAGACAGAAAATGACATGGCTGCCAAAACCATGTTTCACCAGCTATACACACCTTTCCCCCGTGTCACCCGAGGCAGTCGGCTTGTGGTGATGTACAGGCTTAGCAGAGCTCCCTATCTGCATGCTTGAGTGATACAGGCAGCAACTGCAGGCAGATGCATGAGAAAATATCTGACATCTTCCTCTTTGCACACTGCTGTTAATTGCTACGAATGCTAATGACTGAGGTTGCATTACAATGAAGGTTAACCAATAGTTGATTGCCAGTGAAAAATAATAGTGATAATTATGATCACAATGATAGTGATCGCTAGTATCAGGCGAATGCTGACCAGATGCGTACTGTACATGGCTTTAATCATACATTTACATAGTAGGACAAGTCATCTCTGCCATCATTCTGCATTCACGTTCATGGAAGATGTGCATTATACTGTGACTATGAGTTGTGCCTGCCCATCTGAAGACAGGACTCAAACTTATGACACCTTTTTTGGCATTAGCTGACTTTAAGGTGTTCTTTCCATTGGTGACATGGCGTAGGCTGTTGTGTGCTGTAGTCCACAGCTGCCTACTCCTTCAGAGAGCCATTAGGAGAGGCAATAGAGCGCTCACTCGTGACATCATCAGAAGACGCCACAAGCCATTGCCACAGTGGAGCTCAGTGCAGTGCGTTCCTCTCTCTTTCTTTCGTGCACTTTCCCTGTCTGTCTTTTTTCTCTCTGCCTCATTCTCTTTCACAGACACGTTTCTGTTTTACCTCTGTATTTCTGGTATCCCTCTCTTTTTTTCTCAATCTCCCACAGCTCTGTATCGCTCACATTCTCACTCTCTTAAGTGCACAATTCTAAAATACAATTCTCTCCACGTTCATCCTCCTCTATGCACCATCTACAGTCCCCTCCAAGTATTGGAAAGAAGAAGCAGTTTGTCTTCTTTTAGCTCTATACTCCAACAGTTTGGATTTGAAATAAAACAATTTAACTTAATAGGCTTAATAGTTTTATCTAACAGGTTAAATGAGAAATTCTCAGCTTTAATTCAATGTATTTTTTTTCAGATAGGTTTCACCATTTAGAAACTACAACCCTTTTTATACATAGACCCCCTATTTCAGGGAACCAGTAGTATTGAAAAATTGGCTTGACAGGTGTTTCTGGTAAGTCAGGTGTGTTCCGTGACATCATTTGTGCAGGCAAAAAAGAAAGCTGTCAATGTCTAGTATTGATTGTTGGCTTTGGATTTGCCTTTGGAGTCTGCAATTCGTCTCTCTCAACATGAAGACCAAAGAGACGTCAATGAAAGTCAAGGAAGCCATAATTAGGTTGAACAATCAGAAAAAAATCAGAAACATAGCCAAAACTTTAGGCTTGCCAAAATCAACAGTTTGGAACATTATTAAAAAGAAAAAAAAAGAGAAAGCTCAAAACAACTGTCCCACAGATCAGGAACACTCTCCAGGAGGTAGGCATGAATGTGTCAGAGACTACCAACCGCAGAACTACTGAGGCTTCATTCCAAGGTCAGTTATCCTCAAAAAGGATGGTCAGGTTACAGGTTGCTAAAAAAGGTCTAGAAACATGTCTTATGGACAGATGTACAGTACCAGAGTGATTGCAAGTGGAAAGTTTTGAGAAAAAAGGATATGTTCAAGATTTACAGCATACCACCTAACTCTAACCGGCTAACTAAGTGTACAGAAACATCTTGTCTACTCAAGTTCAAGCAAATCCCTCCAAATTCATTGGATGGCGCTTCATAATACAGTAAGACAATGACCCAAAACATAGGCAAAAATACCTCAGAACAAACAACAACTGAAGATGGCTGCAGCACAGATACCCAGCGTCTGGTGGGGTCAATTGGTTGCAGACTTCAGGCAGTTATTGTATGCAAAGGATTGTTGACCAAATTCTAAACATGAGTGCTTAACTTGGACATTATATCAATCTGTCCTATTACTTCTGGTGCCCTGAAAAAACGGGACTATGTATAAAAAGTGTTGTCATTTCTAAAACCAATATGTAGTAAAACCAATATGTACACATATACCAAACATATATCTACAATATCTATCGATCTTTCTTTTTCAGCCTATACCACCAGAGTACCATGTTACCAAGAGATGCTAAGGAAGCAATATGTATTGAAATTTGTGAGGAAGATAGAGAGTGAAGATGATGATAGGGATAGAGGGAAGAGGAAAGAAACATTGACCTTCGAATCTTAACCTGGAGAAGATTGGATGTTGCAATCAGATCTCAAGATGTCTGGAGGTAGAATCGTAGATGTAGATAGATACAGTTGTAGTTCAGATTTAGATCAGTCTATGTAAAGAATGAGGATGAAGAGCTGATGTGTTAATGTACAGTATGGTGAGGAACTGCTCTGACACCATAGTTTAAACCTGCTTCTGTCTGGCAGGACAGACTACCACCCTCAGACATACACACATTTGTGTGTGTGTGTGTGTGATTGTGTGTCTGTGTACGCACTGACACCTCTGAGGGTGCGATAAGTAGGCAGGGTGTTCTGTTATTTCCCAGATGCCGGTATGCACTGTACCCTCTCCTCCATGCCTAGGGTGGGCGGACCAACGCGGCTGGGCTTGGGGACTTTTTAAATTGAGTAATTGCGTGTTGTCTGAGAGAGCTATTGAAATAGGGTGATAGTGTTAAATTATAAGGGGGAGAATTACACACTTGCAAACATGTGTGAGTGGGCAGACGCACACACGCATGCGCACACACACCTCTCTATTCTTCTTCACTCTTGGTGACAGTGTGTTGACTGTGCCACACTCAGAGCATGACATCTCTCAGGATTGTCATGGCAACATCACCGCCTGGTAAGTGTCAGCTTCTCTGGACCAGAGCTCCAACCACTGCTTACAGGGAGTGACACATCTTTTCTCAATATGGAGGAAAAGAACGAACGAATGAACAATTACACGAACACAGGAACACACATATATACACAGTGAAAAAACACTCACAAAATGGAGAGACATACAGACACAAACACAACATATAAACAGAAAACATGAGCCAGCCCATTTGTGCCAACTCTTTACAAGAGTTTAGTGAATAAGCTTAGCTCAATAACAGTTTTTATGATAGTGTAAGATGACCTGACTTCACAATAATTGCTGGCATATAACATGTTATGTTATATCACTGTTATGGCACCATTATATAGGACTTATATGACAGAGAAGCTTCAATTGTGTCCCTGCTAAATGTCATAAATTTAAAAGCCCATTCCAGGGAGCAAAAGAATGGCTAAAAAGAGGGAGAAAGAGAGACAGAAGGGAGGGAGAACAAGAGAAGGACACCTGTAGCCTTCACAAAGCACATACCTTGTAGTAAAATACACCTCCCAACCACTCTGCAAATAAACCATGGCTAGGACTGACAAAGTCTGCCTTCAGCAGCCCCAGATGAAAATAATCTGTGCCATCACTAAAGGTACTTGCCGTTCTCAGAAAACAGATGATATGTTTGATGCAAATACACAATTGAAGGCATTTTCTAAAGGCTGTGGCTACAGATACAAATTTGTATTGGAATTACCATAGGCTAAAGTATGTTTTTTAATGACAATTCATAATATACCTCTCTGTAGGGACAGCACTTTCAAAAGGGTAAAATAACTCTCTGGTAAAATCGTGTTCGATCATTGATGACAAAACGGTAATTGTACAGAGGATGATAGCAGTCTAAAGTTGGCTATAGCAAACTACTGCTACAGCCTACAACTTAGCTTGCCTTTAAGCCACAGAAAGTAACCAAAATGTGAAGCACCTCGTCATCTTTGGAGACATAGGGCAGTTACAATCGCTAGCAAGAGCTGTATTAGCAACTCAGTATTAGCAACCTACTGTGTGCCTAGTAGAATAATTCACAGTTTATGAGTTCCGGTGGTACGGCTGCGTGAAGTTTACCTGCCATAAACTGTAATCATCTCAAAGTGGTCGGTCGACGGCTAAACATGAAGTATTGCGGGACTTTTTGTATTGTATTTTGTATTGTATTGAGGAGCCTATGGTAATTCGTACACGCTCCCGTATCAGCATCAACTTCCTTTTTCAAAATACATTTTGAATAAAAATTACGTATTTCAGTTGTAAGCCAACGCACTTAATACTGTTCACTTGATTCATCGAAAGGTTTAGAAGCAAAGTAGGACCACAAACGCACACAGACACACTGACACACACACTGGCAAACACACATACACATACGCATGCACATGCACACACTGCAATTGAGTGAACTGTAGATCAGAGAGATTACAGTTTGTGTATCCTGTCTGTTGGGGCGTGAAGCCTAGGGGTCTGACTGCCTTTCTCATGTGGAGGAGCTTTCTGAAAGAGCCTCAAGGGCAAAGCCCCTCAGAGAGTGACGCTCGATACAGCAGCCATGGCTTTAAGACTTAGCTAAGTGTGCTCTCCTTGTTTTCCCTTCTTCAGCAGCATTAAGAATGGGGATCATTCTTCATTGTCATCTCAATGTCGCTTCTGTGTGACTTCTTGTAAAGTACAATTACAACTGGAATGTCTTCGCATCTCTGGGTGCTTCCCAAAACGTAATTATTGCTTTTCAATACCACTTTCCACTACCACTCGTCTCCTAAATGCTAGTTGTCTCACTCCTCAATGAACATTACTCGATTGAAAGCTCTGTGATTGGTTTGTAGTCATCAGTGCTGGTGTAGACATGATGTTCCAATTCTCAGCACTACTCCTAGCCACTCCTCTCCTCTCCTCCACTCAGCTCTTTAAAATATAGTGCCCTGCGTAAGAAATGGGACAGTGAAGTATTTTTTTCTTCTTTTGGCTCTACACTCCAAAAGTTTGGAATTGAAATCAAACAATTACTATGAGGTTAAAGTATAGTTTATAAGCTTTTATGTGATGGTATCTGTGTACATATTGGTTTCACCATTCAGAAATTACAACTGAGAAATGACTACAAACCAATCACAGAGCTTTCAATCGAGTAATGTTCATTGAGGAGTAGGATAATGGTAGCATTTAGAAACAAAATGTTATTAATATCAATAGAAGTAGTTAAAATGCTCAATGATTTAGTGAATAGTGCATTTCTGGAATAAAGATTCTCTGCTCTTGTGCTATAGTGCCAAACAATGCACATGTACAGTGGGCCAGTGGTTAATATGTGCACACTGACATCGCAGCGGTGGTCTACCTCAATGCCGCTGCTGCTGCAGACGCAAGGTGTGAAGTGCTGCCGAAAGCCACCAGAAGGTGGTGACAAGAGATGTGAAGAATGTTTGAAAAGAGAATAGTTCAAATAGATTGGCAAAATCAAGTTTATTATAGCAGCTCAGAGATTAAAAGTGGAAATGGCTTAAATATCAGGTTATTTTAACGAGGACCAAGCAATGGGACCAACATCATCTCTCATACCATCATCACACATTATCTCACAACGCAGAGAAACAGGGGGAAATGTTTTCGCACAGTCTGACCCCCACCCATTTGTTAACAATGGTCAGATGTGGCAGAGGTTGGCAATGGCTTTATGATTTTAAAAAACGTGTGCATATTTGTTGTGTTCCATATTTTAACGAAAAATCTACATTTCAACCTACTATGACAACTGTAACAAACAAACCTGTGTCATTACAACAGATATCCGAGCAAAACACATCTCTGGCCAAATAGAGTTATAGTGAATTACAGAGATGAAGAGTGGAAATGGTTTAAATATCAGGTTATTTTAACAAGGACGAAGCAATGGGACGAACTCCTATCTACTCTCATACCGTCATCACACATTCTCTCAGTGCAGAGAAGCGGGGGAAATGTTTTAGTGCAATCTGACATGAATAAGCGCAAGTCGGCTTTAATAAAGCAATGTACCATTTTACATGGACATGGATTTTATGTAGCAGTGTGTCTGTGAAATTGCATATTAATTTACTGATAGCGATAAAGTGTGCATGGATTCGGCAGAGCCTATTGTGACGCTTAATGATGACAACCTATATAGGACAGCAGAAGATGACTGTCAGACAACGTTTGCTGACAAACTTTCCTCACTCCACACCTTCCCCCACTATATTGTAATTCACTGCCCATCACGACCCACTTATCGCAGCAGAGATGTTAGTCAGGGTTCTGTGTCTAATGTTAGCCTACGTATGTTGCCATGTTACAATGCAGTTGTCACACTGGTTAGGCTACTCCTAAAGCCTATATGCGATCACTTTGTGCAGTGGTGCGTGTTGACATAGGCTTGTGCTAGATTGTAGTGCAGGTGTGGATAAATTGGGATTGATATACTGACAAATATATGCAACGCTCTCATGATCAGAGCTGTTTATTGGGTCCAGACGGGTGCACTCGGGTAAATCAGCTGTAGGCCTTGTGTCACTTACCCAATCATGTCATACTTTTCACTTGCATTAAACACTATGTGGTTTTGATTCTCCCATCAAAATTCACCAGAAATGCTTGTTTAAAAGGTGATACGCAACATTTTCTCTGGGTACATGGGGAAGCACAGCCGCCCCTTCACCCCCCTCACAACATTTTAGGCAGCACCAGTTTGCAAAATGTATTTTCTCCATCCCTGCATAAATGAACACAACCATTTTATTACTTTCATAAAGTAAAATGGAATTGATTCCCTAAAACATTCTCTAAAATATGCAACATTTTGACTACAGTAAAATCAACTGTCCAACCTACAGCAATGATATGACACCTATATGAAAGTACTTCAATTGTAGCCAACTATGATGTATATGACATGACGGACAAGGGCGAAAAAGAACAGTCAAAAACAGACAGTAGACAACTACAGATGACTCGTTGGATACGGGCAGTAAAACAGTGAAAATATCATTTGTTTTATTGTCGTCATTGACATGGCATGTAAACATGTTTGATTGATTCATGAAAGCTCACATTTCAATCATGTGAAATACATTCAACATGAACTTGCGGTGCTAAAGCGGAAAATTCACCCGAACTGCGCTCTTTGCTTTGTGAGCGCACTGTGTACGTATAGCCTACTGCTGAAATGCGTGGAATCAACTGAGAAACATTATATTGCTATGAGTTAATATTATGCAATTTCGCAGACACACATATTCCATGTATGGTCATGCAGCAAAATGCCATTCCTGTAAGATAACTGGCAAAACACGACATGGTAAAACCTTAACTGTTTCAGTTCTGTGACATTCCAGCCAATATTTCATTGTAAAGTCTTAAGTCATCTGTCATCCAAATGATATTATTAAGTAAAACAGTGCAGAACTTGCTTGTGACAAAGTTGATTATACAGTTGATATGAATGGTCTGAAGTGTTTCATTGTTGGAGGTAAAGTCAAATTACACAGAGACATTCAAAAGAATATGTCAAAGTGTATCAAGGGGAAGGAAACTTCATCTTGCTTGCCATGCTTTCCCAGCCATTTCCTGACATTGTTTGGCGTTAAGGATCCAAATCTGTTGAGTTCCTGTGTTATGGCGTCTGAACCTCCACATGAACCATAAGTGAGTGACAGATTAATGGGTGTGTTGTGATTAGGGCTGTGACGATCATGTCATTTCGGGTAATAATTAATTGTCATGCAAATAACCTTTATAAGCTTGGGGGTTCAAAACAATGATGTGCCATATGTGTGTGTACACCTTTAAGAGCCAGGAAGTTATAGGGCAAGCACAGTAAGTGAAAATAGGAAGCGGTGGGGGAAGCGGTGGGGGAGGGGGGGGGTCAATTTCCTGTGACCTGCTTCATGCTAGAGACTTGAAACATGGCAGTATGATGGAAAGTGGTGACCACTACCGCCAAATGTAATATTGCTAAGTTCATTGAACTAAGTTCATTGAAATCAACCTATTAACTATAAGTATAAGACAATTACCCTGTCATGATGAAACGTGGTACATACAGTGCCTTCAGAAAGTATTCAGACCCCATCACTTTTTCCACATTTTGTTGTGTTATAGACTCAATTTAAAATGGATTAAATTAAAATAATTTGCCATCAATCCACACACAATACCCCAGAATGACAAAGCGAAAACAGGTTTTTAGAAATGTCAGTAAATGTATTAAAATACAGAAATACCTCATGTACATAAGTATTCAGACCCTTTGCTATGACACCCCTAAAATTAGCTAAAATGCAAAAATGTCATCAATAAATCACTCAAGAAGTTGAATTGAGTTCATCTTAATGCAAGGATAATAGTTCATGTAATTTTGGAATTAATATCTTTGTTTTTAATATATTTTTTTTAGATTGGGTCTATAACACAACAAAAGGTGGAAAAAGTGAAGGGGTCTGAATACTTTCCGAAGGCACTGTAGGTCCATTAAGCTCTCAGGGTCATACCCTTAAAGTCATATGCAAATCAACCAAAAGGGAGTGCAGTAAATGCCATATTTTATATATCTTTTTTTTTTTTTTTTTTAAATATGCATTTCTGCTTTATTGGGATAGAGACAGTAGAGATTGACAGGAAGGATGGGAGAGAGAGGAGGGATGACATGCAAGATAGGTCAAGGGTCAGAATCAAACCAGGAACCTTGCGAAGACATGTTAAGCGCATTAGTATGCTATGCCACTAAGCTCCCCATATTTTGATATATCTTGATGTCATGAACTTTGGTACACATGCCCTGGGGTACAGTCTTAGCCAATATCTTAAACATGGTTATGATTGGCCACACTGTTGGGTGTGGTCTATCATGTAAATGCCTATAAATCAAAGACGGTTGGCACTATCATTATGAAACTTGGAACACAAATCTATTAAGTCTAGTGCCTCTGTAAGGCACATACGTGAAACATTTAATGCCAATCCACCCAAGGGGAGCTAAATGGTAGCTCTGTGAAGGTGTTTGAATCACGTAAATGCTGATAAACAAAGACCCTTTCATCGTTCCATGGTTCCCATGGCGCCTAGTGGCAGCCTTGGTAGCGTACACCTGTGAATTTATCTACAATGTGTTTTTATAGTCTTTTTTATCTGCATTATTGTAATCAACCTTCTGATTTTCTGAAAGCTTATCAAGTACTGAATACTAAAATAGGGTTCCCTCAACTGACTACGTTAAACTAGACAAGATATTAGCATAATTCTCCAATCAACTACCTAATTGTTTAGATTCAAATACCAGCCTAGATCTTCCTCTCATCTCCTGGACTGAAGGCTGGACAAAAGATTATTAAGAAATGGCAGCAACTTTCCTCTACTACACACAGGGATTCCTCAGAAGTGTTGAGCAGATTAAAATCAGCCCTGTGCAAGGAGCTCAAGAACAGCCTTATGCATTACAGGATCCTACAGAAAGGACGAGGCAGTAGGAAACAAATTAAAATCGATGTGTGTGAACTCTCAATGCGAGCAGAACATTATGCACACTGGAGTTGGACTATAAAGATCACGTGCCAATTCTACAAGCTGACCCTCAGGCAATAGACATCACCCATTCCAAGCCAATTAAGTCCATATACAGTGGGGGAAATAATTATTTGATCCCCTGCTGATTTTGTTAGTTTGCCCGATTACAAAGAAATGAGCGGTCTATAATTTTTATGGTACTTTTATTTTAACAAATAGGGACAGAATATCAACAAAGAAGTCCAGAAAAAACACATTATATAAAGTTATAAATTCATTTGCATTTGATCGAAGGAAATAAGTATTTGATCCCCTACAAACCAGCAAGAATTCTGGCTCATACAGACCGGTTATATGCCCATGAGGCACACAGATTACTCCTGTCACTTTAAGAAAGTACTCCTAATCTCTGCTTGTTATGGGTATAAAAGACACCTGTCAATAGAATCAATCTCTTCCATTCCAACCTCTCCACCACCATGGGCAAGACCAAAGAACATTCAAAGGACATCAGGGTAAGAGTTGTAGACCTGCACAAGGCTGGAATGGGCTACAAGACCATCAGCAAGAAGCTTGGTGAGAAGGAGACAACTGTTGGTGCAATTATTAGAAAATGGAAGAAATACAAAATAACCATCAATCGCCCTCGGCCTGGAGCTCCATGCAAGATCTCGCCTCGTGGGGTAAGGATGATCATGAGAAGGGTGAGGGATCAGCCCAGAACTACACGGGAGGAGCTTGGTAATGATCTCAAGGCAGCTGGGACCACAGTCACCAAGAAAACCATTGGTAACACACTACACCGTAACGGATTGACATCCTGCAGTGCCCGCAAGGTCCCCCTGCTCAAGAAGGCACATGTACAGGCCCATCTGAAGTTTGCCAATGAACAGTTAAATGATTCAGAGAAGGCTTGGGAGAAGGTGATGTGGTCAGATGAGACCAAAATTGAACTCTTTGGCATAAATTCGACTCTTCGTGTTTGGAGGGAGAGAAATGCTGAATGCTACAATCCCAAGAACACCATCCCCACCGTCAAACACGGAGGTGGAAACATTATGCTTTGGGGTTGTTTCTCTGCTAAAGGTACAGGACGACTTCACTGCATTGAGGGGCCAATGGACGGGGCCATGTACCGTAAGATCTTGGACGAGAACCTCCTTCCCTCAGCCAGAGCACTGAGGATGGGTCGTGGATGGGTCTTCCAGCATGACAATGACCCAAAACATACGGCCCAAGGCAACAAAGGAGTGGCTCAAGAAGAAGCACACTAAGGTCATGGAGTGGCCTAGCTAGTCTCCAGACCTTAATCCTATAGAAAATTTGTGGAGGGAGCTGAAGCTTCGAGTTGCCAAGCAAAAGCCTTGAAACCTTCAGGATTTGGAGAGGATCTGTAAAGAGGAGTGGACCAAAATCCCTCCTGAGATGTGTGTAAACCTGGTGACCAACTACAAGAAACGTCTGACTTCTGTGCTTGCCAACAAGGGTTTCTCCACCAAGTACTAAGTCATGTTTTGCTTGGGGATCAAATACTTATTTCCTTTGATCAAATGCAAATTAATTTATAACTTTATATAATATGTTTTTCTGGACTTTTTTTGTTGATATTCTGTGTCTATTTGTTAAAATAAAAGTACCATACAAATTATAGACCGCTCATTTCTTTGTAATCGGGCAAACTAACAAAATCAGCAGGGGATCAAATAATTATTTCCCCCACTGTATCTAGAAGGGCAAAGCGGTAGGAACGCAGATTCTGACTCTCTGTGGCCAGTTAAAAAAGTCCATGTATTGCCCCTTTAAGACTGGCACTGTTTAAGGATGACTCAGGAGTGTGAAGTGATTGAACCAGCAGTCAATTATTTGTCAATAGGCTATTATCCAAGGTAGATGTTATTGTCGAAAAATACATTTCAAAACTGAGATCATGAACCCTGGAATGCACAAGCGTTCACATTTTCGCTTAATATCTTAATGGTAAAAGTACAAGTATCAAGAAGTAAAAAACACATACACAATATGGCAATAAGTGAGTAGAGGGAAAGAGGGTTTGGGTGAGTGAGTGGTGTATAAAAGAATCTCAGAGAGACGACTCCTTTTAACGGCCACTGATGGATAAAACACTCCCCTGAGCCAGAGCAGGCCAGTGCGAAGAAAGAGGGGGTTTCTGGGAGAATTCAGACCTGTACACATCCCATGAAATGTGACGTGAGCGGGCTGTGTGTGGGAATGTTCGATTTGTGTGCGCAGAGTTCCATCCACAGGAGTGACACAGGAATTTCTGCTAAAGTTAAACATAACAAAAAACTACAAGGACTAGCTCTAGGACAGCAATAATCGATGTTGCCAATAGTCTACTGCATAAAATATACATGGGTTAGTCGTCACTTGACAGCAGTATTGGTCATGACTTGATTCATTTGTGCATAGTGATTGTATGCTGCCAACTAGTGTATTATCCAAGTTGTGTACTGCAGAGGTTCCAAAGTAGGCTACAACACATTAATTACATTTTATAGACAGCTGTTCACATTGCTTTGATTTGATGTTTTTTTTTGCAATGATTTGAGTTCGCAAGACTGGCTTTTTTTGGTCATGGAAATTGCCCTCATGAGTGCTTGAGTTGCCTGTGTTGTTTGTTTTGCCATGAATGACTCATTTTAAACACTGTCTTAGGAGATTTGAGGGACATTAACGTTTGTATTTGGTGATTGGAGAGTAATAAACAGTTGTCTGTTGACAAATTCATTCTGGTTGGGTTTTGTTTTTTGTGTTGACGTAGAAAAATGCATTATTGTATAACATAGGCTTTCATTGAAGAAACATTTTTATTTATTCTTCATTTATTAATTAAATGTTATTACATGTTTTATTGATTAGGTGTTTACAAGTAGCATAGCATTGAAATTCCCAAGCATAAGAAGGGTGGGAAAATATCGGCCCCGGGTGCACAGGGGTGTTCTAGGCCATGTTGTGGACGTAAACATTGCAACCAAGAAATGTACCTTTTCATACAGTGCATGGGAATTTCTGGACAGGTGACAGTAGGTTTCCAAGCATTTACAGACGTGAGCGGACATACACAATTGAGGGAGAAATAGGGAGTGAAAGAGGAGAATTAAAAAACACTGGAATAGGAAGAAGAGGGGTAAAAAGGAGGAGGATAGGAGAAAAGATAAACAAGAGGAGAGAAAAGGAACCGAGGTGAGAAGAGAGAGGAAAGGGGGAAGAGCGAAGAAGGAGAATGAGAGAGGGATAGAGATGACAACTGAGGGAGAAATAGGAAAGAGAATAGGGGAAAAGAATGGAAAAGAGAGGTGAGAAGAGGAGGAGGAGATGAAAAATATATAAACAAGGAAGAACAGAGATGAGATTAGAAGGTGAGAAGAGAGGAGAGGGAGATTGGAACTCCAGTGTTCGCTGAGGCCATCTGAATCAATTGAATCAATCATCAGTGTGGCAGAGAAGTTCAAGTTCCTTATCATATTAGCCAATCCTAGGTGCCGCTTCGGTTCAATTCAAACCTATTCATAATCATTTATCATCAGAAAATACATTCCATTTATATTGTTCTGGATCCAATCTCGTTATGATAGGAGTTTCAGGGAGGATCTGTCACAGCAATCCGCTATGTGTCAAAACAAATAACCAGTCAAACCTAAGCAGTATTTATTGATTTAGTGATTGTGGACGATGCAAAGTGGCCAATGCAATTGAACAATATCATTAGTTTCAGTGCCCCCCCCCCATACTCTTATTATACATAAGTGGCATTAAGATTGGGCTAGTAAGTAGAGGCAGGTATGTGTGAAATCAAGGGCTCCCATTTCTGAAGTGTTGACCACAGGGGCTGTGCATAGATCAAATGGTAGATTACTACACCAACAGGGGACAAGAGAAGAAAGGGACTTGTAAATGAGCGGGGGATTACGAGAAAGAGAGGAGGTAGAATGAGAGGGAAAAAGATAGTTAAGGGTAGGGGCGGAAGGAGAAAAACAGTTTGATAGCCAGTAGGGATGTACCCGGACCCGAATACGATATTTCGGATGTGCACGAATATTGAGATAAAAAAAATAAAAAAACATCGCTATTTTCTCCTCAGCTGCTGAGAGCACGGAGGTTGGGGGGCTGGTCTCCCTCCCTCCATCACACACAGTCACACAAACGGGAAGTCTATGTGTGGGACTTGCTGAGCGGGGGAGACGATGTTGTTAATTCATTTTATGTTATGGATAATGAAGTTGGTAGAGTGACTGAAGAATGCCAGTTTTTTTGCCCAAATAGCACCAGTCACCTACCTTGAAAATCGTTAATTTAACACTAGTCATCTGAAACGGAGGTCCACAGGTAGGTGTGACACTTTATAATAAAATAACTATGCTGTTGTGAAACCCATTTCCCCCTCCTTCCCTGACTTTCCCGAAATGTCTGTTTTTAACATAAGTGTTCAAATGTAATGTTTTCATGACTACAACACCTTTTTTGATAGCCAATATCTCCAAGTCATGTCCTGAGGCGCACATAGCACCATGCCCCCAAGCACAAATGGTCCATTGAAACTATCCTCGCCTAGCTTTACCCTCATGGTGAATCTAAACTGACCTTACAGTTATTAATGGCTTACCCATTTCAACCATAATGGCAGCAACATAGACATGAAGACAATAACAGTTATTTGCATGATCAATTGTACAATTACATCTGAATAAGCCAGCATACCCGTTCATCACACCCCTGTGTGAAAATCCAGGCATATCGTTTGAAAAAAAAATCTACTCAAGCCACAAAATCGTTTTGCACTGTCTATTTAGACCTTGTTTTCAATGAGCATCCTGGTGATTTAGTTTATTTTGCTGTTAGACTTGATTTGAACCTATAGCTACAGCATAGTGGTTTTACACAAGGGCAGTTACATGTCAAAGGACCCACGTGGAACAAAATGTTAAATTCATCAGAGCATATCAAACTGGGTGTCAAATGAAAGCTAAGAGTCAATATTCTTCCATCATAAAAAATAGGGATAAGCAAAAGCTTTGACTTCTGGTCAAACATGGAAAAGCATTGAAGAAAACATCTACCAGAAAGTACTGCATTTAGGAATTGCATCAAACGTCATTAATGGTCAAGTATAAGACCCTGGTCAACTAATATAACATCAACACACACAGTGCCCTGCATACGTAATTGGACAGTGAAGTATTTTTTCTCCTTTCGTCTCTACACTCCCAACGTTTAGATTTGAAATCAAACAATTACTATGGAGGTTAAAAGTAGAGATGCTCAGTTTTTATTTGAAGGTATTCTAGACATATTGGTTTCACCATTAAGAAATTACACTTTTTATGCATAGTCCCCCTATTTCAGGGTACGCAAAAGTAATGGGATAGATTTATCAAATGTCCAAAATAAGCACTCATGTTTAGTATTTGGTTGACAGTCCTTTGCATGCAATAACTGCCTGAAGTCTGCGACCCATTGACACCACCTGACGCTGGGTATCTTCTCTGGTGATACTCTGCCAGGCCTGTACTGCAGCCATCTTCAGTAATTGTTTGTTCTGAGGTATTTTTGCCGAAATAAATGCATGTGCAATTGAATTTAAATCTGAAGATTGAGTTGGCCAGTCGAGACCTTTCCACTTTTTGGCTCTAAAAAACTCCCTAGTTGTTGTTGCCAGTATGTTTTGGGTCATTGATGAAGCACCATCCAATGAATTTGTAGGTATTTGCTTGTACTTGAGCAGACAAGATGTTTCTGTAGACTTCAGAATACATTCTTCTGCTGCCATCAACAGTTACAATCATGAATTAAGACAAGTTAGTCATTTCTAGCGACAGCTATACATGCCCAAACCTCACACCCCCTGCAAGTTCCACAGATGAGGTGGTATACTGCAAATCTTGGGCAGCTGTAAATCCTTTTTCTCCAAACTCTCCTCTTGAAATGACTCTGGTACATGATAAGATTAATATTATCTGTTAACAACACCTTTTTCCAGACCTCTGCAGGCTTTTTAGGTACTTTTTCACAAACTATAACCTGACCATCCTTTTTGAGGATAACTAGTGGTTTGCACTTTGCAAAAATCCAAACCTATAGAGTGTAGAGCCAAAAGAAAGAAACATGTTGCCCTGTCCCATTGCTTATGCAGGGCATTTTTTAAGGAAAAGGTTTGGCTTCTGTAAGATTAAGAATCACTGCCCAGTCTCCGGGTCATTCTGTTATCAAAAACCCACATAAGTGTACAATATTTAAAAATGTGAAACTTAACAAAAAGTAAGAAGTATAGGAATACCTACCAAAAATATTGTAGTATTTTTACTGATATCATTTTAGTTTATAAGTGCTTAAAACTGGTCATTCTGTTACCAAATCAGTAACTGAATGACAAAATCAAACCAGTAACGGAATTACTGAAATTGAATTGGCTACATTCACTACATTCACCAGGTTGTACAGAACCTACAAGGTTTCTTAGGCTGTCCTTGTGGGAGAACCCTTTCAGATAGCGTTTGGGTTCGTACAGTAGGTCACTGTTTAAAATACTCTCTACCGTGCAATTAGGACTCAGAACATAGTCTCATAACTGTAGCTAAATCAATATTTTATAGATAAATTATAGCCTATATGACATGTCATAAGTTACGAATGCAGTGTGTGATGCTTCTTATTAAGCCATCATATTATCCAACTGTTTAGTTTAGTTTGTCAAGTTGTGATCGGGATGTCAAGTTTAAATGATTGTTTAGGCTAAATGTCATATGGTATAGTAGTCACCACATAAATAATTCACTTTTTCAACGTAAATTAAATATATGGAGCAAAGATGGCTCTCGCCAACCCTACGCAACATTATTTTATTTTTTTCAGCCCTGGACATGAGGGAGCGAAAAGCTGTTTTCATCTTTTTCAGGGTGATATAAAAGGGGATATAATAGGTCATCAACATTGATGGGAAGCCATAAGTATGTATGTATGTGTGTGATGTTTTTGTATGACCAGTTTGAGGTTGAATAGGATGCTTTTCTATCACTTATGTCATGGTGGATAAAAGTTTACAGCATTCAGAAGCTTTGGTAGATATCCATGGCATGACAACAGGAAGCATCTTTACCAAGGGGCATTTCAGACAAGTGGAATCCCTCTTTCCAAACAATTACAATTTCCAAAACGATTCTCCATTGTAACTTCATACACGTGAACACATGCATCAAGCATTTCATGCATCAACCTTAATGAGGAAGAAATGGTTAGCCTCTGCCCCTCAATGCTGAAGATGTAGGAGGGAGAGAGAGAGGGAGAAAAAGAGGGAATGTGTGTGTGTGTGTGTGTGTGTGTGCACGCATGCACGTGTGTGTGTGTGTGTGTGTGTCTATATCAGCTGAAAGCAGAGGCGCTAAGGGGGGGGGGGGGAATGAGTCATGACAAACCTGGGGAGGGTTTCAAGTCCCAGTCAGCCTCAGCCTTCTCTACCTCTATTTCCCAATCTCTCTCTTTCTCCCCTCTAGTATAGCCTCTGCTGTCATGCCAACAGTCCGCCAACGACATCTCTGTTTTAAAGGAGGACAGAGCCTCTCAGTTTTGACAAGTGGAAGGAATCTGATCCGATAACAAGGCTGCCCAAGGCAACAACGTTGTAATGACAAAAGACTTATCCCTTCACAGATACGGGGTGGATTTTCCTTATTCCACAATTTTTTAGTGAAACCAAGTTATACTTAAGAACATCCCTAAAAAAAATAATAGCTTCCAAAACTATCTGAGCAGGGTTCACTTTCCAAACTTCAGGGAGAATCATTATACTGACTCAGTGAACATTTTTTTATAACCATAGACAGTTAAACCACAGGGCATTCCATACAAATGCATGGGCAGCAAAAAAAGTCAACGAATGCAAAGTTTGGGGCTTATTTCAAGCACACAGCATTTGAATATACTGAGCTGAGAGAAGAATTAGCATGTCCATCAACTCAGTTGCCACTGTTGCATTCAGCGAATGCTGAGCAAATCTAAATTGTCAAACGAAGTAGACGGAAAAATAATATAAAAAATAATTACTCATAAAAAATGTGCCACTTCAGTTTAAAGTATTCATTGAGTGCAAAGAAAACCTGATTAAAATAACCCAAAAAATCAAGAACTATACAGGATTGTTCACATGATGAAAAACAGAGAATTAAAGGTGTGTGATGGATCGGTCTCAGTGGCCAATCCGCTACCATAGCCCACAGAGAAAATTCATCAGAAGTGACTGCAGTCTGAAGGACAGGACATGAAAGGCAAACTGATTGCTTAAACAAAGTGTCATTTTCAATTTCACAGAGAGATCTCCAAGCATTGTGCATTGTGTTTGCTCAATCAATACCCCATGAACAATGAGCATGTCAGTGTGCACGCACGCACAAAAATATCTCATGAGTATAAAAGTCATTAAATCCCTTTTTACACTCAAGAAGTGTAAAACTCAGTATTTTTCATAGGAAGATAATTGAACATTATGCTAATCCTCATTGTATGATTATTAGGCCTCTGCTTTGAATACAACAATGGTATTGCTAATCATAATTTATTTTCAGGAGTAATTTTAGTCTGTTCAAAGGTAGTCTCGCATAGCCACACCTCCAAATCACGTTGTTTTCACGCCTCTTTTGGAGGTCCGAGGAATTTTAGATTAGCAGATCTGGCTTGGATTGAACTGGACAGAGCAATGGGAGGATGTGCTCGCAATTTCATTGGATTCCAAGAACCCTCCCCTCACATACCGTAGAATGGTGGTTTGTTGTTATGTGCGTCCTCTTTTCTGACCAGGTAGGACTATTTCACAGAGTTGTTGCTTGTTTGCAACATTAAAGAAAATTAAAGATAACCTGAAGGAAAAACTGAATTCTGTTTGAGCTGTTGAACTAGAAATTGCTTATGGGAGAGAAACAAATCTACGAGAGAGCCAGTGTGTGCTTGTGCCAGAGAAATGTAAAGCAGAGAGACTCAAATATGTTGCAATCATTAAGTGCTCTTTGCAGAACCATGGTTTTGGGCAAGAACCCACACTTAATTGTGAGTGACACGAGTTGCATCTTTGACAAGTAACTGTCAGTGTTTGCTAGGTGATCGGTTCGAATATGAAACATTATCCAAAACCATGTCTAGGATGATGGTCAGTAGACTGAAACATAGAAAAGTAAAACTCAAGGAAGCACTGTGAGGGAATGACTTCTTCTGAAATTCAAGACAACCAAAAATGAATGTCAAATCGTATTAAGATACAGCACAAGCTCTATATCAGGACATGTCAGTCATTTGTCTGGAACTGCATGAGTGCCTCAATTGACCGTCTAACCAGAGTTTCTGTGAACACGAACAATCTCCTGAACACATGTGCAGCGTATTGAGCAGGCTCGTCCTGATGCATCCCTAAGGACTTCATTAGCCACCAGATTCATTGACTGGAACTGTTGCCTGATACAGGTACAGTACTATATGGGGTCATGACGCCAGATATTAAGTCTGTCAATATACATTTACAAGTATTTAAAAACCTGACACCCATTTCCCGAACGTTGTTCTAAAGTCTGAAAGCTTGAGGTAACGTGGTTTTGTCCTTGTTTCACATCTTTTGGGATAATAATACAGGGAAAACATGTTCCATTCAATAAATATACTGCTGTGTGCCAGGATACAGTACAATACGGTCTACTTTGGATATATGAGCCATGACAGTGTAATCAATATCATGAATTGGGTATTACCTCGTCAAACAAAACCACAAAATATGAGGCCTCTACAACACATGGGAAATAAACTGAAGTGGAGGGTGATTCATTGATTTCAAATATTGCCAGAGACAATAGAAGATTAGAAAAATATAAATCCAGTCAAAAAATAAATTGTGCAAGGTTCTTGGGTGTTTAAGTTCAAGAACAATTCAAAGGTCCAGTCCAAATCCTTCATATTTCACTGCCTTTTCATTTAATTTAAGTGAATTGTATTCCTGGTAAACATTACCCAAAAGACTAACAAGTAGTCCCATTCCTGAATTGGAGCTTGCTACAATATTGACTTTAAGTTGCTGCTACAGTATAGACAGCCAGAGCTTTTTTATAGATGTAAAATCTGCTGGAACCAAGGTAGTCTGGTATCCTTTCCAAATCTGGACTATGCCCTTGCTAGTACAGCAATAGACTACAGTGTCACACAGGGCCAACTCTGCCCTCAGGGTTTCTCTGATGCCTTGTCTACAGCTCTCCACGCTGTATCTCCTCTTAGCTGTCAAAAGCCCCCCCGTCACTTCTTGGCAGAGGGGGGAAGGAGTGAGTTACATAACCCCCTGGGAAGATCCACGTTTTAGGGAGAGGGAAATTGACAAGGGAAGGCGAGACGATAAAGAGGACGGAAGTCTGCCTCAAGCACTCTTATGGGCCGCCAATTGCACCCACCACCAGTTCATAGAGCTAGATGGGATACTTTTTCAGTAGATATGGCTTCTTATATAAATTCACATTCCAAAAAAAATAAAAAAAATGTTTTTTTTTGTTTTGTGTAGTGGGTGCCAAGGGATTAGACATGTGGATACAGAGATGCGTGGGATTCCTCCATGAGGTGTTTCTGTGGCAAATGACTCAACTCCTTTGCTGTCATGCAGGCTTGGAGAAGGACACAAAATGAGTGGTGGAGACTAGTTTTGCATGTTGCTGCCCCCGCTGGCCACACTGTAAATTTGAAAACGTGCATATGCTACGTTTTCTAATAGCGTCAATGTGCATATCCTTATAAACGAATCAATCGTGAAATAGGCACATCAAGGCCAATGTCCTACCCGACACCAGATTTTAGAAAACGCTTTATTTGGACTAATACGGCACTCTTCACTCAACGCTCCTCATCATGTGATCTCTTCATGTGATTCCTTGATGGTTATCAATTTATCATGGCAATGTAGCACTATTTTAACGCATGCACGCACACACACAATAGCCTACTGCTGCTGCCCCTTGATTGTGACCAGTAGTAACATCTCAAAAGGGGAAAGGATTCAAATAGGACATACAATTACATTCCATTAAAAAGGGTAATCTTACCTGTTAATGTCATTCGAGTGCATAATCTATATCAACCAAATGCAAACCTAGATAGACTATTCTTCTGAAAGAGTCCACTGCAAGGTCTATTACCTCTCTGAAGAGTAAGTATTAGGGCTGTAGGAGGAGTCAAAACTAAGTGTGCTGGATAACCCTGTCAGTGCATAGGTCAAATTTATCAGAGTTATGGCACTCAATCAAATTTACTGTACTTTTCGGCTTTTGACAACTCTAAATATCTAACTTAAAGCATAGTTTATTTGTATTTAATTTCCCTGGTTTTCAAACCGGAAGGTCTGATATGACACCTAACCTACCGGGATAGTGCGCTTACAGCAATACAAATGCAGCTCTACAATTCCACTCCTTTAACATGAACTCTTCTTCCTCTAACTCTTGATTGTGACCAGAAGTAAAATCACAAAAGGGGAAAGGATTTGAACGGGACATATAATTAAATCAATCAATAGGATTGCAAAATGTAAGCCTGGACCAAATATCAAACCCACCCGGGGGAAACGTAGCTATTTACCAATTTAATATGATAATCCTATAAATTGGTACCAGTTGACCGAAACGCTAGCTGGCAAACACAGTAAAAGAAAAGAAAAACTCAGAGCTGTCCACTAAGCTGGGAGAGAAAAACCGAACACAGCATCATGTTGTGCTAAAAACAGCTTGTCTCCAGCCCAAATATTTCAGAAGTGATGCCACATTTCACATGATTTCATTAACTAGGTATATCGCAGGATGCTTTTTATGTGCGGGTCACATGTGTCCCGTAGTGGGATAGTTTGATTAAACATCCAAATATAGGCCTAGACTGAGGAGTCAACTGTACACAAACTAGCGAATGACAAAGAAAAACAGCATAAGGACTTTTGTCGATGAAGCAAAAAGGACTATATTGGCATTTTAAACTTGCAGACACTATAGAGCATCAATCCAACATGTGTGGAGTAAGAGGCAGGACATCATTTTAGTTTGATGAATGCACCATTCTACGCCACTGGTTGTCTGGATTATGTTGGATGTACTGCACTCATCATTTGTTGGCTATGAACACTCGCTAGCAACACACACTCTGGTATACACGTTATGACATCGTTATTAGTGTCAACTAGCCAGCAGTACCTAGCAAGCTTGTGTTGTGTGAGATATCATTAAACTTATGGCGAGATATGTGACTAGCTACAAACGCGGCTTGGTGATGATAAAATCTTAGTGCACCTCACCGTCGACGAGGTTGTTGTCAACAAGCTACTACGGTTGTTGTAACTGTAATTACGTGGTCGTTATATGGTCGTTTTGAGACATACGTATGAGGAAGATTTATAGTTTTTGCTAACGTGTGTCTATCTAAATGAGTAGGCTAACTAATGTTGTAACCTGAGGGAACTTAAGCACCAACCGAGTTAGGGTCCACAGCAAGTGTGTTTTTTTTGTTAAAAAAGAGCTAGTAGATTTGTATCTGTCATGCATTAAGCATGTATTAGTATAGATATTTTATCCATTGACTTAACATGGGAAGGTGAAATCACAAAAGATGGACATCCAAACCGCTGCACATTCAAACTTCTAGACATTTCAATGCATGGCTTTATGTTACTTACATATTTTCTAGGGGCCTCTCATTGTAAAGAAATTTGTATCTTTTTAGTTCTTATGGCGCAAAACATTTGATATAAAAAGGCTAAATTGTCACACAGTCTGTTATAATGGACACGGCTGAACGGAAACTTTCAGAAAATTGGCATTTATATTTAGTCTGTCACTTTGAGAAATATTCACGGCGAGAAATTATGATAGGAAAAACAGCCTTTTTCAATGCAATGTCCAAGCAACTCAGAAATATGAGAAAACACGTCTGCATGTCTAATAATATAAAATAATGTTATTTTGTTAATCAGGTTAGCTAAACCACATAATTCTATTGATTTCAATTTCCCTTTGTGAAAGAACCAAGCCTTGGCAGTTGGCCGAAACCCTGCTTACTGTCAATTCTGCAATTTGAATTCGAACTTGAAAATCACAAGGGACAGAGTGAATAAGAGAGAAACAATGAGAGAAAGGGAAGGGGAAGCCAGCCCCCTGCATGTGACTGTGTTTGTTCTGTTTGATTCTGTAAATATTTTGATGAGACTTCACCTCCCTTTAAGAGCAAAGTCCTTGTGTGCATACCAGTACAAAGGAGGAGATGATGTAAACAATTGAGCACAGCCAGGGAAGGCGTCATGGCAATGGAGGTACTAACATAGCTACTGTAGTTTTTATGTAACTGCTTCAGACCTACTATTTAAGTAGGCAAACAAGGAGGAAATAGATGTTGTGGAGCAGGTTTGTCTGGCTCAGATGGCCTGTAGCAGGAATGCTACAACTTATTTTTGGTAAAGCCACATCTGTGTTCTGCAAGGCTTTTGGTTGATATTGATAGACATGTCATTGCTTTGAGCAACAATGATGCATGAGAGTCAGTTCACCTCCGTTGCCAAGACCTGTTTAATTGTCTGTGTGTGTGTGTGTGTGTGTGTGTGTGTGTGTGTGTGTGTGTGTGTGTGTACTAATGTCTCCCAGGAGGGTGAGAGGTGATAGTGATGGATTGCAGTCTGCAAACGACGGACCGACACACCAAACGTTGCATGCCTTGTTGAAGTTATGACTCACTTTATACAAAAGATAGTAAGTGGGGTAAATTATACTATACCTGCATTATTTTGTTTTTAAACCTGCATAAATTAACAACCGGATGTTGTTTAATAAGGTTGTTAGATAAAAATGCAGTCACAAGTGCTAGGAGTAATACAGTGTCTTGACACCACTGCCCCTTTTAGGGTTGACAAATAGAGCCTTATGAATTTAAGTACAGTTGACGGCTCACTAGTCATTAAGACTGCTGTCGCAACGAGAGCCATCAAAACCAATTGGCTATGGTCAGCTAGGGTAGCAGTCAAAATAAGATGGGTACAAGCAGTGTTGTGACCCTTGCAAGAAGAGGCACAGAGAGAGTTTGATTGGTTGTTTTGTAACCAAAGACTTTTAGCACTCTTTGCTGGAAGATGCTGTCAATTTTTGAGGGTTCAGTGCATGGTTTTATAACACTAGTTAATGGACTTTGAGAACAGATTCCAACTGTATATGGCTCTGTTTGAGAGGAGGTTAGGATAATCAAAATACTTTAAATTAATCCAAAAACTATCAAAAACAGATGCAGCAGAAAAGTTCTCTGAGCAAATATGTAGGAATTAATAATGCAACTCAAATGTATGCATTATCTCAATTAACAACCTAGGCTGCTTCGCATGCGTGAATAAAAAGCTGTCTCACACTGTCTCACACTGTCTCACACTGTCTCACACTGTCTCACACACACACACACAGAAGTCAGTGTGTTCATGGTCAGAGACCAAAAAGGGGTAGATGGGAGATGGGAGTTCACAGGAATTCCAGACTACGGTAAGCTTCATCCGTGATCACGCTGAGGGCTATCCTACCTGCTTATTCATGCTCAACCTAGTCCATCACTATTTACCACAACCACAGCACATGCTATGTAGACCATTTAACTTTTACCAGTGGGCTCATGGAAATGTTGACGTTTTGATAATACAAGGCAAAAAATCAATGCAACTCTCCTTGCCTCTCTTAATGAATTCAGATCCTGAAGATCCTCTTTGGTCAACAAGGAACCTGCTTTTTCCTCCTTTACCTTGTGTTTCCCTGAGCTCAGGGTCAAATTGTGGACAATGCCATAATAGCTATCCACATGTTGTACATCTCTCTCTCTCTCATATAGTACATCATTTTTTTCCACAAAATAAGGCCAATTGTACATGCAACCTTGATGTACATTCATGTCACATACACATAGACCTAACTATGACGGAACACAATCTGATTACAATATTATGTATTCCTTCCTGTCCTTGCCTGCCATGTGCTGTCCCAATATCTATGTATGGAGGAATGTAAATAGGCCTTGAGTAAATATGTACTGTAAGATGTGAAATGCATGTCCAGGTGGGCATTTCCATTTTAAATTATCTGACAGTAGATTGGGATTACGTGTATCGAAAATAAACAGTTGCTGGCTCAAAGAGGAATATCTCAGAAACTGTGGGTGTTTCTTCAATAAAAATAGCTTCTGTGCTTATCCTCAGGAGCTTGGGCACAGTGACAAACCGGTTTGCATGCAAATGAATCCATCAGTAAAGCACTGAAGACAATTTAAGTATATATAGTAGGTCTATACAATGTATAGTCATGCTGATATACCATTCATTCAACATAAACATTAAATTACTGTAGGAGCAAAGGATAGCATGGACAGTTAGACCCTTTCACAACAAATTGACCCTGTCAGAGGAGATGTTCATGTTCAAATCTACATAATTCACAAGGTAGTTGTAGTCATTTTCAAGGGTTTCAAAGGCTTCAGGCGTCTTCTGACATGTGACGACAGCATCTCGATTAGTGTTCATGGAAACTCTGCCTACCCATCTCGTCAACATAACGGGCAACGATATCTAAAATATGTATGCCACATATTAGTGACATCTAAATTACATTTTAGAAAACGTACCTTTTTCAGTTTTAGGCTACTTGAATTCCAGTGGTCTCTGACAGAATAGCCTACAGTCGGGAGCTCAACTCTTTTTCAAGTTTTTTACGCATTAAGGACAGGTGCATTTCATATCGGCTGGCATTCTCTTCTGGGAGAATAATGATGGTGAAAACTGGTACTTGTGTCAGCTACTTCGAATGGTGTTTATTTTTGTCGTTTGTATCATCACAGACATACGTGCGTTTTAACTCACTCACCTTTTGTTGCCTGCGTGCCATATCTGTGGGTTGTTTGGCATTGAAAGGGTATGCTATACACCGCAACACAAATACATAAATCTGCAGTTTAATTTTCCTCTCCGCTTCCTCTTTCTGAAGTCTCTCTTGCTCTTTTTTCTGCTCGTCTTCGACAGGAGGACTTTCGGGCTGGGGTTGGTCAGTTGTCGGTCGTTTCTTATGTTTACCTCCATGCCCTGAAGAAGTAACAGGTTTTTTAGGAGGCTCTTTTGGAACTTCAGAATCCTCAATTTCTCCACCCGAGTCTTCGCTGGAGGATGGGTCCAACATAATTCACACACCAGTGAGTCCTAACCGCCGCAAATGTAATACGTGACTACAGCCGACGTGGCTGTCACAGCTTTAAATTGGCGATTTTCTCCCGTGTTACAGGAGCAGTGACGACGACTTTTGAGTGAAATCGCTCTTGACATCAATGCGAAGGCAAGGGCGGAGTTGTGAAGGACGTGAGACGTAGCCACTCGGAGGATTTGGCGCGTCCTCCGCTCTATTGGAACGACAAGAACGCGAACTGTGTGGCTTCCGATACAGCCGAGCGACGCGGTACAGGTGGGCAACCTGTAGCATTAACCACAAGCAACATGTGGGAGGTGCCCTTCTTTCACATTAAAGGCACAACCTGGGATTCGTTCTGTTGCCCAATGATTATTCCATGTCATGATATATGATTCTAAAAGCATATGACTCTTGTGGGTTAATTGTCATGACCCAAAAACGTCATTCTTGGTAAACAATGTGTTGTGTAATTCAATACAATACGTTTTAAGTTAGATATTTGGAGTTGTCAAATAGCCGAAAAAGACAGGAAATTCAATTCCCAAGCGCAGTGTCTTGCCTCTGTTTAGGTGAAACAAGACCACAGGCGCAGATTATTGAGTTGGTATTGACAGCCTAATTCACACAGTGTGTAAATTGATTTCTATGCAATTCAGAGACCCTATAAATTAAGAAAGATATTCATTCTGAAATCACATGAACTGTTTTCGTTGCACTCAGATGGACTAAATTCAACTTATTGAGTGACTTGTAGAAGACATGTTTGCATTTAAGCTACTTTTAGCTTAGTGTGAGTGTCATTGTAAAGGGGGTGAATACTTATTGACTCAAGACATTTCAGCTTTTAATTGTTTATTAATTAGTAAACAAACATACTTTGACATTATGGGGTATTTTGTGTAGATCAGTGGAACAATTATTTTTAATATATTTTAAAGTCAGGTTGTAACAACAAAATGTGGAAAAAGTCCAGGTGGGTGAATACTTGCTGAAGGCACTGTATATATTTATATAATAAACTCTCATTTCAACATTATGGACTGACTGATAGCCTTGCGTCCAGATTCCAGAGCTTTGTCTCCACATGTGTCGATTAAAAACTGATGATAACTAACCAGGTAGGATAGAGTTTACAAGTAATTAGTTATGCTCTAATACAAACAGAAAACTGTACTAAAGGTACAATATGTGATCTGGTACAGACAAGGAGAAAACATTTTTTACCATCATTTTGACAATAACATCTGACACAGAGGGACCTTGCATGAGATAATTTCAACCATATCCAATAACACATAGCTTTACTGATTTAAAAAAAAAAACGGATTATTTGAGATGAAAAGTTTGTCCATGTATCTAACTCAACCCTTCAGTTTCTCTATAAATAATCATTTAATAATAATCACATTTAATTTCCAATAAAACTTTGGGACAATAAGAATTGTCTACATCACCTTTATGAACAGTAGACAACATAATACCCTTATGAGCTCAGTTTCAGTACCAAATCATCAAAACATGCTACAGCAATTTCAACTAGAAAAAGTTCCAGAAGAAACTTTGTGTGCTTGCAAAGTATTATTTTGATAGTAGAAAAGGTTTAAAGATGTTTTGATAGATAGATAGACTTGCTGGGTAATTGAAAGAAAGTAGTAGTATGGTTGCGGATAAAGTTAGAGATGGTTTGGTTGGTTGGATGGATAGAATGTTAGATAGATACATAGATAGTATGAGCCAGGGGTACTTCAGTGGAGTGGGTAGAGAGTGGTGAGTTGGTTTGTTAACCAGATGAGAGTTTTTGGAGTTACAAATGGCTTAATAGTTTAAAAAGTTGAATAGGTATCAGAAAGCTTTTATCTGGGTTAATGAAGATTTTCTGTATAGTTGAAAGAAAGTGAGATTGGTTGGTTGATTGATTGGATGGATAAATGGATAGATGAAAAAGATAGATGAGAGAGGGGGTATAGAAAGATCAAAACAATTAAGTAAGGTAACCAGTGTGGGTTATACTAAGTAAAGCAGTAGTAACTGATGACAGAGAAAGTATAAGAAAGTGTAAGAAAGTATAATGCTAGGTAGTTGAAAGGTTAGATAGATATAATGTTGGAAGGATAGAAGTTAGATAGATAGTATGTTAGAAGATCATAGATAGATAGAATGAGCCTCAGGAAGTTCAGTGGAGTGGGCAGGGGGTTGAGTTGGTTGAGAGTGGTTTCAGTGGGGTACAACTGGTAGCAAATAAGGTGCATTGTTGTGTAATCATTCTAAGAATGTGTTCCGCATGTCTCCTGTTGTTTTTATTTAAGGGTCCTGAAAGTTCAATCGCAGTTGCATTAACTAAGGTCACTCTCAGAAAGTTGGCCTAAATCAACATTCCACCACGTTAACCAGATGAGAGGTTTTGGAGTTACAAAAAGCTTAATAGTTTAAAAAGTTGAATAGGTATCAACATGTTTTTATAAGAGTTGATAATTTGGAGTTGCTGGCACATTTTACAGTTAAAATGGTGTGAATAGCTTAAAGGGTGTAAGAGCAGCAGGGGTTCATAGACCTCCAAGTTTCTTTCAAGTTTGTATAGAGTACAACCCATAGCAACGCAAGTTAGACCTCTCTGCATGTTTTAAAGTTGGATTGTTGTGAATAGCTTAAAAGCTGTAGGAGGAGTAGCAGGTGGAAGAATTATGATAATCATGATAAGTATGTCGAACAACAATAGTTGGACTTGCTGAAGCAAGCACACGTAATAATGTTATTTACTTGAGTCCAGTGACTCAAGACCTGCCATCTTGAAGCTTTCTAATAAAAAGCATCATAGAGTAAGCCTCTGCATATCAACCCTTTTTTTTTTCTTTGTGAGCAAAAAAGGGTCCCCAGAATGTAATGTCATTAGACAGAAAAGGCCACACCTTTCCATTCCCAAGACTTTCATGGTTTAATGAGATCAAATAAAGATTATTATGATCTATTGTTACATTAAGCAATGCTATCCTTCTACATTGACACTTACTCAAATTAAGGTGAAAGGGAGTTTACTCTACATCTGGTAGGCAAGGGCTGAGAGGGAAATGTAAGCTTGAGCCTCAATAGAGATTTGTGTCAACCTTCAATATCACCATATTTCATAAGTGTTATCAAGGCATGAGGGCTGCACATATTGCTTCTAACTTCATTAGCTTAATTAGACTTGTCTTTTCACCCTTCACTACTCTCAATAGTCTACCACATTGAGGCTGGCATTTGTCAAAACATGTAATGCTAGATTACATCAAATAAAGAGGTGTTAACATGCATCAGATGTCTCTTATGTTTTTATTAAACATTTGGATTTAACCACCCAGTGTTGCTGCTTATATAAGAAACCTGTTTCTTGATGATACATAACAAGTTTAGAACTAAATGACCTTTCATTTAGTCACGGCAACTGAAATGATTTGGTTTGGCTTTACACTAGGAAACCTGTGAAACTGTAACCACTAGATGGGGTTCTGTCTCTATGTGTATACATTTTATGTTCCCTTTCTGTTCATAACCTTCATTTAATTATCAACCTCTCAGTATGCTTCAGCAGTAAGACAGAAAAAAAAAAATAATAATCACAAATGAACTGAAATCAATTTGTCCTCGGAGCAACAATGTGCTGTGTTCATAATACAAACATGTTTTTCCAATACAAAAACAATGTTACATGTGTTGATGAATTACATACTATAACAATCCAGTATAATATTCTGTAAATATTACCCTCTAAAGTGATTACTAGCTGTGAACAAAGTGGCCGGTATCCTAAATGGAATCCAAGTGACAAAGGAACATTGCATATTATTGCAAAACTACATCATCTGAGATAACAATAAAATCATGTACAGGTTCGTCTAGTATATAGCTACTACTAAACTTTGAAGATTCCCTGAGGAGATTTTGGCAATATAATTTCAACAATGCTCATTTAAGTGCTGTTGGAATCTATTGGAGAGGGTGCTGCTAACTGCTAGCCTTTGCTGCTGTAGCAAAGTGGAGAACCAGAGAAGCTTTCACTACTGGTCTATGAGGACAACTCAGATGATGTAAAATGATATTCCAAGTAAACATAAAAATAGGCTGTACCATTCCTTTAAAAACAAATGCCAGTGCTAATTTTTGCTGGAAATCATTGTTTTAGTGGAAACATGTTTCATTTCCAACTGTCTACTAAAGCGTTAAGTCACATGCTGCGATCACATCTGAGGTAGATTCCTAAAATGAGACTTGCTTTACTAGTGGTTGGAGTGGACTGACATAGGTTTCTTGGTCTGAAACTAGTTCCACCTCCCTGTTCTCCACGGCATTTTAGAAGAAGTGAAACTTGCGCTGGTGTGGGCCTTTGATATTCGTAGCGACTTACTTCAGCCGACACAATAGTAACGTACCATAGCCACACTCTCACCTGCTAAGGCGGCACTCAGAGAGAGATTTAATATCCATCAAAAAGGGATTGAGCCAGTTCTTTTTATATGATGATCATACCTTTATGGACAATGGTGATTATGGACGGTCATCCGTAATTTGTCCATCCCTTTCTTACATGCATCAAAAATTAAAATTAGTCTAACTTTTGGCGGATAGACAAATGCGGAATGTGTCTTTCATGATTTCCATCCACCTATGTCTGAATGCAGCCTTAAAAATGGAATTCCCACCACATAGTATTTTTCTGATAATTATATCACCACCCAGTGGTGTTGGATAGGGGAAGGACCGGCGCCCAATCAGGATAAGTATCCAGATCATATAATGGGACTCCCCATGTTGTCACAGCCAATAGTACTGCAAGGACACCAATCACATTCACACCAAGCCCCGCCTTCACCTGAAATAACATAATGAAGCAGCATTAGACAAACAAAAGCCATGGTTAATTGTCAATACCACTGAATACAATGACAATATAAATTGGTTATAATTTGACAGAATTATGAATTCATGACATGATAAATCTCCCATCACAAAACCTAACTCACATTGTTATAAGCTTATCATACACTCTTAAAAAAAAAAGGGTTCTTCATTTGTCCCTGCAGAGGAGCCCTTTGAAGAACCCCTTTGGGTTCCACGTTGAAGCCTTTCCACAGAGGGTTCTAAATAGAACCCAAAAGGTTTAAACTTTAGAACCCTCTGTGGTAAGGGTTCAACAATGAACCCAAAAGTGTATGATATGCTTATAACAATCCAAGGTATGCTCTGTGATGGGAGATTCTTTTTTATAAATTGAAAACATCTCAGTTTGAAAAAAATGAAATTCAAATGTACAGTATGATAGGCTCACCATGTCAATAGTCCTAAGATGGCCATAAGCAAATACAATGGCATTAGGAGGGTTCGACACAGGAAGCAGGAAGGAGAAGGACATGCAGAGGGTTGTGGGTATCAACATGTAGAGCGGGTTCACACGGATCCCTTCAGCCTTGATCAAGGACCACCGCAAAGAGGGGAAACACACATTACATCAAGGAACACACAGACACACATACACATACATAAGTCGGTTTTGTCCTTGAATGTAACTTATGGAGTACTTATGAAGCATCAAAAAGTGACAGACAGAAATGACTGACATAGCAAAGTTATATTCATTGCCTGGGTTAAGAACATAACCAAAGCAAACATTGTTGTGTCTCCATTAAATCTCATAGCTATATTTCATGATTAGTACTAATGTGTACAATAGTAAAGGCAGAGTGTATGTTTACAGTGAATTAAAATGGCATGTAATCATCACATAATGAAAAGCTCTTTACAAATACAAAAATGTGTTTGTATTATTATTTATTATTATTAAATGTAAACACACCAGTGGGCCGAGGATAGGGAGGAAGATGGTGGTGGTGGCTGCGTTGCTGGCCACTTCTGTGACCGAGGTGACAATGACACAGGCGATGGTGACTGTCGCTATAACAGGGAGGCTCCCCAGAGGAGTGAGTAAGTTTGCCACCCAAGAGGACAGACCAGACACCTTCAGATGAGACACACAGACACACAGACACCAGAATTAAAAAAACCTATCCTGTATCACCAGTGAGCATAATGCATGATAGGAACACACAGTATTTTGGACAATTTAGCTTATTTTATCCTTTTTAGCTGATTTCTCCATACATTTGAAAGTGTGTAGGTCCTACCATACTTTCTATATATACCTATATACACTACACTGTACTTTACACAAAACAACACAATTATTAATTATAATTATTTAGCCAACAATGCAATGTGACATCAATGACCTAACTATAGCTAACATTCAAAGCATGGTAGGAAGCCTAGACTTGTTTTAAAGGAGTACTACCCGACAATCGATTTGCACACAAACATGTTGTTTCCAACATGTTGTTGCCAGGGGTTTCCAACATACGTTGCTCCTTTAAAGCCTCATAGATATTCTGATGACAAGCTTGTATTTACTTCCTTGAAAAGGATGCTATAATATATAAATATAAGCTTTTCTTTCGATGATGATGATTATGATGGTGGTGGATGATGGTCATATGGACTGTACCTTGGTGCCCTCAGCAAGGCCAAAACCTCCACCCACGAGTAGTGCAACGTCCCACGGCATACATGCATGGAATTCCTTCCATGTGATCATGGCCTCTAGATGAAGACAGTTGGATTACATCTCTCTCTACATCACATACAATACAATAATAAGAATGTGACAAACAAAACAAAAGAAAATGTAAGTAAAAAAAAGTGTGTTCTCTTTCAGTCAACTCAGTTTGACATCTCATATGCGGCAGTTGTGAAGGCTTGTGAAGTGCTGCTGAAAGCCACCACAAGGTGGTGACAAGAGCTGTGAAGGATGTTTGAAAAGATCCATCCTTCTGTTGGTATAAATGGTGTTCCCTCCAAATAATCACTCAAATAAAAATTGGAGAATGGTTTGTGATTGCAGATCTTTGCCTTACCAGCTTGCCTTATCAGATAGATTGGCAAAATTGAGTTTCTTATATTCTTAATTCATGAGATCAGCGCATGAATTACAGAGATGAAGAGTGGAAATGGTATATGGAAAGTATATGGATATGGATATGGATCTACTATACCATCATCACACATTCTCTCATAGGCCATATGTGCAGGCATATGAGCGAGCTCAAAGTGCTCAAGCAAGCACACACTGGAGCTGTGGCAAAATGTTGCGCCTACAGATCATGAATGTCACACATATCAAGAACTGTCCAAGGCTACAGCATTGATATGACACCTATATGAAAGATATTCATTTGTACCCAAGTATGATAAGTTATTGTTAAGTTATGATAAAATATGGTAAAAATACAGATAGTTAGGCAACTAAAAATGACAGGTTGGATACAGGCAGTAGACTAAAACAGGGAAAATACACTCACCGGCCACTTTATTAGCTACACTTGTTCAACTGCTCGTTAACACAAATATCTAATCAGCCAATCACATGGCAGCAACTCAATGCATTTAGGCATGTAGACATGGTCAAGACGACCTGCTGAAGTTCAAACCGAGCATCAGAATGGGGAAGAAAGGTGATTTTGAACATGGCATGGTTGTTGGTGCCAGACGGGCTGGTCTAAGTATTTCAGAAACTGCTGATCTACTGGGATTTTCACGCACAACCATCTCTAGGGTTTACAGAGAATGGTCCGAAAAAGAGAAAATATCCAGTGAGCGGCAGTTCTCTGGGCGAAAATGCCTTGTTGATGCCAGAGGTCAGAGGAGAATGGCCAGACTGGTTTGAGATGATAGAAAGGTGTTGTGAGGAATTTTAGTTGGGGGCAAACTATTTACGACTCTATTGTAATGCTAACCAGATGTGGAACATAGCCTAGAGTACCCCAACCTCCAGACTTACTGGCACCAAGCCACATATGGTATGGGGGGGAGACTTACAAAGACTTATTTTTCTTTCTGTATTAATAGGAGCGAAACCCCCATTTCGTTGCTCTCTTGTGGGAAATATACATTGACCATGTATCTTCCATTGTGAGCCCAGATCGATCTGAGTTAAACTATCCTGATCCAACTTTTATTCGGCGTATCTACTTTATTTACATCACCGGTGACTGCATTCTTCAACATCCGAAAATCATCATTACAAAAGGCAACAGTAACTCAAATAACCACACGTTACAACCAAGGTATGCAGAAGACCATCTCTGAACGCACAACACGTCGAACCTTGAAGCAGATGGGCTACAGCAGCAGAAGACCACACCGGGTGCCACTCCTGTCAGCTAAGAACAGGAAACTGAGGCTACAATTTGCATGGGCTCACCAAAATTGGACAATAGAAGATTGGAAAAACGTTGCCTGGTCTGATGAGTCTCGATTTCTGCTGCGACATTCAGATGGTAGGGTCAGAATTTGGCGTAAACAACATGAAAGCATGGATCCATCCTGCCTTGTATCAACGGTTCAGGCTGGTGGTGGTGGTGTAATGGTGTGGGGGATATTTTCTTGGCACACTTTGGGCCCCTTAGTACCAATTGAGCATCGTTTAAACGCCACAGCCTACCTGAGTATTGTTGCTGACCATGTCCATCCCTTTATGACCACAGTGTACCCATCTTCTGATGGCTACTTCCAGCAGGATAACGCGCCATGTCACAAAGCTCACATCATCTCAAACTGGTTTCTTGAACATGACAATGAGTTCACTGTACTCCAATGGCCTCCACAGTCACCAGATCTCAATCCAATAGAGCACCTTTGGGATGTGGTGGAACGGGAGATTCGCATCATGGATGTGCAGCCAACAAATCTGCAGCAACTGCGTGATGCTATCATGTCAATATGGACCAAAATCTCTGAGGAATGTTTCCAGCACCTTGTTGAATCTATGCCACAAAGAATTAAGGCAGTTCTGAAGGCAAAAGGGGGTCCAACCCGGTACTAGCAAGGTGTACCTAATAAATTGGCCAGTGTATAAGTGAGTGTATAATTTGTTTACAGATTAACATTTGTGAGTTTATTATAGCCTACAGAATAATATGAATAACAACATGTCAAAATGACAGCTTACTTTCACTGATCACAGTAGGCCTATACCAACCACACAACTACCAGCGATTGTGACCCAGCATCATCATAATTGCAGGCCACACATCATGGGCCATGATACTGTTGATAGCCTACCCCCTCCCCTGTGTTTGTTGATCAGTGGAGCAGACAAATCTCACACCATGTAGCTTATTGCAAATTACGTTGTGGTCATATTTTTACAGGACAAAAACAGAGATTAAGAGGCTGCAAAGACCCTGCAGTCGCACAAATTACTGACATTGCCGACTCGCACAAGACTATACTGTCTTTTAAATAATAGGCTATAAATAATAGGCTATAATATTGTTAAATAAGCACTACAAATGTTTTAAGCCTACGCAACAGCCTAGGAGAGACAGGATGGATGGGACAGGAGCAACATTATTTTTTTTATTGAATCCATTTAAGAGGCTAATCTTGATCTTCCTTGATGAATGAATGAAACAAAATGGATAAATGAAAATGCTGGTAAGATCCAAAAGAGCTTGGCTAAAATGTCTCTTTAACAAGTCTGAAAGTGAGCCTCAAGGCAAGCACGACTCGATTGCCATCTACAAATCTCAAATAATTGGGCTGCTAATGAATCAAATAAACACAACAATGTCATTGTAAAAATGGCTAGGCCAAAAGGTACAATGGCATTAAGTCAAAAGAATCAGATCCAGTGATTGTCGTGGGTAAGTGCCGCGCCCACAGGTACAGTAGCATGTAGCATGTACAGTAGCATGTAGCATGTTAGCCTTTCATAGCCTAACATACTTAATGTAAATAATACGGCCAGCACTCTCAAATAGTAAAATAAATGATGGTTTCATGTATAATCAGCATAGTCACTGTGGACACGTTTCGGCATCAAACCTCCTTCAGCACAGAGTTTTACACACTCAAGCTAAAACCATAGGATATGACATCATATCCAAAGCTGCAGCTGACAGAAATCGGCTGATTGGCTAATTGGCTGACCCCAAAATGTTGGTGGGGCCACTGTCAAAAACGCTCAGATGCATGCCAGTGGAACCACAGTCAAACAAAACACATTATCTGGCATGAACGCAGTTGGATATAGCCTACATCACTTGAGCTTGTCGTTGACAACGGAGAGACCATGGCCCCACTACCATATATGGTGGTAGGGCCAGAACAGGACTGGCCCGTCTCTGTCAATGAAACTCTGAGTGGGGAAAATGGTTGTGCGCATGCTCAAAGTATGCCTCTTCATTGAGTCAACGGCAAGCTCAAGTGGTCCCATGGTCCCTAGTGGTTCAAAAAGGTGCTGCAGCAAGAGAAAGACAAAATGCCTGGAAGAGTAGCACTGAGCCAGCCAGCTGCGAAAAACAGCAAATTTCATTCCATACTCAAGGAAAATAAACTAAAGCACAGAATGTTTAATTAACCAAAGACAAATGTATCCGATTTGCTAACGGTAGGATATTAACATACAATTATATGACAGGGTGATGTTTAATTCGCGCAACAGCGCCATCTGCTGGTGGGGCCTGGCCCTGAATGACGAAACGCCATTGTTCCCCTCACAATTTCGTTTGATTCTACCGCCTGGATGTCACTGCACCTTCTATGGTGCATAGTCTTTGACACTGGAGATGAGTATGGGTGGACCTATGTTCTCTCTTAGGTTTCTGTACGGGCTTTGGCAATCGGGACATGTGTAATGTGGTAAGATGTCAAACCGAGTCAACTGAAAGTGTATGTTGAGTATGTAACCCTGGTTCTCTGAAAGAGGTGAGGGAGTGAAGAGGTGGTTCATAGAATGAAATGGGCGCGCCATGCAAAGCTCCGTCAGCCTGTCCCAGGCGTGATTGGATAGGGGGCATATCCCATGGTGAAAAGTATTTAGTCTTGATTTAAAAATGGACACTGTTTTTGACTCCCTGTAATGGGTTGCACAGTTGGTGGTATAGTTTGTATGAGGACAAGAGAGGGAAACTAGCAAACGTCTCACTGTGTAAATATTTATTGCAAATAAATTGTGGGCCATTGTCAGTTTGTCAGTTATTATTTTATGGATGACCTGGACCAAGTGTAATGTTATGGAGGATTTACCGTATTTGCTGGTAGAGGGATTGTTTGCCGGAATGATAAAGAGCAGGAGCCCCAGCAATAGGGCCACAGTAGCATCTGTGGCATAGCCTTCATATCTGTGCATGAAGAGAAAAAGCGGTCACACTTTAAAGGAATTTCATGAAGCCTTATTAAACTCTTTACAAGGCCGACATACGTAGATGCTTCTTAAATCATTTATAAGAAAAAGTCATGTGACAGAGGTTGGCAAAAGGGATATGCCACATTTGTCAAAGTGTCAGATGCAAGGACCTGTTATAACCACAGCTGGCTCTACCTACAGTGCCCTGTGCAAGTAATGGGACAGTGAAGCATTTTTGTTCATTTTTTGGCTCTACACTCTAAAGTTTGGATTTGAAATCAAATATTTACTATGAGGTTAAATTAAATTCTCTGCTTTCATTTGATGGTATTTGTGTACATATTGGCTTCACCATTCGGAAATTACAAAACACTTTTCATGCATAGTCCCCCTATTTCAGAGTACCAAAACCGATGGGACAATTGGCTTCACAGGTGTTTCTGGTTCGTTAGATGTGTCCCGTCACATCATGAGTGCAGGCATAAGAGAGCTGTCAATGTCTAGTATTGATTCTAGGCATTGGTATGCTTTTGGAGTCTGCTATTGGTGTCTGTCAAAATGAAGACCATGAGGAGACTTACCAAAATCAAGTTTGGAACATCATGAAAATGAAAGGAAGCACTGGTGAGCTCAGAAATCGCAAAACGGCCTGGTAGGCCATGGAAGACTTCTACAGTGGATGGTCAAAGAATGCTCACCATGTTAAAGAAAAAACCCAAAACAACTGTCGCACAGATCAGGAAAACTCTCCAGGAGGTAGGCATGAATGTGTCAGACATTATCATCTGCAGAAGACTTTACCAGCAGAACTACAGTGTCTACACTGCAAGGTGTAATCCACTAGTTAGTTACAAAAACAAGATGGCCAGATTATGGTTTGCTAAAAAGTATGTAAAACAGCCAGTAGAGTTCTGGAAAAGATATTGTGGACAGATGAGACAAAGATTAACATGTACTAGAGTGATGGCAAGAGTAAAGTGTGGAGAAAAAAAAGGAACTGCCAAATATTCACAGCGTACCATTTAATTTATGAAATATGGTGTTATGGCTTGGGCATCTATTACTATATACTGCCATAGCAACTAGGGAGTTTTTCAGGGCCAAAAAGTGGAAAGTTGACTGGATAAATCAATCTCCAGATTGCATGAACATGCATTTAATTTGCTGAAGAGGAGACTTAAAGCAAAACATCCTCAAAACAAACATCTGAAGATGGCTGCAGTTTAGGCCTGGCAGAGCATCACCAGAGAAGATACCCAGCATCTGGTGGGATCAATGGGTCGCAGACTTCAGGCAATTATTGCATGCCAAGGATTGGCGACCAAAACTAAACATGAGTGCTTAATTTGGACATTGATAAATCTGTCCCATCACTTTTGGTGACCTAAAATAGTGGGACTAAGTACAAAATGTGTTGTAATGTCTTCATGGTGATAGCAATATGTACGGAAAACCCCTTCAATAAAAGCTGAAAATCTCTACTTTAAACTCATAGTAATTGTTTGATTTCAAATCCAAACGTTTTGAGTATAGAGGCAAAAGAAGAAAAAATACTTCACTGTCCCATTACTTACGCAGGGCACTGTTTTATAGGGCAGTAAAAAAATAATTCATGACCATTTCAAATAAAACATTTTGATCACAAAAAATGTACACATTTCTGTCCAATGATGTTTGCTCATTTGATCTGAAATAGACAAGTGTATGTATTGTAACATGGTTTACAACATGTGTTTGTTATATACTTGATTAAGCCTGGATACAAGAGACTGACACATGAAGTGTGAAGGATGAACTGACTGCTTTACTGATCAAGCTCTCTACCTATATATGCTGTCCTTGTTTCTACCACAAGTACATACTTTTACCAAAAGTGCAAATACAGCAATGTTCCTACCCTGGCACCTGATAATGATCTGATACCAATGAAGCAACGTTCCAACCATGACACCAGATAATGATCCGATACCATAACCCCAATGGAAGTAGATTCCAACATACAACATTATGTCCCCTATTAGTGCTGGTCAACCATACAACATTATGTCCCCTATTAGTGCTGGTCAACCATAGAAACCTTGTTGCAATCCAAACACTTCCACCAAAACAAAGCCACAAATACACTGACAGTGCTAGGTTATAGATATCTCCATAGCTAGCCATCGATACCCACAGAGCATGGAAACAAGTAACAAAGACGTTCCATAACACATCAGTAAAAGCATTTTTTTCTTTTTTTGTGCAAGAAATAACAATATTCCCAAAACCTATAGCAGGGCTCCAGAGTGCAAACATTTGACTTTGCTATGCAAGTAAAATAATGTGTTAGTTGCAGCAGGTGCCTACATAATGTTTTTATAACGCAATATGTTTAGTTTTAATAGCATCCTTACATTCAACTGTTTACATTTCCCTCGACAATTCACGTTTAGAATCGCTGCGATTGCAAAACTATTCTCTGGAAGTTTTCTGTCGTTTTTCTGCTGAAGGGAAAGCCATAGGCCTACATGAAAGCAACTATGATCTGCCGATAAATTATTTGCTACATCAAATCAAATAAAAGTTTATTTAACAAATACACAATATACATGATACAGAGCAATATAATGCTTAGGGCAAGCTTGCTCCTCAACAATGCAACAATCAAACAATCAACAATGCCGCATGCGATTGCGATGTCATGATCAAACTATGCTTTTTTATGTTTATATTATCAAAGAATAGGCGATGTAGCATTTATTATTATTATTATTATTGATAATAATAATAATAATAATAATAATAATAAATAATAAATAATAATAAACTTTATTTGTATGGCACCTTTTTAAAAAATAAAAAAATAAAATCTAAGTAGGAAAACAGTAAAACACAACACATTAAAAAGAATAATGTAGTATTGTAGGAGTTGAAGGGAACAAAGGAACCGGAGAGTTGTTTGCAGTGAAAAGCCCAAATGTGGTGAGTTTATTTTAACTTCACAACTAGCATAAAAAAAAAACAACCGGCGCATAAAACAAAATGCTTATCCCCCTACGTCACAACTGCGACCCAGTCTTAAAAAGCCCTAGCCCATATAACACAATACAAACATGCTGGTGAATTATATCAGTGTAGCGGATGCTACTATCAATTATATAGTGGCATCCGCTACAGTATCAATTAAAGGCTAGTCTATAAAAATGAGTTTTAAGAAGAGATTTAAAAGAAAATACCGATCTTGCTAGCCTAATATCCTTAGGCAGGTTGTTCCAGATGGCAAAGGCACTTGTCGTCAGTCTAGACTCCAGAACAGCCAGAAGGACCCTGCCTGAGGATCTTAGGCTGCGCTGAGGCTCGTAGGGGATTAAAATGGCAGAAATTTAGTCTGGTTCCAGACCCAGCCGAGCCTTAAAAGTGATTAGTAAAATCTTAAAATCAATTCTAAAACTAACAGGTAACCAGTGTAGGGAGGCTAATATTGGAGTGATGTGGTCTCTTTTCCGAGTTCTTGTTAAAAGGCTAACTTTGTAACCGTGAAAGGGAGTTTTTACTGAGGGAAGAAGATAGATAGATAGATAGAAACTTTATTTATCCCAGGGGGAAATTCAGGTTCCAAGTAGCATACAGACATAGGGGTATCACACATAACATACACATACAACATACAACATTAGCAGTATTTTATACAGGCGAGGTGCAGTTGTAAATGTCTTTGCAGTTAGGTGAGGTGCAAAAAGGTAAGGTGCAATTATAGCATTAAATACTAAAAACTAAATACGGGCTACATAAATATGGACTATTTTTAAAGTGCATTTAGTCCAGGCTGGTGGAGGGAGGTAGGGGCTGTGTATGAGACCTAGCATAGCTAGAGGGAGTTGGAATAATCTAAACGAGATGAGATGAATGCATGGATGACTTTTTGTAGATTGGCAGTATTTTGGAAATGTTTCTCAATTGATAAAAAATATGACTGTACAACTGTTTTGATTTGCTTCTCGAAATTGAGGTCAGCATCAAAAAATCACCCCTAGGTTTCGAGTTAGCACCCTCTCGTTAGCTACTGCTAACCTCGTGGCTTGATAGCAACGTTGCCTATTCGGCTCAGGTAACAGGCATGGTACCTATCTTCCGCCATCTTAGTGAAGCTTACAGTCCTGTCTGGACTGGGTGTGCACGTTTACTCACTACAGTCGTTGTGCCATGCTACTTTGTAGCTTGTGTCAAATTATCTGATTACTCCAGTTTGTTTACTACTGTCGACAGGGATGGGGAGCACTACACAACGGCACTGTGGTTAGGCCCACACATACGTCCTCAAGCTCTACACAGTGTTTCTCTCCAACTCATGTCTGTGGCACGGAGATTGTTGACAAGCATTTGCAGCAAGAAGTGTGTCGAAGAATGTAGTGGGGTATATAGTAAAAAGCTGTTGTAATGGCTTAATTTGGCTCTCTCCTTGCCTCTCTTGGTTCCCACTCTAGTCTTACACGTGTTGCACAGGGAAACAGAGTGAGAAAGGTGCGATTGGTCCTAGGAACGAATCTATCAGTGACACTTGGTCAGAAATGTAAGAAATGTAATCCCCACATCAGAAATGTAATCCCCACGTGGGACTGGCGTCATATTCCCCTCTCTCGCAAAACCAATTGTAAATCAAGGGAGTGGCATATATCCTTAATATACAACATCTCTAGAGTAGTGAAGTGCCCAATCCCAAATCGACCCCTATAGTCACTTGCTTTATACAATTCTGTAGATCTGAGAGGATTGTACAGGTGTATGTGTAAATAAATATGAATATTCTGGCTAGGTGGAATTAAGAGCGTATTGCTTTCACCTGTCCAGCCGCCACATAAGAACATAGTGGTTTGGGGCTAGGGGTGGATATAGGATTGGGTATTGAACTCATAGGTGATTGAACTCACTCAGGGAACAGGGAGGCCCAGCCTGGCACAAAGCCAGGGTTCCTGGTAAACCACAGCACAACCATCAGCAGGAAGATCACCTGGGTCACCACCTCCTGGGAACTGGGATGGGGGGTGGTGGGGAATTCAGGGTGTCAGGCAAATTTTATACACGCACATGCACACAATTGCACATACGGACATACTCACTCATGCAAGTACATACACACACACACTTACTGTATATATTTGATTATTATTATATTATTTTGTATTGTTGATTTGTTTTATTGTTGTTGAATGAGGAGCTCGATTACCAAAAGCATTTCACTATATCACTTACGATGTATGCAATGTACGTGACCAATCAATAAAATTTGATTTGATTTATTTTTGATTTCTCATGTGCAGGCACATGCAGTACAAATGAACACACGCGCACACATGCACACGCACGCACACACACACACACACACACACACACACACACGCACAAAGGAAAACTATGAATGGATCACCTCATAGGCCCCAGTGCATTGTACTCCTCCTCTATGACTCGGGCTGTGGCCCTCTCTCTCTCCGAGCGCTCTCCACGTCGCACCAGCGACCTGAAGCTGTGTGGTTTTATTGATCACATTATAGAACTGATGGATGACGAGCCTGCGCTCCAATTCAATTGATTCATTGACTTTGGGTTTTCTCTGGGTTTCCAAAAGCATGCAAACATATCCGTGGCATGCAGGACAAATAAAGGATGATGGTTAAACTGTTAGGTATGTAATAGCAATGATCCATGACTTGACATTTGCAAATAAGGTTACTGACACTGATAATTAACTCACTCTGAGCTGATGAACATCCAGTGAAGCCAAATCCATGACAACAGCAGTACAATTATACTGATTGGGAGGCACATGAGGACCCAGTTTCCAAAGTTTACGGACTTGCATTTTGGGTAAAACCTGCAGTCAAATCAAGTTGAATGGATTAGATTGAAAGTTTCAAGTATATGTTATTTGGACATACAATAAAGGTATAGTGGATGGATAAGAAGGGTTTGTCAATTGTATCAAATTGTATGTATCCTTGACCAAGCTAAGATCTAGTCATGCATCTGGGGTATACTGTAGGATTTTAATTATGACAGGAAGACACACACAGGCATGTGTAAACAGAAGTTGTTTCACCCCCCCAGGGACAAGCACAGGGGGGGGTGAAAGGGGACAAATAACCTGCCCCTTTGCCCTGCCATTCACAAAGTGCCCTCCTGGATGTTTGTATTTTTCCGCATCCCACTTCTTCCGATTGTCTTATAATATGATGAATAGGAAAAGTGCTTGAACGTCAATATTTGCACCTTTAGGTTATGATACAAGGTTGCTCTAAACTCACGACACCACAGCAAGCCCAGCCGTTGAGCTGAGCGCTAACTGTGCACCTGTGTGTCATGCACCAATGAAACAGACATCAAGTTGTTGCAAACAGTAGCCCCGCAATTCAAGTTGCTCCAACCGAGTCTCAAATTTACGACCTCTGACCTTCCAACATGTGACCGTCTCCTCAAATACCCGATTGAAGCCACGAAAAGTTAGTAATTCTACGGCGCGGGTGGGGGTGCTTGAACTTGAGGAGTGAGTTTACCATCTCAACTCGGTTACACACGAATCTATATCAGCTTAATTTAATGAACTCACTGATTGATATACTCTGAGAAGATGAGGTTGGTGGAGGTTCCAGTCAGGGTGGTAATCCCTCCCAATGAGGAGGAGTATGCGATGGCTATGCACAGGCCCTTGCACATCATGTGATCTCTCTTGCTTCGGTAATGCCCCTTTAGAAGATGAAGGTAGTACAGTATAATGTATACAGTATGTTATGGTAATATACAAATACAGCCCTGCGTAAGCAATGGGAGAGTGAAGCATTTTTTCTTTTGGCTCACCACTCCAATAGTTTGGATTTCATCATTACCATGATGTTAAAGTAGAGATTCTCAGCTTTTATTTGATGGTATTGTTGTACATACAGTACTGTATTCACCATTCAGAAATGGCACCACTTTTTATGCATAGTCCCACTATTTCAGGGTACTCAAAAGTAATGGGACAGATTCATGAAACGTCCAAATTAATCACTCATGTTTAGTATTTTGTTGACAATCCTTTGCATGCAATAACTGCCTGAAATCTGCGTCCCATTGATCCCACCAGATGCTAGGTATCTTCTCTGGTGTTGCTCTGCTAGGGCTGTACTACAGTCATCTTCAGTTGTTGTTTGTTTTAAGGTCTTTTTGCCTAAAATCTTATCATAAGGAAATGAAATGCATGTTCAATTGGATTTAAATCTGAAGATTGACTTGGCCAGTCAAGACCTTTCCATTTGTTGGCCCATCCAATGAATTTGGAGGCATTTGCTTGCACTCGAGCAGACAAGATGTTTCTATACACTTCAGAATTCATTCTGCTGCTGTCAGCAGTTACAATCATCAATAAAGACAAGTTAGCCAGTTCTTGTGGCAGCTATACATGCCCAACCTAATATTCTTTTTCCTCCAAACTTCTTGCAATATTTCTGGTACATGATCATTTTCATCTTATCTGTCCACAATACCAGACTTTTCCAGGCCTATGCAGGCTTTTTAGGTACTTTTTAGCAAACTGTAACCTGACCAACCTTTTTGAGGACAACTTGTACATTGCAGTGAAGCGTCTGTGGTTTGGCTCATGAAGTATTCTGCAGATGGTAGTCTCTGTGACATTCACGCCTACCACCTGGAGAGTGTTCCTGATCTGTGGGACAGCTTTTTGGGGGGTTTTCTTAATTATGTGAGCATTCTTTGGTTATCCACTGTCGAAGTCTGCCTTGGCCTACCAGTCCATGTGCGATTGCTGAGGTCACCAGTGCTTTTTCTTCTTTCTTAATGATGTTCTAAACTGTTGATTTTGGCAAGCCAAAGGTTTTGGCTTTGTTTCTCATTTGTCAGCCTAATGATGGCTTCCTTGACTTTCATTGAGACCTCTTTGATCCACATGTTGACAGACACCAAAGCAAACTCCAAAGGCAAATGCAAAGTCTAGAATCAATACTAGACATTGACAGCTCTCTTATGCCTGCACAAATGATGTGACGGAACACACCTGACTTATCACAAACACCTGTCAAGCCGATTGTCCCATTACATTTGGGTACTGTAAAACAGGGGGACTATGCAAAATGTAAACATTTGGAATATAGAGCGAAAAGAAGAGAAAATGCTTCACTGTCCCATTACTTATGCAGGGCACTGTGTCATATTGAAAGTGCAACAGCTCATTTGTGAATAGAGATATCAACTACTGTACATAATTATGCATGTGTAATAGCTAATCACTGTCATCAAACTGAAATGTGTCTAATATCACATATGTAACAATATGGTGTGGCAAAAATGTAATGTTAAATACTAACACTTCAAATATTTTCCATTTGTGCATCGAAAGTGTCATTGTCATATGAGGTATTACGGTACTCTAATAACAGCAATATGATACTTACCGAATGACTATGTATAAAAGTGAAACATTCATAAACCCCTCATAAAGCTGCCATAGATCCCTCATAAGTCTGACATGGTATAATGCCAAATGTGGCCAACCTTTATGTAGCATGATATTTACTTACATATTGTAACAACCATGTCTGTTAGCATCTCATCCAAGCGAGTTAACTCCTTTGGAGTAGTAGCTAGAGCAGTCGGTTGACAGGAGGAAGGGTGTCAGTTCCATCCCTGCTTAGGACAAGCTACTCTACCCTGCTGCACGCTACAAGATGATTTATGAAGCGTCTATATCTAGGCTTTATAAAGGGTTTATAAAAATATCTAATTTGTTTCAAGTGTGACCCATAGTGACTGTGTCCTTCCTACTTACTTTGGTTTGAGAGGGAGGTTCCTCGGGAATAGAGTACCCTGCTGCATCTGGATTCTTTTCTCTGCCACCAGAGACAAACAAGTATTTACTAACCTAACCTACCGAATGTGACACATTATGTGACACGTTATAACACTTATAATACAGTAGAAGCAAAAACATAGGATTTACCTTATCCTCTCTTCCTTTGTCTCAAACTGCTTTTCAATTTCTACAAGAGGAATAATGTACAGTGTTTCAAATAATAAATAATAGTTGTTATTGTATCAAGTTGATTAACAGGGGACATGACATTGAAGTGAATAGTGTCACCAAAGTTTAGACTTGATTTCAAATTCAAGTTAGACCCACCCTCCAGCTGCAGCCCAGGGTTGTCAATGCCCAGCTGGCTGGCCGCCCGATGCTGCTGCTCGCCCTCACCCTCCGCACTCAGGATCTGCTGGAGGACAGCTTCCGCGATGGGCATCACCATGGCGACAGCAGACGTGTTGGAGACCCACATGGAGAGGAAGGCGCAGCCGGCCATGAAACCCAACATGAGCCTACAGCAGGACATTCACACAGGGATGGTGAAACCCAACATAAGCCTGCAACATTTACACAGGGATGGTGAAACCCAACATTAATCTGCAGCAGGACATTCACACAGGTATGGTGACCAGTGAACGACATCAGCAGCGCCAGACTCTTCAAATAGTATTTGAAATAATTTCAGATACTTAGCTGTGCTTGATTGATTTTGCTTGGCACGATGGAGCCAATGGAACAGTCTCAAATGTGTAAACCCTGCCCATCTGGCAGTCCAGACAGACTTAAGCAAGCTCTTTTCAACAACAGTGGTTAAGCAATGACTTTAAGGTGACCTTGCCTTGGCGGTAATGCTCTGTTAATGTTGGATGCCAACAGCCATAACACTCAAATAAGTAAGGAAGGAAGTATCCTCAAATTAGCTTCCAAAGCTAATACTTAGACTGGCTCAATGGCCTAATGTGACCATAAGACACACATACAACCCGAACTCAGTTCTTCAATGGTTAGACACACAATAAATCAGGAATAAACCATTGGGAGTCCAAATATCACCCCAGCTGCACCCAAAAAGCAGATCAATGGGATAGGTGTACATAGCACTTGGGGGACTGCTACTTGGTGTGTTAGTATTACAGTAATATACTGTATGTCATCTGGCATGAGAGCATCAGCATCTAGAACAGTGTTGTCTTTATGTTTGTTAGGTGGGTTGGGTGGAAGTCCATTTGGCCACACCTTTTTCGATTGTACAACATCCCTTATCCTTGATATCTCTCTTTCCTTCAAAGGCTACAGACATAGCCTTCCCCCTTCAAAGGCTACTTCTCAAGTAGCCAAAGCATTAAAGATTATCAAGTGTTATCATTTGACAACGGTTTTTAATAGAAAACTGTGCTACAAGCTAGGTGGACCTTGTCATTAGACAAGGGTCCATTAAGAGCAGGAACATTGGGTTCATTGGATTGAGAGAAAGGCAGGGAGCGCTCACCATCCGGGGTTAACCCCCACCAGAGTAACCAGCTTCAGGGCAATCCTCCGATGGAGACCCCACTTTTCAATGGACGTGGCCAGGCAGATAACCCCGATCAACAGTAGATGGAAGTCTTTGAAGTACACCGCAGCCACCTGGTTATGATGAGATAGAGAAGGAGGAGTGAGGGGGGGGGGGGGGGGGGGGTTGAAGAGTCTCATAGGCATGTGATCAATTTGCTGTCAGATTTGACATTTCATCAAATGACATGCATCTCATATTGACACATCTCTACTTGTTAAAAAGATATTTGACAAATACACACTGAAATCTGAAGACAACACTGTTGTAAAGACCAAGCCCTGTCAAATGTCAAGTTCTGTCAAATCCATAAATCAGGCATTACCATGCCAATGAAGCCTATTTTAATTGAGTTAAGAGGTAGAGTGACTTAGGGGTTAGGGACAAATAAGTATATTGAAATAAAGTGTCCTGCTTAAGTAATGGGACAGTGAAGCATTTTCTTCTTTTGGCTCTACACTCCAAGGGTTTGAAATCAAACAATTACTGTTTATGAGGTTAAAGTAGAGATTCTCAATACTTTTTAGACATAGTCCCTCTATTTTAGGCCACCAAAAGTGATGGGACAGATTAATCAAATGTCCATATTAAGCATTAGCATGTTTAATATTTGGTTGACAATCATTTGCATGCAATAACTGCCTGAAGTCTGCGACCCATTGACCCCACCAGATGCTGGGTATCTTCTCTGGTGATGCTCTGCCAGGCCTGGACTGCAGCCATCTTCAGTTGTTGTTTGTTTTGAGGACATTTTGCGTTAAGTCTCTTCAACAAATGAAAAGTGTTCAATAGGATTTAAATCTGGAGATTGACTCCAATCAACAACTTTCCACTTTTTGGTCATGACAAAAACTCCATAGTACTATAGAGCAGCGTTTCCCAACCGCTGTGCCGCGGCACACTAGTGTGCCGTGAGAGATCGTTGGGTGTGCCATGAGAAATTATCCAATTTCACTTTTTTTTAATTAACATTTATTAATTATTATCTGCAAATAATATGCCATTGTCGAGTGTCTGTGCTGTAATATAGTGACTGGCAGAGTAATGTAATATTCGTCAGGGTGGCAGCAGGTAGCTAATTGCCTCGTTCCTTCTTTGAGACAAGAGAATTAGTGACGCATGCGACAGGTCGTGGTGACAGTGATGGAGAAGTTTTTAAAAAGGAAAAATGCAAACTCCGAACTGGGCCCTGGACAAGATTCTGACCCAGGTGAAGTACCAGGCCCTAGTATGAGTGGTGGTAAAAAGAAAGCAAAGACGGTGAGCTTGAGGCAATACAGCGAAAGCTATCTTTCGTTCGGATTTACTTTCACCGGGGATGAGACGACACCGACTCCATTATGCTTGGTGTGTGGCGAGAAGCTGTCCAACAGCGCCATGGTGCCAAGCAAGCTTAAACGCCATCTCCAAACGAAACACCCGTCGCTTCAAAACAAACCGATGGACTATTTTGTTCGCCTGCGTGAAAACACAGAGAAACAGGCAACTTTTATGAGGAAAAACCACAAAGGTAAATGAGAAAGCCCTCAAAGCTAGTTACCTAGTTGCTGAACTCGTAGCTAAATCAAAAAAGTCCCACTCTGTGGCAGAGACGTTAATACTACCTGTCTGCAAAGCCATTGTCAACGAGATGCTCGGCCCTGACGCAGTTAAAGACAGAGCTAAAGTCCCGCTCTCAGATAACACAATTGCCAGGCGTATTGATGACATGTCTACAGACATCGAAAGTCATGTTTTGGGAAAGATACGCATCAGTAGGAAATGTGCATTGCAACTTGATGAGTCTACGGATATTATTGTATCAGGCTACAGAGTGTCATTTTGTAACATTTTTGGTTGGTGGTGTGCCGCAAGATTTTTTCAATGTAAAAAATGTGCCGTGGCTCAAAAAAGGTTGAAAAACACTGCTATAGAGCATGGCAGTATGTTTTGGGTCATTGTCCTGCTTTATGATGAAGCGCCATCCAATGAGTTTTCATCCTGGTGCTGCCATCAGCAGTTACATCATCAATGAAGACAAGTTAGCCAGTTCTAGTGGCAGCCATACATGCCCAAGCCATAACCACCCCTCCACCATATTTTACAGATGAGGTGGTGTAACAAGGTCCTACACACAGACGCGGACTCGGTGGTCGTAATATGGGAAAACCCCTGATATCACATAAGGCATAACTTCTGAAAGGTATGTAATTCTAGGATCGCTGTAGTTACTGCTGAGTCTGCTGCTGCCGCAAGACCATTGTTGTAGCTACTTGTGCAGACAGGCTTGTCATATGATGTTGATTGAGTTATTTAGCATAAGGAGTCACACAATAGGATATTATTTAGCAATTATTTATTTCACCAGTTAGAATGGCTAGCTATGTCCATTAATTTCAGAGACAGATCAGACGTTCTTGTAACTTCTATCGGTGTCACAGCAGCTTGAGCAGATGCAGGTTTGTTGACACGTGGGAGGACTGAGATAAATCATTATTGGAAATAACAGAGTTTAGCAACAAAAAACTGCATGAGTTATTCTGATAGTATGTTTTCACAGTGCACTTGTGTGTGTTTTTGGGAATAAAATATAACTTTTACAATTTAGTATATGATCAGACTGTGGCAGCACGTTACTGTGCAGTGCTCTGAACATGTGAAATTCCCATTAGGCATAGAACAATGTATGTGTATGCACATACATTGAGTAAATGTCAATCAGGGTCAATATCAGACCATGCAGTAAAAAATTAAATGCAATTTACTGATTATATAGCCGAAAAAAGACAGGAAATTCAATTGAGCCTGAGAAATCTATATCCTATGCACTGGCAAGGTTTTCCAGCACACTCAGCTTTGACTTCTACTACAATACAGTACAGTTTGTTGGTCTACTGGCAGGTTGTTTAAGACTCACACCTTCTCAGCAGAAGGCTGATTGTGCAATCAACCTTCATGCCAGTGCTTGATTATGGTGATATCATTTACCAAAATGCAGCAGCCACTACTACTTAAACCTTTGGATGTTGTCTACCAAAGCGCCCTTCACTTTATCACAGGTGATAGTTTTAATACTCATCATTATGTCCTTTATCAAAAGGTCGGCTGGACCTGTCACGGTTCCGTCTGGCCGCCAGAGAGCAGCAAAGATCACCCCAGAGACTATTGGCTCACAGGTGTTGCCAATTGCTGATTAGGACCCTTCCCTTTCAGAAGTGTGTTTTCTGTTGCTTCCTTTGTCTTGACTTGGTTTCCTCTAGGCTTCTGATGTCTTTTGTTATTTCTCTAGTGTTTCCTTTGTATCCCTGTGGATTACTGTAAGTAAAGTGGCTTTTGCCTTTTACTACATTCACTCGTCTGGTCTCCTCTCTGCACCTGGATCCTACACCATACAACCTCACAGCAAGCCAAGACCACATATGGACCCAGCGGAGATCAATCAGCTCTGCAGCGTCTTGTCCCACCGAGCAGTACTGCTAAAGCGGCAGCAAGAGCAGATCTCGCAAATGGCGGAGGCACTCGGGCACTTGCCCACTCCGCCCAGCAATGCCGTGCTGCCGGTCCCGGAGTGGCCACTGCCCAAGCCTCAGCGCCCAGTGCATCAGTTATCGGTGGAGATTCCCCAATGAACCAGCAATGTGAACCCAAGCATCCTGAGCCTACCAAGCCAGTCTCCAGGTTTCCCGAGCCCACTGAGCCAGTCTCCTGAGCATCCCGAGCACACCAAGCAAGGTTCCCGGTTTCCCAAGCACCCCAAGCCTGTCCCCTGGTTTCCAGAGCACCCCAAGTCCCCCCGAGCCAAGCCCTAGCCAGAAACCAGCTACGGGAGCAAAAGTGGTTTTGGCTCATGCACCTCGTGCGGTAACGTGCAGTCCAGCCCCAGACCCGCGACCATTCTGAGCCAGGTCGCCTATATCTATAATCTATCTATCGTCCAAACCATTTTTAAACTTTTTCTACTACCAAAAGAACTTCGCAAGCCCACAAAGTTTCTTCTGGAACTTATTTGAACTTTTTGGCCCTGAAAAACTCCCCAGATGGCGGCCGTGAGGCTTGCCCCGGTACAGGCTCTGCTCCTGTGTCTCGCACTTCTGTCCTTGTTTTGTGTGGAACCGTTGTCCTGTTGGATTGTGTACACTCGCTGGGAACTGCTCTCGCTCAGAGACGGTTCGGTAGCCACCGATCCTTCCATGATCCCATCGTCACCTGTGGAGATACAAGCGAGAAACAACTCACCTGGCTACCCGACCTCCTGGAGGCAACGCCCGGCCAAGAAAAGGCGGCGAGCCGGGGTCCGCGCCAAGTTCAGGAAGCACCCGTACTGCCCACCTCTACCGGCCCTGCTGCTGAGTAACGTGAGATCTATCAGGAATAAAGTCAACGAGCTATTTCTCCTACTCCAAACCAATAAGGATTACAAGGACTGCTCTGCCATCTGCCTGACGGAGACCTGGCTAAACCACACTGTGCCAGACCTGGCCGTAACATCGCCTGGGTTCTCACTCGCGCCGACAGGTCAGTCGAGTTATCCAAAAAATCCAAAGGTGGTGGCACATGCTTTATGGTCAACCAACGCTGGTGCAGCAACACTACAGTGCTAAAAACACACTGCTCCCCTTACTTAGAATATATAAGCATCAAATGCAGACCATCCTATCTTCCGAGAGAGTTCACCTCAGTTATCATGGTCTGTGTTTACATCCCACCATCGGCTAATGCAAACACAGCCATCACTGACCTAGCTTCCTACATCTCCTCTGCGGAAAACTCGCAACCTGATGTAGCAATCATTGTGCTCGGTGACTTCAATCAGACCAACCTGTCCACAGAACTTCCCAACTACACTCAACAAGTGGCATGCCCCAGCAGAGGCGCTAACACACTGGATCACTGCGATGTCGCTATTAGCGAAGCTTACCGGTCGTTCCCGAGGGCTCCACTTGGAGGTTCCGACCATGCCATGCTGCTTCTTGTCCCGAAATACAAACAGAGACTTAAATCCACCAATGCTCCGTCCAGGGCCGCAAGGTCCTGGTCCACTGCGGCTACTGAAACTCTGAGCGGCTGCTTCGACTGCACTGATTGGGACATATTCAGTACAGCTGCGACCAGCCTCGACGAGCTCACTGACACCGTGACTTCATACATCAATTTCTGCGCGGAGACGTGCATCCCTACCAAAACAGTTAAAACCTACAGCAATAACAAACCCTGGTTTACAAAAGATATCCAACTTCTGCGCAAGAAAAAGATCTCTGTTTTTATCAGTGGAGACAAGGTACAATACAGCAGTGCCAAATATGAACTAAGGTCTGCTATCAGGAGAGCCAAATCAAATTATGCTGCAAAACTGGAACATCAGATTGCATCAAATGACACCAGAACTGTCTGGAAAAAAATACAAATTATGACCAATTACAAAAAAAGCCCCTCCACCCCACCTGACATAGACCCTGACCTCCCAGACAAACTTAATACGTTTTATGGCAGGTTTGATCAATCTCCAGCCCCTCCCTACTACCCCCCCACCACCCTCCCTCACCCCCCATTCCACATCCAAGAGGAGGAGGTGAGGGCCATCTTCAAGAAAAACAATAAGAGGAAAGCTGGAGGCCCGGACAACATCAGCCCAGCTGTCCTCCACCATTGTGCAGCCCAACTGGCCCCTATATTTACTAACATTTTCAACACCTCCCTCTGCCAGTGTACAGTACCAAAATGCTTCAAGGACTCAACCATAATCCCCGTACCAAAATCAAATAAGACCACCTGCCTCAACGACTTCAGACCAATTGCTCTAACATCTGTGGTCATGAATTCATTTGAACCCATCATCCTTTCTCACCTCAAATCATACACTGCCCCTCTGATGGACACCCACCAATTTGCCTACTGTGCCAACAGGTCTGTCGAGGATGCTATCAACCTAGCCCTCCATCACATACTACAACACCTTGAGTCACCCAACACCTACGCCCGCATCCTCTTCATCGATTTCAGCTCAGCCTTCAACACAATAAACCCGGTCACCCTCTTTAACAAACTGATGCACATGAACATTGACCCCAGTTTATGCCACTGGATCCAGAGCTTCTTGTGGAGAAGGCGACAGAGGGTTAAGATAAGTGGCCTCTTATCTCGACCTCTGACCCTCAGCACTGGTGCCCCCCAAGGTTGTGTCCTTTCACCCTGGCTCTTCTCCCTTTACACCAACAACATGACATCCCACCACAGCTCAGTCACTTTCTTTAAATATGCAGACGACACAACCATAACCGGACTCATAACCAACAATAACGAAGACCACTACCGCAAGCAGGTGGCCCAAGCTTTCACTTGGTGCCAAGACAACAACCTCCAGCTCAACACATCCAAAACACTAGAACTCATCATAGATTTCAGGCGCAGACCCTCCCTCAAAACACCCATTCACATCTCTGGCGAACCCATAACTGTAACGGACTCATTCAAATTTCTTGGCACACACATCAGTAATACACTCAAATGGAACATAAACACAGACCACATCATCAAAAAAGCCCATCAAAGACTGTTTTTTCTGAGGCAGCTCAAGAAATTCAAAATAAAACAAAACCTCCTCCTTCAGTTTTACACAGCCATTATTGAAAGCATCCTCACCTCCTCCATAACAGTTTGGTACGGCAGCCTGGACAGTCATTCACGCAAAAAACTACAGCGCATAGTCAAAAAATCATCAAAGATCATCGGCTCCCCCCTCCCCACAGTCGAATCACTGTATCATAAACGCACAATCAAACGGTCACAAAAAATATTATCTGATCCCTTTCACCCCGCTCACCACCTGTTACAACTGATGCCCTCCAGGCGGCGTTACAGATCCATATCCACCAAAACAACCCGCTTCAAAAACAGTTTTTTCCCCACAGCCATAAGGACCCTTAACTCTTTGCACTAAATCACCACTGCATGTGTTAATTTGTGTATATTGTCTGCTGTATACTGTCTGTGTATATGTCTGTATTGATTGTCTATGTTAATGTTATTGTCTTGTGTTGTTTGTGATATGACACTTCTGAGCTTTATAACATGCTGTACTGAAAGCAAATTCCACCAACCTTGGTTGTGTGGTCCTTAATAAATGATTTGATTTGATTTGATTTGATTTGACATTAGACTTCACCGTTAAGGTAACATTGAGATGAGAGACTGTTCACTGCTCACCTCAGAGGACTTCATGATGCCAAAGAGAGGAAAGAGCATGGCAGGAAGCAGGGCCGTGACTGACAGTGGCAGGACCTCTGTCAGCCAGTACACAGCCATGACAATGAGCACAAATGCACATTCTGCCACCTAGAGGAAAGGAGTAGAAAAAACAAGACACTTCCCAATCAGCGTGGCCATGAGCGAACGTTCAGTAGTCATTTCAGTACGCAAGATTAGAATGTTTTGCAGTATGCAAAATGTACCAAAATTGAGAATGTATAAAATACCAGGATGTCATACTAGATTTGCCTTTCCATGTAGTATGCATTGCACACTATTCAAGAAGTAAATGCAGTCCCACAATTCAATGGAGCAGTTAAGGGGGGCAGCGCTACAGAAATATAACCAATTACAGTGAACAACATGGTTGAGCTACAAATGACGATTTCTCAGTATGAATGAGATTCAGTATGTTGAAATGTGTTGCTTACTGTATACATTTTTACTAAACAGTATGGCCAAAATAGTATTGTAGCGATTGTATTGCTAGGGTTACCCGTTACTGGTGATGGATTGTTGCCCCCATGCTAGGGGGACATTCTTCCTCCTCTGCTTGTTATTGAAGGCATAGCTGACTTGTAAGGGATTCACTCTCGGGGAGGGGTGGAACAGCCACAAGGCATTCTTGGAGGTACCTCTGTACCTGTTTATGTGCAAATCTTTCAGATAATAATTGCCCGCATGTTGACAATGTGTCTACTAGCGAGGGTTACTCTCAGGGGTTCGTAACATGTGCTTACAATATACATTTTATATTAGTTTCTGCTGTGTCACCATGGTTGGGAATATTCTGTGTGGAGTGTTCTTCTGTTAACGTGTTCTTGAGTGGTGATTACTGTGATGAACAAGCTTGCGTTCATAAATGATAAGGTGGTGCAGTAAATCAATACATTCACCAGTTGAAACATGTGAAACATGGTATGGAGAAGGCTGTGGAAATGTTTCAACAGTTAAGTTGAATACTTTTCCTTGCCAATACATTTAAATGTAAAAGTAATTACATATATTTGATCCAATCAATACAAAGTCCTTTATTAAGACAAACATGCAGCGGAATCCATGAATGAAATTGACCTCTATAAAGGGCTAACACTGATTAAATTGTGTTTAATCAAACACATGATGTCAATACTAAATGTGATTTTATGAGTGAATTCAATTTATAAAATACATATTCGGTATGAGCAACAGTTAGATCAATATGGTGTATGTGCTTGAGTAGTGGTTTCCCATCCTCATCATCAGTATCTCTAAATGTACGTTCTGTGTGTCTCAGAGTTGTAGGGATGTGTTATGAGAATGGTGTTATGCATATTTAATGTCTTCTATACATTTCTCAATCTCTGCTTTGTGTGTATGTGATTTGTTTGTGCTTGTGTGTGTGTGTGTGTGTGTGTGTGTGTGTGTGTGTGAAGGGTCGTGCCCTCGCTCACCTTGTTTTGGAAAATAAGTGGAAGAGGCAGCAGCAGCAGAGGGGTGAGGATGATGATGATGAAGCTGCGGTAGTTCCAGAACCCTCTCAGAAACCTCTTCATTTTCACCTCCATCTTACTGCTTGCCTCGTCCACCTTGTTTCACCGAGTGAAAAGTGCTGAAGGAAAGGCATACCACTTTTCTTTCATCCTATCCCCTTGACCAGCCATAAAGGTTTATTGTTTTAGGGTCTGCCACTGAGCATGCGCATCTACAATGTGAGACCAATGAAATATACAGTATCAGGTGGGACTACATGTGTGTAATTATAGATACATGTATTTTTTGTCCCAGTAAATTAATTCCCATGTTAGAGGCATTATGATCTTATATTAGCTTCACATATCCTTTATGAGCAATTGTTTCCAATATGAAAGGACTTATAACAGTTTCTTACATCAGGTGCTTTGCTAGAGGTACAGTACCATGATTTATTTGCTACCATTTACTGAACATACTGTAGCATGACATTTGCTTCTAAATGATCTGTGAAGCATTTGTGTTTTATTATGAATTGTCTATTATGCTCTATGTACCAATGACAGTGTAATTTAACCCATGACAAACATGCACTATAAGATTAAAATACGTTCATTCATGTAGCTTCATTCACCTAGCTCATGTTCATTCCTTTGTCACACTTATGTGTACTGTATGCTTTATGGAGATACACTTCATGTTCATTCTTACAGTTTAAAGTTGGGCCTATGTTCTCCCTAGTCCAGAGACATTCTGAGTGAGTGACTCAGTAGGAAATGTAAAAACACAAATTTAGTGAACATAAATCAAATAGTCTTGATGTGCATGCATTTTCAAATTCTACTGTTTTGAAAAAAATATTACTTTGCCATAGGGTGTGCCAGTATCACCTTTTTCTTCTTCTGTGATCATGAGCATTCATGTTGAGGCTGTGGAAACCATTCCCCAGGCACCTCTGATGATATAAGTGTGCCTGGGTCTGCCTCATATAATATTGCATAAGCTCCCTTATTTATTGAACATTATTATCACCCATTAGATCTCCCTCAGTTTAGCTGACTTGTAAAACTGACTTTACAATACCGACGTCTGATAATGCATCATCAGGTTCCTTTCTACTGTCTCTGAGCTGTCATCACGCTGTCAAAACCCTAACCCTGACCCTACATCTTTATCTACAGCTACAGTGATTTGTTAAACAGTAACTTTCTGGTCCTGGTAACCTTTGACGCTAGGCTAATACAAACACTAATGCACAGAAATAGATAGCCACACCTTCTGCAAATAAACTGAGCTTCTACTATGGGAGGACACAAATAAATGTGTTTGGCTTGTCTTATTGTGTGGATTGGGAGTAGTGCCCAGAGGCACTGACCTTTGGTCAGTTATGTGTTTTTACCACTGATGGTTAAGGACAGACTTTGGGCAGGTAAACTGATCCTAGCTGAACCTACATCCTTTGGTAAATGTTGGATGGTCTTGGAAATTGCGAAAATAGTTTTTGCCGAGCTCTTGGATTAGAAAGTAACCCCTGGATTAATTAATCTTTTCTCTCTATTCACTATTTTGTTCAAACTTGACCAACCAATCTCTCGGCACAAAAAGAGAGGGAAGAGCCACTTGCCCTTTCTCTTAATTGCGGAAATTTCTGACATGATCATCATTCATCCATAATGAGGACTATTTTTCATTAACTCCACACTAATTGAAACCCTTTGAACTTTTACATTAAAGGCTGAATTAATCCCAAAATGAATATTTAAAGGATTTCATCTTCAATCATTAAAGCATGTTCAGCCTGGATAGTTCACTGAATAGGCACAATGTGTAAAATATTCCTTGAACTCTTTAATATAATCATACCTTAATGGATAACTCTTGTGTTGGAGGTGAGACATCATCGTGCAAAATTATAGTTGCCTCCCTGTAATGTGTGCTGTCAATGTCTGAGGCCTAATGTCCAAAACAGAACTAATTAATTCCCAAAGTACTGTAAGTGAGTCTGTGCAAACAGTAAGGAATTGTAAACACAACAATGATTATTTAGCTGAACCAGGTTGCTATTTTTTAGAAAGCCTATTGATGATGCAAAATATCTGAGGACAAAATTATGCTTTTTAGCAGGAGTGTTAAAGATAAGGCCTGCGGGTTGGAACCATCCTGTCGGGTGGATAAGGATACATTAGCTTTTAAATGGGAAGACAACAATTAAGTTATATCATAATGCATTGCTTGCATAATGTCTTGTACTTTTTTATTTCATTTTTTAATCCCTACTGTACCACCCCTCCCCTGATTGGGGGACATTTATTTGTGTGCTTGCGAAGCAACACACTACTGTTCTTCAGGTTTACTTCTTTAGGTTTACCTGTGCAAGTTTCTCTCCTATAAATAAAAATAAATAAATAAATAAAAAATCCTTCCTTTCTTCTAGCATTGTGACTGTCAGTAGACCCTGGTCCTAGCATAAATTCCTTTTTTCTTATGATGACTGATGGATAGATGATTCACTTTCTTGTATTTGTTGTAAATCGCTTTGGATAAAGGCGATAAAGGCATGAATGTAAATGTAATTTTAAAATCACAGTATAAAAGTGGTTCCCATCTGAATTAGAGTCAAAGAGTCAAAGCAAATAGCAAATCTTTTTTTTTTAATAGTTTCACTATGTGGGAAAACATTTCTGCCAACGTTGTGTACAAACCATATTTGTTTTTTGTTAAACTCTGCATTGTTGTAGGCACCAGTTATGGGACTTTATATTCAAGTCGGGTAAGCGTGAATTGGCACAATGGAACACCAAGATTACACAGTACCGACAATGGCCCTATGCCACAAAGTCCATTAATATGACAGCATGTTGTTGCAGACAGAACTATTGATTGTGATAAAGTATTATATATGCAATAAATGCTACTGTATCTATAGTTCAATAGACTCAGATAAGGTGAGAGTTACAGTGCGTATAGAAAGTCTACAACCCCTTATACAATGTTTTGCCCCAGAGCCTGGATTCGAAATACATTAATGGGGCAATCTGGGATTGGTACAAACATTTTTGGATTTCTAAATGAATGATGCATTGATTCTTGAACAATATAACTTATAAATGTCTTATGAGATTAGTTCAACTGTTTTACCCCATCAGAACCCAACATATACAGGACTGTAAGCTAGTTTTATGCCATTGTTTGTAAACAATGTAATTGTAAACAAACACTTTATAGCATCATAACATGGTTAAAACTTTTCGGGCTATTGCTCTGACAGCTAGCTAAGCATAGTCATGCCGTCGAAACCCAACTGAGACACGCGTACATAATTTAGACACACAGCTGCTGCTCTGTTGAGCTCTGTCCACAGGACTTGAAATCAATTGCACTGTTCCTCAATAGTCACCTCACTTTCCACTAGGGCTTAGGTACATTGCATGCAAATAGCAGATTTAAGCAGAGAAATGCAGGAATATAAACCACTTCCTTTCGATACATACATTATTATGATATTTAAAAACATTCACAGATTTCACCATAATGTATAATTGGATGAATGAATTGCATGATTTTCTCAGTTAATGTTATTTTAAAATTCGATATTGTGTAATTACACATCAATGAGCGCACAGCTTACAAAACAGAGCTCTCCATGCAAAGCAACACAACTTAAAATCAGGTTTCAAGAGTAGAAGGTGAGAACCACACTCTTTAAACTAAACTGAACTGTAATTCTATTAGATCTGGGTGCTTTTTCTTGCTCATTAATTCAAACAAGCAACTTTTAATCCCTTGAAAAGGATATAGGTTAATTGTCACCTTTGAAAGAATGTCATTCATTCACACCTTGACTGACAATCAGCTGATCGGCTTTGATGTGATGTTATAAGAGCAGCAGGAAAAAAGAGAAGCCAACAGTTGGTAGTGTGTACATGGATACTCAGATTCTACAGCGTCTATTAAATACCATCATCATCATAAATGCTCCTGTATCTATCGTTTTATAGTGTCTTTCATCAGAAAAAGTGAGAGATTTAATCAGATTTCATAGCAGGTAAGGTGCTGTATCAAAGACATTCTGCAGTATTTCACTGATATCGAAATGAGTGTACTGTACACACTGATCTGTACAAAGGGAACACACCAACACACAGACACAGACAAACCAAACACACACAGACAGACAGACAGACAGACAGACAGACAGACACACAGACACACACACACACGCACTCTTTGTGAGACTTAATTAAAAAGCGCTGAGCACAATAACACAGAGACACTGAGACTTGTAGTGCCCTCCAAGAAGAACACACAAAGAAACTCAGATTATCCACATCTATTAAATAACATCATCAGGCTCTACCCCAAAATTAAACTTCCATTTAAAACAATCCAAAACATGAAATAATAATCAGAAACGGCAGAAGTGAGAGAGACAGAGTGAGAGGGGGAGAGAGTGAGAGGGTAGAGATTTGCTTCTTCACTGTGTGGTCTTGCCACCAGCAGTTTGAGGGGTGGTCGTCGGGACCTTGGCCATCGCCATGGTGATGGGCTTGGCCACCAGCAGGTTGCCGTGGGCAGCGGGCCGCGAGTCCACATCGTGGAGGTACTGGGCCATCACGGGGATCTGGGAGAAGTACTTCTTGGCCAGTGTGTGTTTATGTTTGATGTTCCGGATGAACACCACTCCATAGGCCTGTAGAGGGTGAGCAGGGTTTGAAACTGATGACCTTCTCTTCTAGCTTATGTAACCGAGATCCGTTGATTATGACAGAATTCTACAATGGGTTAATCAAATCAAGCATTGTAATTGGCCGAGAGGCGTTCAAAGCCAGATTTAATGGCAATAATGTCATGGTTAAATCACCTGTTATGACGTTATTACACCGCAGTAGATTTGTTTATCACGTTCCCTTGACGTTTGTAGTTTTGGGAACTATATTTCTCAGTGCAGGGCTAAATGTGTGTGTGTATGTGTGTGTGTGCGTAGTGTACCTTCTTAATATTCTCCACTTTGAGGTATGCCACGACCTTGTCATTGTTAAGCAATGCTTGTGTATTGTATGTGTGTGTGTGTGTGTGTGTGTGTGTGTGTGTTTTGGGGGGTTGGGGGGGTGTAGTAAGCTTTCTTGATATTCTTTACTTTGAGGTATACCATTGTTAAGCAATGTTTGTGTATTGTGTATGTGTGTGTGTGTGTGTGTGTGTGTGTGTGTGTAGTACACCTTCTCGATATTCTCCACTTTCAGGTGTGCAGCCGCCTCATCCTTGCTGAGCAGGATGCAGTTCCAGGGGCTCCACTCCCACAGGCGGTCCCACCGCACCATCACCAGGTCATGGAGATCGCTGCAGGCGCTGAGTGCCGACTGGGCCCCCCACACCACGTCTACTAGATACCGCAGGTCCTGCTCCTGCAACACACACTGGTGTTAGTCCGCATTCAAGCCGTAGCCGAGCAAGCGAGGGACACAGAAAAATGGCTTTTAGCTGTCCACACCTGATCTGTCATGTTGTAAAAAAGCACTTTCAATTCGAACTTGCACACACGCGTGCACACACACTTGAATACTTTATTTGGGTTCACAGTAAAGCATTACTTCAATGAACCCAAACAGTCATACAGTACCGTCTTCGCCACACAGCTAAGTTTCCCACAACAGCAGACACAGAACAATATCTTGCAAGTTGATTGCTCAAGGGCAAAGGTAGGCACCTTAGATATGATGCCAGCAACCCTCCAGTCACCAGCTCACATCCAGCTCCCTCCTGGGGTGGGGATCGATTGCTGGCCGGCTTCTCTAACCTCTAGGCCAGTGTTTCTCAACAGGGGTGCCGCGGCACCCTTAGGGGTGCCGCAGAAACGTGGCTGACACTAGGCTAATATAGTGAAATTGAAATAAATGAATGCATCATTTTGGAATCTTTCTTTTAGCTGTATCATACAGTTAAGTAAATCGAGGCACACATCAGAGAAAATAATTCGGATTAATTTTCTAGTAGCCTACCGACGCTGCAATCAGTGTTTGGAAAGTAGGCTGCATGACGTAGGCAAATACTTTTATTTACAGCGTGCGATATCGGATGAGTTGTCATAGCGTTGTGCAGCGGTTAATTAGCCAGCAGCATGGACACGTTTTTGAAAAGAAAAGCTCCACAGTCTGATATATCTGAATCTGAGCCCTCAACATCGTCATCGTGTGGTCAGTCAGTGAAGGAGGTAGGCACCTCCAGCAAGATGAAGAAACGACAGTATGATGACAATTACCTCACGTTTGGATTCATCTTCACTGGAGAGCTGTCATGTCCTCTCCCCCTGTGCCTGTTATGTGGTATGAAATTGTCCAACCAGGCAATGGTACCCAGCAAGTTGAAAAGACATCTGACAACCAATCACCCATCACATGCCAACCAAAGTAGGGAATACTTTGTTCGTTTGAACAGCGAACACAGCCGACAGGAGCAGGTGATGTTCAAGTGTGCGAAAGTCTCAAACAATGCACTGGAGGCTAGCTATCTGGTAGCCGAAATAATAGCTAAGGCTAAAAAGCCTCACACCATTTCCAAATCAGTAATAATGCCAGCCTGCACGGCTATTGTAAACAAAATGATAGGCCCACAAGCAGCTAAAGAGATCGCAAAAGTACCACTTTCGAACTCTACCATTGGAAGGCGTATAAATGACATGTCGGCAGACATAGAAGACGTGGTCTTAGAGAAAATAAGGCTAGGTGGGAAATTCTCTCTGCAAGTTGATGAATCAACAGACGTGAGTGGCCACGCACAACTTTTGGGATTTGTGAGATTTATTGATGGAGGAGAAATTCGTGAGAAGTGTTTGCCGCACAAAACAACGGGAGAGGAAATATACTGTGTCACAACAGAGTACCTTGAACAGGGAGGTCTAAGTTGGAAAAATTGTATCAGTGTCTGCACCGATGGCGCTGCTGCGATGACCGGCAATGTCAAAGGTTTCATCAGCAGGATCAGAGCGCAAAACCAAAATGTTCGCACAACGCATTGTTTCCTTCACAGGGAGGCACTGGTTGCCAAGACTTTACCGAAATATCTTTCAGATGTACTGGACAGGGCAGTGGACATAGTTAATTTCATAAAGGCGCGACCGTTAAAGTCCCATCTTTTTTCCATTCTATGCGAGGAAATGGGAGCCAAGCATCAGAGCTTGTTGCTGCACACGGATGTCCGCTGGCTCTTACGCTGAAAGTGCTTGGACCGACTGTACGAGTTAAGAGAAGAAGTCAGAGTGCGCGAAACTCGCATACCTGCCCGATATATTTAAGCAGCTCAATGAACTTAATTCTAAAATGCAAGGTAAAGAGGAAAATCTACTAAGCTCATCAGACAAATTGCGTGGCTTCAAGTCTAAACTCACTCTCTGGCGCTCTTGTGTGAAACAGGGGAGAGTTTAGATGTTTCCCCTGTACAGTGCACATCCAAACAGCAAAAAACTTTCTGGCCTTATCTCTCAGCATCTGCAAATCCTTTACGAGAGATTTAATAAGTATTTTCCAGCTGAGACCTTTGCTGGTTTTGATTGGGTCCGTGACCCTTGGAATTCGTGCGCTTTGGAGAGCGCAGCCGACCTGCCAATGCAGGCACAGGAGCAACTGGCAGAGATGAAAGAGATCGTACATTACGGATGAAATTTCAAGATATGACATTGGATACATTTTGGATATCATTGGAAAAGGAATACCCGATAGTGTCAAGTAGTGTCGTTGACATACTGTTACCCTTTTCCACGACATATGTGTGTGAACTGAGCTTTTCGAGCTTAACCTGCATCAAGAACAATAGCGGACGTATGAGCGCGGCTTTGGAATTATTTAAAACAGCGCCCGCTCTAACACGATCAAAGAGAATACGCGGTAGAGGTCCACTGTTTGAGGCGAAAAAAGACAGGGTTCCCAGAGGAATAAAAACGAAATAAAAATGAAATATCCCAGTGTTCCTAACAAAACAAAGAACCCAAAACCATTTCAATGGAAACGATCGGACTTTACCGTGGAAAGTAGCGGACGTATGAGCGCGGCTTTGGAATTATTCAAAACAGCGCCCGCTCTAACACGATCAAAGAGAATACGCGGGAGAGGTCCACTGTTTGAGGCGAAAAAAAATAGGGTTCCCAGAGGAATAAAAATGAAATATCCCAGTGTTCCTAACAAAACAAAGAACCCAAAACTATTTCAATGGAAACGATCGGACTTTACCGTGGAACGTAGCGGACGTATGAGCGCGGCTTTGGAATTATTCAAAACAGCGCCCGCTCAAACACGATCAAAGAGAATACGCGGGAGAGGTCCACTGTTTGAGGCGAAAAAAGACAGGGTTCCCAGCGGAAAAATGAATAAAAATGAGTTCCTCACAAAACAAGGAACCCAAAACCATTTCAATGGAAACGATCGGACTTTACCGTGGAACGTAGCGGACTTATGAGCGCGGCTTTGGAATTATTGAAAACACCGCCCGCTCTAACACGATCAAAGAGAATACGCGGGAGAGGTCCACTGTTTGAGGCGAAAAAAGACAACGTTCCCAGAGGAATAAAAACGAAATAAAAATGAAATATCCCAGTGTTCCTAACAAAACAAAGAACCCAAAACCATTTCAATGGAAACATCGGACTTTACCTTGGAACGTAGCGGACGCATGAGCGCGGCTTTAGAATTATTCAAAACAGCGCACGCTCCAACATGATCAAAGAGAATACGCGGGAGAGGTCCACTGTTTGAGGCGAAAAAAGACAGGGTTCCCAGCGGAAAAATGAATAAAAATGAGTTCCTCACAAAACAAGGAACCCAAAACCATTTCAATGGAAACGATCGGACTTTACCGTGGAACGTAGCGGACTTATGAGCGCGGCTTTGGAATTATTGAAAACACCGCCCGCTATAACACGATCAAAGAGAATACGCGGGAGAGGTCCACTGTTTGAGGCGAAAAAAGACAACGTTCCCAGAGGAATAAAAACGAAATAAAAATGAAATATCCCAGTGTTCCTAACAAAACAAAGAACCCAAAACCATTTCAATGGAAACATCGGACTTTACCGTGGAACGTAGCAGACGCATGAGCGCGGCTTTGGAATTATTCAAAACAGCGCCCGCTCTAACATGATCAAAGAGAATACGCGGGAGAGGTCCACTGTTTGAGGCGAAAAAAGACAGGGTTCCCAGAGGAATAAAAACGAAATAAAAATGAAATATCCCAGTGTTCCTAACAAAACAAACAACCCAAAACCATTTCAATGGAAACATCGGACTTTACCTTGGAACTTAGCGGACGCATGAGCGCGGCTTTGGAATTATTCAAAACAGCGCACGCTCCAACATGATCAAAGAGAATACGCGGGAGAGGTCCACTGTTTGAGGCGAAAAAAGACAGGGTTCCCAGCGGAAAAATGAATAAAAATGAGTTCCTCACAAAACAAGGAACACAAAACCATTTCAATGGAAACGATCGGACTTTACCGTGGAACGTAGCGGACTTATGAACGCGGCTTTGGAATTATTCAAAACACCGCCCGCTCTAACACGATCAAAGAGAATACGCGGGAGAGGTCCACTGTTTGAGGCGAAAAAAGACAGGGTTCCCAGAGGAATAAAAACGAAATAAAAATGAAATATCCCAGTGTTCCTAACAAAACAAAGAACCCAAAACCATTTCAATGGAAACGATCGGACTTTACCGTGGAACGTAGCGGACAGAGAGCGCCTGAGAGCTGTGGACCAGGAGCTACGTGTGTGTCTGTCATCCATTCCTGCGAGAATAGTGTGTGTGTGTGAGTGTGTATGCGTGCGTGTAAGAGTATTAGGCTACATGCGTCATGCATTTGTTGTTCGTCAGAGACAGTGTGTGTATTCTAATGATAATCAACATTAAAAAAAAAATATATATATATATATTGGGGTGCCTTGAGATTTTTCATTCATGCAAAGGGTGCCGCGACTGAAAAAAGGTTGAGAAACACTGCTCTAGGCTACCTGCCACTCCTACACACGCCGTATCCCTACCTGCAGCAGGTACGTGATCTTGGCCTCCGTGTCCCGGTCGGCCTCTGTCGTGCGGAGCCTCTTGAGGATGGTCTTATAGTGGGAGAAGTCCTCGCGGCGGCGGGCTTCGTTGTCCAGCTCAGCACAGTGCCGACACTGGCCCACTAGCCGGGCGTTGGCTGTCAGAGCAAAGTCAGTGGACAGCAGGTAGCGGCTGCAGCCACGGCAGAAGTAGATGTTCTTCCTCAGTTGGGCCGGGTCTTGAGGGACCTGAGAAATGGGATGACATGATGAGAAAAGAGAGAAAAAGTTGAACACATACAATTTACCACAAATGCACGTATTAGAAACAACAATACAATCTTACAATACAGACAGTATATTACACATAACAATGGAGTATTGGCCTTTTAAAACATGCAACATTCGCAATTGAGAGAAATAAAATGAAATCAGATTAAATTGAGGGGGAAATTAAAAAGACGCAGGCTTAAAGGGTTATTCAAGTACTTAAAACATTTTAATTCAAGTTCATTTTGTTTAGAACAGATAACCTCACAGCACACTGATTACATTTTTTTCTTCTTAATGTATGCACATTGGGGTTAGATTTCCAGGCCAAAACAGTAAACTGGCCGAAAAAAAAGGATGAATCCTCTTAAGACATTTTGAGAGAAACCTGACACATACCTTAAAGGGGCAATCTGGGATTGGTACAAACATTTTTTTTTTACTTTTAAATTAACCATTGATTCTTCAAGGATATAACTGCCTCGTGATCTTAGCTGTTTTACCCCATCAGAATCCAAAATATAAGCTTGTTTTACTCCATTGTTTGTAATAAAAGGAATTGTAAACAAACACTGTATAGCTTCAAAACATAGTTAAAAACTACAGTATCATTTTCATCTTATGGATGGTCAGTCCTTGCATCCATAGCTCTGTCTATGAATTTGAGAATGGTTAAATTTCTCCAGCCCAGAGAGATCAGCTTTTTACACTACGAAAGAGAAAAGACACTGTTTATCAAACCAGATCCAATAAGTCCATTTAAGGGACAGCAGGAAGATTTTGCGCGGTGGGGGGACGGCTCACAAATTTAAATCTTCTTGTTTCTTTTTTTTTTTTACTCCCATAGCAACCCCCATCAATCGTAGGCGACAGCGACAGGAGGGTAATAACAGTGCTACAGTGTGCATATTTTTTCCCACGGCCCGAGAATAAGAAATCATACATGAGCTGACAGCTTGGGTAAAGACGCTACGTTACCAGACAAGCTTAACAACTTCTATGCTCGGTTCGACGGCAGCAACACTGTGCCCCCAATCAAGGCTCTCGCTGCTCGCAAGGACAACGTGCTAGCAATCAACACGGCCGACGTGAGGAAGGCTTCTAAGCGTGTCAACACCTCTGATGTGCACACAAATAAAATATTCAAAGCTCTGATGTGGTCCAGACAGCATCCCTGGCCGTGTCTTCAGAGTATACGCCGACCAGCTGTCAGCTGTCTTCATGGACATATTCAGTCTATCCCTGTCCCCTGTCTGTAATACCCACCTGTTTCAAAGCGACCACTATCATCCCAGTCCCCAAGAAGAACAAGGTAACCTGCCTCAACGACTACCGCCCTGTGCCGCTCACCCCAATCATCATGAAGTGCTTCGAGAAGCTGGTTAAGTCTCACATCAACTCATCATTACCTGCCACTCTGGACCCTCTTCAGTTTGCATACCGGCCCAATAGATCCACAGGCGACGCCATGTCCTCGTCATTTGACTCTCAACGCAGGGCCTCCCCAGGGCTGTGTGCTCAGCCCCCCACTTTACTCCTTGTTCACCCTCGACTGCGTGGCCACGCACAGCTCCAAATCCATCATAAGACTTGCTGATGACACCACTGTGGTTGGCTTGATCACCAAGTCGGCCTACAGTGGACTGGTGCCAGGACAACAATCTCTCTCTGAACATCAGCAAAACCAAGGAGCTGATCGTGGACTTCAGGAGGAAGAGGGGGGGGGGGGGACCACGCCCCCATCCACATCGGCAGGGCTGCAGGAGAGAGTCATCAGCTTCAAGTTCCTTGGTGTCCACATCACCGAGGACTTAACACGATCACACCACACCAACGCTGTGATCAACGCTGTGGAAATTCTGTATGGATCCCCAGATCCTTACAAACTTTTACAGATGCACCACAGAGAGTATCCTGATCGGCTGTATCACTGCCTAGTACGGCAGCTGCACCGCATTCGACCGTAAGGTTCTTCAGAGGGTGGTGAAAACGGCCCAGTACATCACCTCTACTCTGGGAGGTGCAAGAGGAAGGCTGGGAAGATCATCAGGGACCCCAGCCACCACAGCCACGCCCTGTTCTCTCTGCTGCCTTTTGGCAAAAGGTTACGAAGCATCCAGACCCGGACCAACAGGCAACAGTTTGTACCTCCAGGCCATGAGACTGCTCCCCCCCCCCCCCCCCCCCGCTCAACCGTCACTACTTCAGCCCCCCCCCCTCCCCCCGGAACTCGAGCTCTATAATACTCACATGGTTTGGAAATATGTGATTTCATTATTTGATATAATATGCTGTATGTTAGCTGTTGCTGCAGGACTGAAGGACAAAAGATCAAATCCTTCTTTAAACCTCTCTTTGCTCAAACACAGACAGTGAATCCTGCCACAGTAGGTAGTGTACCTTGAGTAGTTTGGCCGCCTCAGGGTTGAAGGTGGGTGTTTTGATATACTGGAGGAAGAGGGTGGATATTCTCTTCCTCAGCCCCTCCAGGCTGGCCTCCTTCACCCCCCTCATCATCAGGTCTGCCTCCCTGTCAATCAACTCCACGATGTCCTGGGTCAGCTTACAGTCGTGTTCCTGTCCAATCAGCATTGTGATAAACGTAGGTCATAGAATAACGTAATGTAAAGAATATGGTTTTTCATGATCATTCTGAGCCATGAAGTGCGTGAGACACACACATTTTGACATGAAACCTTTGACAGGTTAATTCAAGGACGTAGTGTCAACATAATGTATACTATATATCAAAATATGTTTATATCTAAGTAGATTTGAATAGTATTGTAATTGAGAGATCAAACATTCTCTAAATGCATTTTGACCTATCGGTATAGTCTGAGTAAGAACTCCATGCAACACTGCTGCTTGCTTGTATGTACAATCTGTATGCCACCCTACTGTATATATTTAATATATCTTAAAATATATCCCATAAATATCTACAAATATCTCTTCCCTGAAGATGGGCTGAGGGGGAGTGTTCCCCACCTTGACTGTGTGTTTGAGTGTGAGCAGCACGTCCAGCCTCTCCTCCTGGTTGAGGTAGTGCAGGTTGATGCTGGTGTACAGGTCTCTCAGCTCCTTGGCCCTGATAGTGTACTGGGTGTCCATCTGGGTCATCTTACCGTCGAACGCACGCCACCTCTTAGGGGTGGCACACTGAGGAGGGGGGTTCAAACACAACCTTGTTTTTGTACACGTCACTCTTGTCTGTCTAAGGGTTAAGGGTTATGTTTTCCATGGCAACAACCCTAGGATCCTGTGTGCAAATGGTCTTTGTTGCACTCAAATGTCCTTTTAAAGTAGCCTTCCGCAGTGGCTAATTGGCTGACCCACCACTTTGTTAATAATGTGAAACGCATGGCATTACAGCTTGTAACCAAGGTAGCTTTCGCTAGGCAACTGTCCTTAAACAATTAGTTAAGAGGTAAAATCATAGGAAGGTTTGAGGTTACAGCAGCACAAAGACAATCTGCCCTACTTTTTGCTTACATGGCTCCTCTTAGACTGTGGGGCAGCAAGGAAGATGCATACTGCACTCAGGTATCCTTATACACTGCTCTCTTCCAACAATTCCGCTATAACCCGTGTCATGTTGAACTGTCTCCCTGGTTACTTTTACTATTAGTGAGGTGGCTAGAGGCCACATTTTGAAGGAAGTGTGCCTTTTGTGATAAAAGATTTGATAGAGAGCCAGGGCAGGTCTTAAGGAGCATTTTTTTTTGCTATTTTGGGGCCAAGACCACACATTTTAAATGGCCATATCTGAATAGATTGTTGGTGCAGTAAGACCAAAAATGTTTTAGAATGTGTGTAGGACTGTAAAGAACACAAACATATGACAAAAGTGTGCCAGGTATGTGTGTCCTTTAAATGGTTGGCAGAAATGTACCCTAAAGGTACCCTAAAAACTGTCCAAATATTTTTTTTTGCAAATTAGTTTTATTAAAATCTGATTTAACATGCATTTCATTTGCTAAAGAGGAACCTTAAGGCAAAACGGAGGACAAACAACAAGTGGAGATGGCTGCAGTTCAGACCTGACAGAACATCACCAGAGAAGATACCCAGCGTCTGGTGGGGTCAATGGGTTGCAAACAGGCAGTTATTGCATACAAAGGATTGTCGACCAAATACTGTACTAAACATGAGTGCTTATTTTTTTACATTCGATTAATCTGTCCCATCACTTTTGGTGGCCTAAAAAGTGTTGTAATATCATCATGTTGATGTACAGAAAACCCCTTCAATAAAATCTGAGAATCTCGACTTTCACCTCATAGTAACTGGTTGATTTCAAATAGAGCCAAAAGAAGTATAGAGCCTAAAGAAGAATCAATGCTTCACTGTCCCATTACTTACACAAGGCACTGTATGTGTATACAAACCGAATATCAGGTAGAACACGTTTTCATGGGACCAAGGGAAGCACACGAGGGCAGAGAGGGGGGAATGACGATCCCATATGAAATGCGGCCTAACGTGTGAGTCCCTGTGTGACCTCTGACCTTGTTGAGGAAGGCCTGCACCACCTTGTCGTGGTTCCTCTCCCCGGAGGCGATGCGGTGGCGCCCAATGGAGGCGATGAGCTGGGTCTCTTGCTCCAGCAAAACACACAGAGCGGCTTTCCTCTCAGCGCCCGAAAGAGTGGCATTGATGTTCTCTACCTCCTCGTGCCTCCACTCTGTTACAAACACAAATAGAGAGGATTTAACACACACACACACACACACACACACACACACACACACACAAGGGGCGGGGGGGGGGGGGGGGGGGGAGGGGCGGCGGGCTGCTTACTCTCCAGGGCGTTGTAGAGCAGAGCGAAGTCCTCCTTTCTCTGGGGGTTCATCCTGCGCTGGTGCTCGGCCTTGATCTGCTCCTTCTTCTCCTCCCTCTTCCTACTCTCCTCCTTCTCCATCCAGGCTAGACGCAGCTCCCTGTCCTGCCTCAGCTGCTCCGTCATGCGTTTGGCCTGCCAGCACCGCGTGTACGTCTGGAGAGTAATCACCTGGGGGGGGGGGGGTTATGTAAGTAAAACATAGACTACATACCCTAACCCTAACCCTAACCCATTCAAACTAGGGTAGTCACGTACTATAAGTAAAACATAGGCTACATACTCACATACTCGTTCAAGTGCATCTAAGTAAACATATAGGCTTGTATACACTCTTAGAAAAGGTTCTGTTAGTACCAAAAAAGGGTTCTTCATTTGTCCCTGTAGGGGCACCCTTTGAAGAACCCTTTTGGGTGCAATGTAGAACCCCTTTGGTGTCCATGTTGAACCCTTTCTACAGAGGGTTGTAGATGGAACCCAAAAGGTTTTACATAGAAACCAAAAGGGTTCTACGTGTAACCCATAAGGGTTCTTCAATGGGTGCCCCTACAGGTTGAAATGAAGAACCCTTTTTTTCTGAGTGTATCTTAACACAGTACACAAACATACATACAAACACACAAACGTAAACATATTCACATGCAAACAAAAATGACCAGATATAAATACTATATTGCATAGTCATGCAAGTTTAAACCTACCTACAGATACAAATCACACCAGCTATCTAATCAGTCAAAGTTGTCATTTGCCTATTAGTCTAAATAATCTGCCATTTCTCCATCAAAATAAAACAATCGAAAGTGGCACATAATAGTTATTTAAAGGGGCAATAAATAATTGTGTTGTTTACTACTTATTTTGGTAAACAGCTTAGGGATGGGGCTGGAGAAATACAACCACTCTCAAATTCATAGACGCAAGGACTGGCCATCCATGAGATAAACAAATATGTTTTTAAACCTGTTTTTAAGCTAAACAGTGATTATTTACAAACAATGGAGTAAAACAAGCTTGCATTTTGGGTTCCGATAGGGTAAGACATAATGCATGTCCCAATCCCAGATTGCCCCTTTAAACTGAGATGTTTGGTTTGTCACAGAGAGACATACAGCTCTTAGTCTCCTGCCGTGGTACTGGGCAGCGGTGATGTAGGACCCAGGGGTGATGAGCTTGTCCTCCGTGTTTGAGACGTAGCAGCCGATCTTGGTCATCTGGGTGGAGGTGTTGCTTGTGCACTGCTGGGACTGGCTCTTCATGGTCACTGTCTAACGGGAGGGAGAAACAAGTGCTTCTGAATTGGTCTTATTATAATATAATAATAATATGTGTCATTTAGCAGAGTACAGTACATTGAGTGCAGATAACAGTACATTGAGTGCAGACAGAGTGGTCCTTGTGGGACTCAAACCCACAACCTAAGCCTTGCTAGTGCCATGCTCTAACAACTAAGGTATACATGATCACTATTATCTTATATCCTTATTCACAAGCCATAGCCTAACCCTAAACATAGCTCAACCCTAACCCCAACATCATATACATCAGTTGTATTAATTAATTCATGTAGTGTGAGAACCCTTGTCTTGGAGAGAGCAACAGAAAGATGCAAAGATTTTGGCAAGGGTGATCGCAAAATGTGACAGGTTCTCAGATTTCCAGCATAAGGAATGCATTTACAAAAAGCTTCAAATGTGATTAAGTAGTGGGCTATAAGGGTGGCTTTATGCTGTAAATGAGACACAAAAAGAATATTACTCGGATGATTATGAATGGGCATACAGCATATGTGTGTGGGTGTGCATGACATGTGTGTTCTTAATGAGCTTCCCAGAGAGAGTGTGAGATCTGAGATATTCAATGTGTGTGAGTCATTAGTAATATCCTTGAGAGAGAGAGAGAGAGAGAGAGAGAGAGAGAGAGAATGTACTGGAACAATGTGTGTGCATGTCGATGTCTGTCTGTGTGTGTGCATGCGTGTCAGTGTTGTTTTTGTGTGTGTGTGTGTGTCATCTGTCTGTGTGTGTGCTTGTCGGTGTTGTGTGACGTACACTTACCTGTGTGTCACGGCTGAAGGTGTCCACGCCCCTGTCTGGTTTCCTCTTGGCCATGGTCTGTACAGCAGCGTGATGGTACTCAGACCTTGTGGCCTTGTGTCTGTATCCTCCATGGAAGGCCTTTCTATGGGTGGCTCTCTCTATCTCCACCACCACATCCTGGAATGTGTCCGTCTCTGGGTGAGAGGGAAGGAGGGAGGGAAGGAGGGAGGGAGAGAGAGAGAGCAAAAGAGGAAGAGAGAAAAAGTAAAGGATTTAGAGGAAGTACTCAGATAACACGAGAAGGTGAGCAAGATAGAGAGACAGAGAGAGTACTATGTGGAGAGGGGGCAGATAAAGTAATATAATATAATATAATAATATATGCCATTTAGCTGACGCTTTTATCCAAAGCGACTTACATTCATGCATACATTTCAGTATATATGGTCCCAGCGGGAATCAAACCCACAACCTAAGCGTTGTTAGCACCATGCTCTACCAACTGAGCCACAGAAAGTAAGAGGGGAGGATGTGTGTGTTTACCATACAGCTGAGACAAGGTGTCATGGGCTGGGACTGGCTGAATGAGTGGATGGATACATGGATGAAGGCGAGAGGGGAGAGTATAGGAGAAATATGAGTATCAGAACTGAAAAATAATAGCCAACACCTCCATCATACCCCATCCATATTCAATATTGTACATACAAAATGGTGGTGATCCAAACTTTTCCCCGCAATGTTATATTCTGTATTGTTAGACTGGAGCAACAGCAAGAGAAGTGAAGCAATAGAAAGAGCAAAAAAAATTGGATTGCTACAATTTTTTATGTTCAACATCTAGTTTAAAGTTCAAGTTTAAAGTTTAAAGTGTATTTGTTACGTCTCATACACGAGTGCAGGGAGTAAAGTTCTTGGGCTCGGTTCCTTGACAATGCAGCATACAAAATACAAATAATACAAATAATACAGATAATACAAATAATACAAATACGCAGTAGTGCAATGAGGTAAGGACAAGACAATAAGTGACATAGTACAAGATAAGTGAGACGGTTGGACAGTGACGATAGTTGGGGACACGAGACAATAGACATGACACAATTGCAGTATAAATAGTAGAGTAAAAAGGACAGCGCTTTTGGAGCTTTTGTTTATGGTACCACGTTTGCCCTGTTTTTTCCCATTGTATACTGATGAGAGAGTTGCTGGTGCCGGTAAGTTTCTCAAAACCAACTGAAATCACAAAAAGTGTTTGTACATACCCTTCTACAACATGTAATTTACATAAACAAAATTAGATTTGGTTAAAACAATCCGAGCTAATCTTTTAAGCACCCTGACTCTGGGCCTACTACATAGCCTGGAGTATACTGTGACACAACACATGTAGGCGAGATGCTGTACAGTAATCACACAAGCATTGCGTCAGAGAGCAGCTCTGTGTCTGTGCAGTAGGGTTCCTGTCTGGACTCTGACAGTGATGATGTAAGACAGCAGCTCTGTGTCTGTGCAGTTGGGTTCCTGTCTGGACTCTGTCAGTGATGATGTAAGAGAGCAGCTCTGTGTCTGTGCAGTTGGGTACCTGTCTGGACTCTGACAGTGATGACATCAGGCATGTTGTACTCCTGCTGGGGCTTGGCCGGGCGGATGGGGTGGTTCTCAGGGTCAGTGGAGGTCATCTCCAGCTGCATGGTGCCGTGGGGCTGTACTCCCAGGTCTATGAGGGTCTCATGGTCCTCTACCACCCTGGCTAGATGGCAAACAAACAAACTCATATCACTCATAGTAATGATTCATTGATGCAATATGAATAAACACACAAATGTGCCATTTTCTCAGGGCTGCCTGAGGCAGGCTTAAACAATGTATTACTGTTCTGACTGTTATGATTGTTATAGATAGTAAATATGTTTTTATGCAGAATATATACATTAGAGATGACTGGCATAAACCCTACAGGGGAATACATAATAGGATACAACCTATGTGATGACAATCATTACTTAGCCAGCCAGACTGATACCAAAGAGTGTGGATTGCTTGAAATCGTGACGGGGCTGGGCAATGCAGAAAACAAGCTATAAGCTACAGTGTGAAAGAGCATGAAGTATCCCAGGTTTCAATGATAACAGAGGAGGGCTTACTGTCCAGGGAAATCTGTATGATTTCTGGTGGCACTTTTAGCTCATTTGCAAAGTGATACTTCAACTCCTTGATGGTGAGACCTATGGCAAAGGCCATTGTCATCATGTGTCCCTCTGGCATCAGCATGATCTTCACTAAAATAAACAAATAAACAAACTCAGAAGAGGTATCAAGGAGAGGGAAAGAATATGATCAAGGTCAAAGAAGCCTATATTGTCCTCAATACTACATGTCTAATTGTCATGGGACCACGTTGTCAGGTAGCCACATCTGTGACTAGGATTATGCCTATTCGTATTTACGTATGGATGTTGTCGATGAATCACACAACATCCACATGTAAATATGAATATCATCCTAGTCACAGATGGGTCTAGTTCTCAGGTCTTACCCGTGGCTGTCGTGTTGCCAACATCATTTGAGAAGGTTGCCTTTTCACCTTGCCTACTATCCTCAGGATGGTCTAGCTGGCCTGTGGCTTCCAAGATGTCATCCTCGCCTGATGTCAGAAAAGTTGACTTGCGCACTTCGTCTACTTTGACTTGCATAACCTCGGCGCCTTCGCTGTGTTCTCCAGCGTTGCTATCTGGGGCCACCTCTGGAGGCGGTTCCTCTGTGTCATTGCTTTGTGTTTGAGAATCTGCGCCAGTGGTTTGTTCATTTGTTTCAACTAATTTGTCATCTGACGCTTTTCTCCCCTCTTGTACATTTTGCTCATTAGCTTTGAGCCCCGAAGACTCACTATCCTGTGCTGACATTGTTGAAAGTGCAAGTAAGCCGAAATGGCAGCTGTCTCTTTACAAACATAAATAAATGTAAATTAATAGCATGAACTCTTAGTGTAGCTATTACGCCAGTTAGCTAGATTAGATACCTAGTTTCTGACTTTCCTTCTCATTAGCCAGCAAATGTTTGGCCGTAACCAGGGTAACGACCATGTGATCGCATGTATCCAATCAATGCAATTCCTGCGAAAGTTACATGGGTCCACGCTGTCTGTCTCATTGCAACTTTTATGCACAATGTAACACTATTTTTGAACGTTTTGAAATCTATTTGATTTAACTGCGTGCATCTTGGATTAGTGTGGTATCGCAGAGGTGTTCTAGTGGTGAGGGATGGAGAACTAACTGTCAATATCTAATATGTGTTATGTCTAATAAAGATACACATGTACATCTGTATGAGCAGTGCTATATACCTATACCTAACGAGTATGAAATAATAATATCTAAAAACATGTTCTTTTGGCATTCACAGATATGTGATTGCTGGGGTTTCAGGGTCAGGCATCATTTACGGATTAATGCACAAGGGAGGGAATTTACACAGGTATCAGGCTTGACATCAAGGCAAGATTAAAATGTATTACAATTCACACTACACCATTTGGACTAGTCTGGTCAAATATGACTGTTTTGCATTGGTATCTGTCATTGTGGTGGAATACCACAGCAAAGCTAGGAGTTCATAGAAGCTAGGCCAGGGATCTGGGTCGAGAGTATGCGACATCACGGCTCCTCAAAAGCCATGGTAATCTGACAGATCCACATCAACTGGCACTGTCAACTCTAGAGATAATCCAGACTTCAGGACCACGTAGCAGCTGTTGTGTCACTACTGATAACCTAACATGGATGTCAAGATACAGTACACACACACACACACACACACACACACACACACACACACACACACACACACACACACACACACAGACGCACGCATGCACGCCCCCCCCCCCCCCCCACACACACACACACACAAACACACAATCTACCATTAATGTCAGAAAAGAGAATAATCTATTGCATGTGTCTATGAGTTTTGACATGATGATGGGTGGGATTCAAGCCAACAGTACTGAGACCTGGCTTAAAACACACAATGGCAAATGTAACTGCTATCTTAGTCCTTGCATACAACCCCACTTTGTTTTTATTGTTAGCTACCATCACAATAGACAGCCACAATATGTCAGTGTTATGTCATATGGCTTGCATTCCTCGAATTTGGCTGCGATGAAAACAGGTCACGCCTAAATATAAAAACACTCTCCCAGGCCTGCTAGTGTGTGACTTGTTTTAGTGTGACTGGACATACACTTCTCACAGGTGAGAATTGAATTGGGATTCATATGCAACGTAGAATGAATTCTTTGTGGGAAGATCGGTAACAATAGCTCATGGGTTACCTTTTAGCTTCAGTTATTTAGTAGTATTTGGGTGTGAAATATGGGCTGTGTGAACTACGTTTTGGCCATTTACTTTTCAGTAATAGCATGGCATTAACTGGGAAATGTCCATGTCTTTCTTTCTAATAGCTATGAATTTATATGAAGATTTGAGTGAAGATGAGATTACTGACTATGTCATTCAAATGAGTATCCAGGAATCTTGTCAAGATGCATTTTTGAAATCTACTGCCAGGTATGCAAAACAAGAAATCTTATCTCAGGTTGTTATTTTGCCACAGAAGTTTTGCTCACTATGTTTTTGATTTATATCTGTAGTTCACGATTGCATGGGGATTGTTAAACATTTTCATAATTTTCCATCCTCTTAAAAGCTTAGAGTCAGCGACTGACGAAAATGTGAAAGTATTGGCTGCAATAGAGCAAGGTAAATATCACATTATGCATAAGAGCCCTTTGTGACCCCATTAGCTACATTGTTTTGATTGCATGCTCCTTTATGCCACAGTCACAAGGCAAGCAGCTGTGCATAGGGATTGCCAGACTAATCTGGCAGAGAGAGAGAGAGAGAGAGAGAGAGAGAGAGAGAGAGAGAGAGAGAGAGAGAGAGAGAGTAGACAATAGATGCCCAAAGATGAGAGGGTTAGCTCTGCTATGTATCTAAAATAAATAGTCACTACTGCCTTTGATTTCTTTGAATCTAAACGTGGTCTCCAGGTGAGGTTGCTGTGCTCAAGGGGATGCTGCGCCACTCCTTTGCCTTCAGAGAGGTGGACAGTAGAGGATGGCTCCCACTCCATCGGGCTGCAACACAGCCAGTTTTGGAAGTGCTAGAGACAGTTTTGCGTGGTGAGTTAAAGCATGTTTTAGTTTGAGTTTTGCTTTAGTTTGTAGTCACTATTAACTATTAATTTCATATACATTAGAATGTTTTTGGCTCATATACTATTGTTTCAAGAATGATTACCTGGAGTAGAAATGGAGTGCTAAAGAAATGGAGCGCTAAAATACATGTTTGTGTCTTTTGAATTCTATAGAATAAGTATTTGTATTTGGTACCAGCTAGTTATCAATCGAGGTAGTTTGAAGTATAACGTTACTAAAAGCTATCAGGACAGTAAAAAAAAAATTTTTTGTTCAAGCGTTATTTGTGTAAGTTTTTGGGACTTGGCCAGTCAGTGCCCTGCAGTTGGTCCAACACTTTTAGTATCGATGATGTTGCTCTGTCTGTATGCCTGGCTGGATGCCTGTCTGGATGCCATCCAGTCACCTCCACTCCCACGGCTGGCTCTACCTGACAGAGAGGTCAGCCAGTGGTGAGCGGATGGTTGATTGCCAGCCAGAACGACACCCCGGTTAGCATAGCGGTCGATCAGATATGAACTCCAAGAATGTCCACTGTGACCTTGAACTGTTTTGCAGTAGCTTCACATGGGCTGGCAGTGGAGGAGAGAACAACAATGGGGGGAGAGACGCCATTGACTTTGGCAGCTAAAGCCGGCCTAGTGGAGAATGTAAAGACTCTTCTGGAGCATGGGGCTTCTCCATACAACACAAACAGCAAGAACGAGTCCCCGCTGTTGCTGGGTAATATTATGTATTATGTGCTAATCGTATTTGGTTTATCATGCCATGACCAAGTCACCTTAAAATCAATAGGCACAACATCATTACATCTCATGCAACATCTCATTTGTCCATAGCAGTATGGAGTAGTTGATTCTCAGCTTCCTGAAATTAAAATATAGGCTAGTGCTAATCAACAAATATTGATTACTAACGTTTTCATAAGATTGTGATAAACCGAGACATTTTCAGAAACCGACTATTATAGAAACGTACATACATATTCTTAAAATAATAATCCCATGAAATGTATTATTTCTGTGTTGAAGCTGTTAGGGCTGGGTCTTATGAAATGGCTTACACTCTGATCGCTAGTGGAGCCTGGGTGGAGCAGGTGTGTCTGAAGAAGTGGACTGCTGTACACGAAGCAGCCAAGATGGGCTGTGCTGAGGTCCTGATGCTGCTTCTGCGGCACGGAGGAAGGACCAATCAGCAAGATCACCAGGGAGTGACCCCATTGGGCATAGCAGCAGAATGCGGCCAGCTCCACATTCTAGAAATTCTCATTCACAATGGTAAGTAATGGAGAGATTTCTGGGTAATAAGAATGAGGTGAATAATCAGCTAACGTGCATGTTTATTTAGCATGGCAGGAGGTGGAAAGCAAATTCAAGATGAGTAGAGGAAACTGAATCAATGCTGACTTTTGTCATGTTTGTCATGGATCACAGTAGGTAACTGACTTACATCGCTGACTGTGTTGTGACTGTGTTGGAGTACTACTTGACACCTGTCAAATCATGATAATGACAGTTTAATATGAGGGGTTCACAGGGAGGGGTTAGAGGGAAGTTACACCAATTTCTGATGAGCTTTATAATGGAATCTGCTCTAATCCAGCTATAGGACTCTAAACCAAGGAAGATAAAAAAAAATCCTTGCTGTAAGCTAGTTTAATTAGATGGGTTTATCCCCAAGGGGTTAAATTCAGATGAGGTGACACTAATTTGTGACAAGAGGGATCTGCTATGATAGCTGTAAACTTTGCTCTAAACCTTTGAAAACTGTCAGTTGTGTTCTGATGTTGTTTTTGTTTCTCTGAAAAGGCAGCAAAGTGAATGCACAAGCCTTTAATGGGGAGAGTGTTCTGATGGATGCAGCTGGTTCAGGGAACACTGACTGTATTCATCTTCTCTTAAAAAATGGAGCCAACCCTAATCTAGCCAGTATAACTGGACTTCTCCCCATCCACAAGGCTGCCTTTGAGGGTCACTATGAGTGAGTACCGTGAACACCTGCTGCAGAACACCTAGTTTAAGGAGATTTACATTGTCATTTAGAGGACGCACAATAAGTATGTGTCTAAAGTAAGCTATAGACAATCATCGCAAGTTGAGACACAACCCCTCAACATTTCCCCCAAACCAATCAGAGGGGACACAATGGTCTAAGCCAAAGGTCTAGGGGTTGTTACTGGACAGGACCCTGGAGAGTCTCAACAGTAGGTCACATCCTGACCTTCCTAGGGTTTTGACCCATGACAAATTGGTCAAATACATCTAGCAAAGGTGATTTTTGTTATTTGTTTGCATCCCTATCCATTTTTTGTATGACTTCCCAAAACCTTTTCTCTTTCACAGCGCTTTGAACATATTGATACCCCTCACCACCAGAAAGGCCATCAAACTCGCTGGCCAAAGTCCAATTCACTCTGCAGTCGAAAGCGGTCACGGTGAATGTCTGGAACTTCTCATGGCAAACGGCTATGATGTCAATTCCCTTCTTTCCTCACGCAACTCGGACAACTTCATGGATTTGAGAAAAAGTGCATTATACTTTGCTGTCTCCAATGGGGATCTCGCCTGCACTGAAACTCTACTGGATGCTAGAGCCAAACCTGACCTGGACCCGCTACGCTGCCTCCTAGTGGCGGTGAGAGCTGGGAGGTATGAGATAGTGAAACGGCTCTTGGCCAAACAGGCGGACGTCAACTGTTACTTCACGGCGGTCAGCAACACGGTGTTCCCCACAGCCCTGCAGTACTGTCTGAGGGACGAGATGATGATGCGCCTGTTGCTAAACAACGGTTATGACGCGGAGAGCTGCTTCTTTTGTAACCATGACGACAGTTTGAGTATGAACTGTGTGGAAAAAGACCAGGAAAAGAAGATTCCTGTGAGTTTTCAACCTTATTTGCTTGGAATAGTTAATGTCATGGTTACCATTGTGATAAGCTTCTCTTCTCCCAGTTTGTGAAGAATAGTCTAGGCACAGACTCAAATGAGATGTCACCACTGCAGCAATTCTATAAAGTTGTTTTTTCCTTCACACATTTCAACAGTATTCCTGCACTATTAATGTTAACTCATCATGCCTTTTTCGAACCACTAGCATTAACTGCTTAAAAAATAAACTTAATTACAAAATAAAATACCAATTTTTTTCTTCTTTTATGTTGTGTAGTTCTGTGAATTCATGAGCCTCTGCTGCCTCATGCATCTGTCTGGAAGTGTGGTGCAGATTCTTCTGGATTACGTTAGTCACGTACCCATCTGCCAAAAATTCAAACTAATTCTGGAGAGGCAGAAAGAATGGACTGACATATGTGACATTCTGGGTAAGTTTCTGCAAAGACAACAAACGGGGAACAGATTCTGTGCCGAAATTCATGTTAGTTATTACATTTCATTTACATTAATCTATTTTCCATGTTTATTTTTCTCATGCTTAAACCAGGGAACCCTCGGTCACTCAAGCACATGTGCAGATTAGAGATGAGGAAGAGGATGACCTTGAAAAGACTGAGTGACCCCAGAATCATGAGTGCTGACCTTATCCCACCCAGACTAAAGAACTACTTGTTGTACAGGGAGCTTGACCTGTATGGCCAAAATGCTGACATGATTATGTAGGAAGATCAAATGACTGCTGTCAGAAGACAATGGAAGTGGCTATGAATTGGCCGTTATGCCACCATAATGACCCTGCAGCTTGTATGTGTTTTTAATTGTTGAGCATGATGTACATTTCTGATCTTTTTATGTTGTATTTTCTACATGTTAGAGCTTTGATATAACTTGTCCTGTCTCTCTTTAAGTAACATCTTAGAGTAATGGAAGAAGCTAAAAGTAAAGGGTTTTCAAAGTAAAGCATGAATGTTTAATCATGGCTCTGAAAGTGAATTGATGCTGCAGCTTTGGCAGTTATGAAAAAGCTTTCAGAAAGATCTTGCTCGGTTTCAGCACTGAAGATTGTATTATTGATGAAAAAAATACAGAATAAAAATCTTTAACCATCTTTGTGTCTCAAAAAAGAAAAGGAGAATACCCTGGAACCAGTTTTACTGTGAATGCAGATTTCACTTGTTAACATGACCCTTTATTTGAGGAACATGTATTCTCATTGAACACAGTCTCTATGACAAATCAACAAATGGTTAAATAAATATTCATATCACAGTGTATGTCATTACCTTTGTCATTAGCAATGGAAAATTAGTGTAAATGTGAGACTGCACACCATTTGGATGTGGCTGTATGGTCTGCATGCTAAATACAGGGTTTCAACAACAGGTGTGAGCTAAAAATAGTATTGGGTGAGTGAGTGAGTGAGTGTGTGTGTGTGTATGTGTGTGTGTGTGTGTGTGTGTGTGTGTGTGTGTGTGTGTGTGTGTGTGTGTGTGTGTGTGTTGGTGGGGGGGGTGGGGGGGGGGGGGGGTGGGTTCAGTTCTGACATGATAAACACACTCGATAGTCTCCCTGGCCTGGCGGTGTACCACCCGTGACTTCAACAGAACCATAATTCACAGGTGAGAAATTAATGAACAATATGTTGACTGCTGTCTGACTGTGAATACACACAAGTATCTAATAAAATGGGAATTAATGTTTGATGTTTGTAGAGAGAAAGTGTTTAATTTACACAGTGCATTGCAGAGACTAGCCAAATAAATGTTTGGAGCATAGAACTCCGTAGGCCACATGCTTACGTTCATATTTCCTATATTATGAAAGCCATGGATACTACTGATGACATGGACGAGGATCGACTTCTTGATTATTCTATTCAGATGAGCATTCAGGAGTCATGCCAAAAACCCTTATCGCCTGCACTGAGGTAGTGCACGACCATAATCGTACTACTGAAATTGTACATTTCGCAGAATTTTGCCTTAACAATGTGCTGTTCTTGTTGAAAATTATGGCTTATTTGGATTATCTCTCATTTTCATTCTCAGCAAAGAATATTTGAAGATCTTAGAGGCCATTAAGCATGGTAATATGAATTGTAACAATGTCTAATTACTGAGGTCATTTTGTTACATGAATTCATATTCTGTGTTTCCTGTGTGTACAGTATGAAGAACAAGGCCAGGTTTCCCCACAAGCTTGATATCAAGTATACATCAACCTGTGTACAGTTGATGAGTATTCTGACATTCAATACAGTATGAATCACAGACCAAAACAGACAAAAGTGTCTGTATATACTGATATTTACTTTTTAATATTGATAATGCAAAAAACTGTGGTCCCACATGTGGTCCCATGCTAGCCACTTAAAAAATAAGCATGTACAACTAATTAGCATCAGAAAGCTGTTTAGATTGACACTGAATCTTACTCAGTCTGATTTCATACAGGTGAATAAATAGTACAGTATTTCAGCATAGGTGACCACTGTAGCTGACACTTTCACCCCCATGAAATGTCATTGTCCTTTCTGGCGCATTCTCCCCCCAGGTGACATATTAGCGCTCCAGGAGCTGTCTGAATTCCCAGCGAGCTTTATTGAGGCAGATGACAGCGGCTGCTACCCTCTACACAAGGCAGCTGTCCAACCTCTGGTGCAGGTGCTGGAGGTGGTTTGTTATGGTAATATATTACCAAGCAATCATTTCATATGCGGACCAACTCACATGGGCTACATATCACATAAACATGTTGGCTTGGAACTGAACATTCATTTATTTGCCACATGACTAGATTTTGAAGGATGTGATGTTTGATTTCTTTCTACATTCCACAATGCATTTAGCATCACGGTCCATAGTAGAGGTATTTAGCCATATTGAACTCAGAATATTCAATTAAGGTATTTGTTTCTGTGGAAAGGAGATGGACGCTTGTTAATTCAGGTTGAAGATCTTGTGTATAACAGCTTCTTTCAGGTTGACTCTGGAAGAGAAGACAATGCAGGGAGAAACCTTGCTAACTCTAGCAGCTAAAGCAGGTCTAGTGGAAAATGTGAAGATGCTGCTCGAACATGGAGCGTCTCCTCACAACACCAACAACAAGAATGAGTCCCCTCTCCTGCTAGGTAATATTGTCACACTACTGGTCTAGGAACAGATAGAAAACTATTACAAATGTAAGCATTCAACTACAGTGCCTTCAATGACTGTGGATTCAGGACAACTGATGCCATAGCAACAGGGGTAAATGCTAACTGGTATCGTTGGAATGGCCCGATTCTGACATCACCACATTGAAGTTCCGATTTAAAACAATTAAGGTAAGGCTTAAGGTTAAGGTTAGGGTTAGGATGAGGATAAGGATGAGGATAAGGATAAGGATAAGGGTTAAGATTATGGATAGTGTCGTCCCAAGGATCCCACTGGGCCTCTACCATGCAACAAGCCCTTTTTCTGTAGGGTGAAGGTGCAGATGGAACACAAAGACAGGCCCAGAGTAAAGCCTCTAGAGCTAAGCTAAATCAAACCCTTGGCTAAGAGAAACCTACAGATGAAATAGTCTCTCTCTACATGCAAATGATATAAACCAATATTATTATTAATATAACAATATTATTGTTAGAAAAATTCTTAATATCAATTTCTACTATTCTGCAACTGTTCTCATGTTCTTTACTGCAGCTGTAAGATCTGGATCATACGAAATGGTGTCTGCTCTGATCACCAGAGGGGCTTGGGTGGAGCAAATCTGTCTGAAGAAGTGGACTGCCATGCACGAGGCAGCCATGGTGGGTTGCACTGACATCATGGAGTTGCTGTTGGAACATGGAGGCCAGGTCACAGAGACAGATCAACATGGAGTGACTCCGTTGGGCATTGCAGCAGAGTATGCCCATTCAGGGGTTCTGGACATCCTCATTCGCAATGGTTTGTCTTTATTAATTTGTGTTTGTTTGGTCTGAAAAATAACAATGAGTATATATGGTATTTCCCTTCCCAACAATTAGGTGGCAATGTGAATGCACAGGCGCCCAATGGAGACAGTGTGCTATACGATGCTGCAGGATCTGGGAATCCAGATTGTATAGATCTTCTCCTGCAACATGGAGCCAATCCTAACATCCCCAGTCTGTGCTCACAGTTACCTATCCATCGAGCAGCATATGGTGGCCATTACCTGTGAGTACACAGCTGAATCCTATCATGGTGTGAGTGATTTAATGTGATAGTTTACACAAATTCCATTCCTTTACCCTAAATTTCCCTTTAGTTGGGAACAGAATGTCAGTCCAAAATATCCAGTATGATATTTGTGTGTGATGTAAAGCTCAAAGTGGTTAAGTGTCGACGTATTTGTGATTCTTCTGAAAACCAGAGCACTGATCTAAGTTTATTTTTCTCCATCAGGGCATTGAGAATCTTTATTCCGATAACCACGAGAAGGGCAATAAGGCTGTCAGGCCAAAGTCCAGTTCACTCTGCAGCTGACGGAGGCCATGTGCATTGCCTGGAGTTACTCTTTGAAAAGGGCTTTGATGTCAACACTCTCCTAGATTCTCATATCTCAGAAAACTACGGAGACATGAGAAGAAGTGCATTGTACTTTGCCATCGCCAATGGGGACGTGACCTGCACTGAAATGCTGCTGAAAGCAGGAGCCAAACCTGACCTGGACCCGCTACGCTGCCTCCTAGTGGCAGTGAGAGCTGGGAGGTATGAGATAGTGAAGCAGCTCCTGGCCAAACAGGCGGACGTCAACTGTTACTTCACGGCGGTCAGCGACACGGTGTTCCCCACGGCCCTGCAGTACTGTCTGAGGGACGAGATGATGATGCGCCTGTTGCTAAACAACGGTTATGACGCAGAAAAATGTTTCTCTTGTAACCACGACCGGCATGACTTGAGTGACCAGTGTCATTCAGATCACCACAACGAAAAAATACCTGTGAGTTCTGTTTCAATTATGTGGTGTTATGTAGTGTTACCATAGGGAATTAGTTAAAGGTGTTTTCTGATAGCTGCAAATGTGTGCATATCCATGTAAACAAACAAAACATACAAATGGTATGTAAAGGCCAGTGCTCGACCATGACACCATTTTTTATTTATATTAAAAGCGCATTATCAGGGCCAAAACAGCTTTCCACTGAACGTTCTTTCTCATGCAATCTCACAACTTGTCTAGTTCAACAGTTAAACAGGGTAGAATTCATTAAATTAAACATAATGTATTAATTTGAAACACTTCTATATCCAGAGGCAGTCTACAGTATGAATGCCTTCTTTATGGCTAAAATGCCCTCATGAATCTCTTTTGTCACCTGTCATCCAGTTTTGCGATTTCATCAATGTTTCCTGGCTGGTGTACTTGGCAGGCAGAGCTGTTGAGATTCTTCTGAACTACGTCAGTCATGTGCCTCTGTGTTGCAAGATGAAACACATCCTGAAGAAGCATAAAGAGTGGCCCCAGATTTGCAGCATATTAGGTAATTCAATAATAAATCTTATCAAATTCTGAAAGTACAGTTCCCTCCATAAGCAATGGAAAGAAAAAGCATTTTGTCTTCTTTTAGCTCTATACTGCCCAAGATTTACAGAATATCACCTCATCTGTGAAACATGGTGGAGGGGGTGCTATGGTTTGGGCCACAAGAACCGGCTAACTTGTCTAAATTGATGATGTTACTGCTGATAGCAGCACCCGAATGTATTCTGAAGTGTACAGAAACATCTTATCTGCTCAAGTACAAGCAAATGCCTCCAAATTCATTTGATGGAGCTTCATCATACTGCCATAGCAACTAGGGGAAAATTCTTGACTGGCCAAGTCAATCTTCATATATACATCCAATTGAACATGCATTTAACTTCCTGATGATAAGATTTCAGACAAAATACCTAAAAAACAAACAACAACTAAAGATGGCTGCAGTACAGGCCTGGCAGAGCATCACCAGCAGGGACTGTAAGGAAGTACATTTCGCGAGGGGGTGCTGCCTAAAATGTGTGGGGTGAAAATGTTCTGTACCCAGAGAAAATGTTGCAAATCACCTGTAACGTAGTGGTTAGTACAAGTGAAAAACATGAAATGATCAGGTCTCTCTCTACAGCTGATTTACCCGAGCTCTGATCACGAGAGCGTTGCATATATTTGTCAGTCTATCGATCTCAACTCATTCAAACCTGCACTACAATCTAACAGGAGCCTATGCCACCACACAAAGTGATTGCATGTAGTAAAAGAGAGCAACGTAATGCGAGACGGAGATGGAGTAAAATGAACACCTCGCATTTTGACCTTCAACATAAATGACCACTGTAGGTGGCCACCTCGCATCTGTCCCGATTCCTACAATGACAGAAAATGTTGTACTTTCTAAATGGTGAACCCAATCTACCCAAGCTGATAATCTCTACTTTGACTCCATAGTAATTGCTTGATTTCAAATCCAAACTGTTGGAGTACAGAGCTAAAAGAAGACAAAATGCTTCCTTTTTCCAATACTTATGGAGGGCACTGTATGTTGGTCATGCATTTATAGAAAAAGAGTAATATAATCTGTGATTAGAATCAAATGTAGTTAAGAGGGCAAGCATTGCCAGCTTATAGAGCATGTTTGTTGTTTGCACAAGCCATAAGGTTATATTTAGAGATGACCTGTCTGTTTGTCACTGAAGGAATGTAGGTCATGCAGGTTGTGGTGTTTCATAACGATCATGTGTAGTCAGTCATTAATGTGAACCACAATGTTGTTGCATTTTCTCAAAATAAAATCTATTAGAGAGCATCTAGACAGTTGTCAGATACAGTAGAAAATATGAAATTGGAAATCTTGTCATGCTCTGAATGCATTAAAAACTGAACCCACCCCACCCCCATCACTTCTAATAAACCTCCCCACTTCTTTGACCTAGGGAACCCCTGTTCACTGGCACACCTTTGCAGACTTGTGATCAGGAAACAGATGACCCCAAAGAGACTGGGTGACCCCAACATCATGGACTCTTCCCCCTTCCCACCCAGACTGAGGGACTACCTAGTGTACAAGGAGCATGATTGATATGGCAAGATAATTCGAGAGTGAAAAGTGACAGAAGAGTGAAAATGCATTGTCTTTCACATAAGGACACGTTTTGTTGTCCAGGGTATCATTTTACCAGGGTGACCATTATTTAAATACAATTCAAACTGAAGAAACTTGAAAATTAGGTCACTTGGATCAAGGGTAAGATTAAATTTAATAATTAGAATAATTATATTTTATAATAAAGTATAGTCAATTTCTAATGGGCTGCTGTGTTTCATGTTTGTCATTATCGTTCTTCTTTGTTATTGTTGTAACATTGAATGTGTAATGTCTTTTTTGTGGACCACAGGAAGACTAGTGGTCCAATAGGAAGCAGCTAACCGGGATCCTAATAAAGAATGTCTTAATTTGACAGTTTGGTTGGTTTCGGTTTCTAATGCACTCAGCACGGCAATATTTCCAATTTCATATTTTCTACTGTACTGCAACAACATTGTGGTTCACATTGATGACTGACCACACATGATCGTTAATATGAAATACCACAACTTGCATGACCTACATTCCTTCAGCGACAGACAGTGAAAGCGGGTCATCTCTGAATATAACCTTATAGCCTGTGCAAACAACAAACATGCTCTCTAACTTGGCAATGCTTGCCCTCTGATTTCTATGTGACAAAACACCTAACTACATCTGATTCTAATCAGAGACTCAGATGAATAAATAAAGGCAGCTCACAAGAAAATAAGCCAGGAAATAGTTCAATCATTTGACAATTCATCAAGATTAGGAAATCAGAGAAGCTAAGAATGCACTCTACTGTACAAACTACAGTAAGTGCTTAATCTGTGAGCTTACAGAAAGTTTCTCTGGTGCCTCCAAGCATTCCCTCAGTTATGGAATTTCCATATACTGTACCTTAGTGCTTGGACCAATATATCTCCCACTAGAGGGCAACGTTAGCATTTATGAATGTTACCCTCCTGTTTGCTTTTGTAAATTGAACGCTAAATAACTTGTGAAAGACATTCTACTCAAATTCTCAGCCTCATAACATATTCACGTCTAATTTAGTCATTGGCATTATGATGAATAAAGCATAGTACATCATATCATGCATGTAGCATCTTCTTCTGTGTAGCCTTGGATGTGTAGCCTTTGTATGTCATGAATGAAAATATGTCTTTATCTCATGAGCTTATTAAATCTAAATTCAGTGTCTAGGAGTCACCCATAATTGATTTACATAAGGTTTGTACCTCAAACCCCTTTCCATTTTCACGTGTACAGTGGAGGACAAAGATTAAGCCCAACTATGAGCCATGTTAGAGGTCAAATTTACAGTGGATTTAAAAGAATGATGGCATCCAATTATGCCACTTAAATCACACCACAGCCATGTGACATAACTTCACTCGTCCGTAAAGTGTGTTAGGAGTGATCCATGGTGATAGACTCCTATAGTTACTGTAACCTCTTGTATTGACAACAGAACAATAATAAACCTAATACTAGGCGAGCCACTGGTTAAAGCTTATTGCAAAATGTTTGCTCTACAGCACTATATCTCCTCTCCTTCTCTCTTCTCCTTCCCTCTCATTCTTGTTTTGGCTTTTGTTGATCTCTAATTTGTGTTTATCTTCTTACACAGCTACCGTCAACATCAGCTTTTCCTGTCTTAAGCGTCCTTCTTCTCTGGGTAACAAGTGTTTATCTAACACCATGGTGAATGAACCTGTGCTGTATGTTGACACATTATGTAACTGTTTTGAGGTTCATCTTTGATGTCTCCCTGAGGCTTTGTTGGTCTTTTCCCTCTTCTTGGGCACGAGCTGATGAGAGGTCTCATCACAACCACTAAGAGGGCTTACATTCCTCCTGTAAACCTCTCATTGACCCCCGCACCCTAAAAAAAGACAAGAACATATTTGGCAGGCACTTTGTTACGTGTCCCCCTCCCTTTAAGGATCATCTGGCAGCTGGGAAAATTAGACGAACAGAGACTCTCTTTCGCTATCATTCTCTTTCTCTCTGACTGCCTCCATCCTCCTTCCACAGTATCATTAGTCTAGTACCTACCATTCCTCCAGTGTTAGCCTTGTTAAAGTAGGTGAAGGATTCAGTCAAAGAGGACCCAAACAGAGATATAAGAGTCCATAATAAGTCCCATCATGAGTACCTTTGGGTACCGAAATGAGCTGGGGAAGTATGAGGAACTGGATGACGATGAGCTGCTGGCCACTCTGACGTCTGATGAGCTCCAGGAACTGGAACGGGAGCTGGCGGACATCGACCCAGATGACAACGTCCCCATCGGGCTGAGGCAGAAAGACCAGACCACTAAGACCCCCATGGGCACCTTCAGCAGAGAGGCACTGCTGAAATACTGGGAGGACGAGACACGCAAACTGCTGGAGGATGAGAAGTCGGAATCATGTCCTGAGCAGGTGAGAGAGGAGAGGGTACTTCTGAAGTTTACAAGACAGATATTGTTGTTCTAAGAAAACATCGCAATTTCATGGAGCTTCCAGACAACACAGGATCATTTGATTTCAAGTGCACTTCAGAGCACTTGAAAAATCTATCTAAAAACGTAATCAATTGGATGTAACTGAAAACCAATTAATTTGACAATTAGGTATTAGATGATTCTTCAGAATTCAGTGTCTGGCTGATTGACATGTTAGATCACTTATGATCTACATATTTCAAAGTCACATACTACTGGCTACTGGCTATTCTGAAAATAACAGATGTTTGAGGAACATTCAAGATCAAGTTCTGATTTAAATTCTAATAGAAATTGTAATGTAAATTCTTACAAAGGAAAATAAAAACAACATGCATTAAACAATCTACCATATCAGTGCATATTACAGCTCAAATTATGTGTAGAGTTTGCACAAATTTTACTGTGTTCTTTTGATATGTAAAATCTAAATATATTGTCCTAACTATATTGTCAGAAATACCAGCTTTAATTATATTGCGTGAGTATCAAGTGTTGGCGGTATTCCTCATTAAGGACATTGGCTGAGGAATGTTAGAGCACAACCTTATTTTCCACCCTGTTATGACATGCAGGACAGCATGGAGGAGGGACAGCCTGATAAGAGTGAAGAGGAATGTGTGACAAAAAGTGACAGTGACGTCAAAGAGTCCGAGGACAATGAAGAGGAAAACAAATGCCAAAATGGAGGGGGAGAGTGCCAAGACAAGGATGAGGATGGTTTAACTAAGGATAATGATGAAGAGGAAAAGAAGGATGAATGCAAACACGAGCCTATGCTGACATCTGGTAGACAAGAGCAAAATGTTGTTGGAGGACTTTCGAGAAGTTCAGAGGATAAATCTAGAAGTATTGGCCCGAGGACAGCAAACAAAGACCACAACCTTAACGCGACCCCAGACAGACCGTGCGGGAACCCCATCGTGATTGACGAGGCACTGGAGATGATCTTTAATGATGATCCCACCATGAGCGAGGTCAATCTTAACAACATCGAGGACATCTCCCAGGAGACCTTGGTGCATTTTGCTGAAGCCTTGAGCGCCAACACCCATGTACGGGTTTTCAGCCTTGCCAACACCCACGCAGATGACCGGGTAGCCTTCGCCATCTCCAAGATGCTCAGGGAAAATCGTTCCATCACCAACCTCAATATCGAGTCTAACTTTGTGTCCGGCAGAGGCATCTTGGACCTGTTGGCATCACTCCAGAAGAATGGGACACTGGTGGAGCTCCGCTTCCACAACCAGAGACACATCTGTGGGGGCCAGGTAGAGATGGAAATGGTGTGCCTCCTGAGGGAGAACACCACCCTGCTCAAGCTGGGTTACCAGTTCGACCTATCAGGCCCCAGGATGACTGCTACCAGTATCCTGACCCGCAACCAGGACCTGCAGAGGCAGAGGAGGCTGCAGCAACAAAGGGAGCAAAGCCAACTGGAAGCACCCATCCAGCCAGGATTGTCTTCTGCAAATATCTCACCCAAGAAGTCACCTGGGTCCTCCCCAACACTGAATGACCAAATCCAAAACAACATCCCCCCTCCGCCGCCTCCTCCACCTCTCCCTGGTGTCAAGCCTGAGAAGCATATGCCAACCAGGAAGATTACAGAGATGATTAAACAACATGAAGGGTCAAATGGCACAAAAGGCCAAAAAGACGAAAAGAAGAAACCCAAATCCAAGAGGGGCAAGAACGGGGCCAATGAGAAAGAGAGCTCTGACATTCTGAAGGAGCTGAAGAATGCCTTAAAGCCTTCTTTGCAAAAAAAGAAAAATGACTCATCCTGGCTCATCCCTAAGAGGTCCACCCGTGATGATCTGATGGAAGCCATTCGTGGAAGCAGTATCAGGTCACTCAAAAGGGTAAGCATATAATGGAATAAACTAAGAAGTGAAAAATGTGCTTACCACTCACAAAAACCATAATCTACAGTACAGGTACATATATTCTACTGAATCAATAGGAGATACAGTGCCCTGCGTAAGCAATCTTCTTTTGGCTCTATACTCCAAATGTTTGGGTTTGAAATAGCAAATTAACAATTACTATGAGGTTTAAGTAGAAATATTCTCAGCTTTTATTTGAGGGTATTTGTGTACATAATAAATACTTTTTACACATAGCCAGGCCTATTTCAGGGCACCAAAAGTAATGGGACAATTGGCTTGACGGGTGTTTCGGGTAAGTTAAGTGTGGTCCGTCACATCATTTCTGCAGACATAAGAAAACTGTCTAGTATTCGTTCTTGGCTTTGTGTTTGCCTGTCTGTCCACATGAGGACCAAAGAGATGTTGTGAAAGTCAAGGAAGCCATTATTAGGCTGAAAAATCGGACTAGCCAATACTCTAGCCAAAACCTTAGGCTTGCAGAGTTTGGAACATCATTAATAAAGAAGTAAAAAAAGCCCTGGTGAGCTCATCAATCACAAATGGGCTGGTAGGCCAAGGAAGTCTTTGACAGTGGATGAGTGAAGAATGCTCACCATAATTAAGAAAAAACCCAAATCAACTGTCCCACAGATAAGGAACACTCTCCAGGAATGAGGAGTGAATATGACCACCATCCACAGAATATGTCACCAGCCGAACTACAAGGGCTTTACTGCAAGGTGCAAACCACTAGTTATACTCAAAAAAGGATGGTCAGATTACAGTTTGCTAAAAAGTATCTAAAAGCCTGGAGAGGTCTGGAAAAAAGTTTTGTGGACAGATAAGATTAATATTATCACGTACCAGAGTGATTGCATTATCATGTACCAGTGTTTGCAAGTGGAAAGCTTGGAGATAAAAGGATCTGCCCAAGATTTACAGCATACCACCATATCTGTGAAACATAGTGGAGAGCATGTTATCGTCTGGGCATGTACAGCTGCCACTAGAACTGGCTAACTTGTTGAGTACAAGCAAATGCCTTCAAATTCATTGGATGGCGCATTATCATACTGACCCAAAATATACTGCCATAGCAACTAGGGAGTTTTTCAGGGGGAAAAAGTGGCCAATTCAATCTTCAGATTTAAATCCAATTGAACATGCATTTCATTTCATAATGATAAGGTTTTAGGTGAAAAGACATCAAAACAAGCAACAACTAAAGATGGCTGCAGTACAGGCCTGGCAGCGCATCACCAGAGAAGACACCCAGTATCTAGTGGGGTCAATGGGTCGCAGAATTTAGGCAGTTATTGTATACAAAGGATTGTCGATCAAATACTAAACACGAGTGTTTAAATTGGACATGAATATGAATCTGTTCCATTACTTTTAGTGCCCTGAAATAGGGAGACTATATATATCACACAAATATCATCAAATACAAGTTGAGAATCTCTACTTTAACCTCATAGTAATTGTTTGACTTGAAATCCAAACTTTAGGAGTGTAGAGCCTAAATAATAAGTCCTTCATGGTCCCATTACTTACACAAGGCGCTGTATGTTGTAGAATACCTTTTTTTTGCCACATTCCTTGACTTAATCAAGGGGCCAAATAGCAAATAAAACCAACTGAAGTCATTATCAATGATCGGTTCCAATAACTGGGCACATATAGGCTAGTAAACTTTGTGTTACGTGAGTAACCCCGGTTCTCTGAAGGAGATGAGGGAGACATTTCACTATGGGATATGCACCCTTGCCTATCACCTATTTGCTGAAACCATTCAATCACATCTGGAACATGCCGGGAGCACTTTGCATGACCCCACCCCAGCCTAGCTTATAAAAAGTCATCCACAGAAGAAGACTATTTATTTGGCCATGCAATCAATTCTCGGAATTTGACACGTGCACATCGCTCCCGAGACAACACACAAGGGAGAACAGAGCTCTGGGCTCGGCGCCACTGGAGCAGTTAGGGGTTAAGTGCCTCGCTTAAGGGCACAACTGCAGTGGTAGGAGCCTTAGATATGACACCAGTAACCTTCCAGTTACCAGCTCCCTCCTAGGGTGGGGATTGAACCAGCAACCTCCGATTGGTGGCCAGCCTCTCTAACCTCTAGGCCACCTGCCGCCCCTCAGCACACCCACTTCATTATTTTCACTCTTCACTCACTTATTCGCAAGCGCGTCTGCAGTGTTCAGATAGAACCTAGCTACTTAGCTTAACTGGAAAGTTCACAGCTTTCCCCTGGGTGTTAGGTTGCTTATTCTTCCCTCCTGGAATCCTGCTGATTCAGGCTTCACTCTTACCGAGAGAAGTTCTCTCGAGTTTGGTTCGAGATTGAATACATTTTAATTGTATATTGCCCTTGTATTGTGAATTCTTCCCTCTTAATGCAGTTATTATAGTTGGATATTTTCACCCCTGACTAATGGCTTTGAGCACACACGATGACAGTTTGCACAGACGATGACAGTTTGCACACACGATGACAGTTTGCTAACAGACCAAACAAACTAAAGTAAACTGTCAGCTGTTAAATACATAATGGTAATATACAGTTATACACTCACCGGCCACTTTATTAGGTACACCTGTTCAACTGCTCGGTAACGCAAATATCTAATCAGCCAATCACATGGCAGCAACTCAATGCATTTAGGCATGTAGACATGGTCAAGACGGCCTGCTGAAGTTCAAACCAAGCATCAGAATGGGGAAGAAAGGTGATTTAAGTGACTTTGAACGTGGCATGGTTGTTGGTGCCAGACGGGCTGGTCTGAGTATTTCAGAAACTGCTGATGTAGTGGGATTTTCACACACAACCATCTCTAGGGTTTACAGAGAATGGTCAGAAAAAGAGAAAATATCCAGTGAGCGGCAGTTCTCTGGGCGAAAATGCCTTGTTGATGCCAGAGGTCAGAGGAGAGTGGCCAGACGGGTTCGAGATGATAGAAAGGCAACAGTAACTCAAATAACCACTCGTTACAACCAAGGTATGCAGAAGACCATCTCTGAACGCACAACACGTTGAACCTTGAAGCAGATGGGCTACAAAAGGGGGTCCAACCCAGTACTAGCAAGGTGTACCTAATAAGGTGGCCGGTGAGTGTCGATTTCACACTAGAATCAAAAAGTTAAAGTTCTTGATACAAAAAGTAAATGGTAATGACACTGACACAAACAGAATGATAGGAGGGTTGTGAATAGTTTGATCTCGGGAGATGAAGTGTGAGATTGGGATGTTAACATGATTGAACATTACAAGTCACTGACACAATATTGCATGTACCAGCATCACATTGGTTGTGTTAAAAAATCATTTAACATGTTTTTATTTTTATTTATTTTTTATTACTCTCATATACATACATACATATTTTCAGTACAATAATAATGAACAAGAGTGGTTGTGTGTACAGTGCAATCTCATGGAATAACAGGTTTGGTATGTGGGTCTCCCTGCACTCCAAGTGACCTCCACTGAAATCATCACTGCTTACACACTACTTATGGAATGCCAAGCTGTTTCTCTCACCATCCCAACTGTCTCGCTCCCTCTCTACACCAGTCTTAAAATATCTACCTACTTATCCACTTATTGAACAGATGGGTAGATACTATCTGTCAGTAGGACATCTGTTGATCTGCCAATCAACAACCAATGCCCTCTTTGTCCTTTCAGGTGAACCTCGCACAGTGTCCATCTTGATGGTGTCGCTCAGAGAACAGCAACGTGATCAAGAACAGTTCTCAAACACTCACACACTTTATACTGTATTTCTTTTGAAGAGATTAACCATTATTACCACTTTTGGCCTAAATATGAAAATAACAGAGATAATAATGAGAGAGTTTATATTGCATTACCTTATAACTTAATGACTGGGAAAATTCCAACCAGAATTGACATATTTCTTTGCATTTATGATTGTATTTTGTTACAGTGTGTGACATGTAAATATGTTTCTCTTGTGCTGTGAAATTAACTGTACCCTAACTGTTAGATTGCATTATGGATGGGTACAATTTATCAATTAAAGTATTGGTATTTCACTACTGAAGACCTACATTATGTTAACTTTAAGAGGGTGGGGAGAAGTCCAAGTGGATTATTCCCCAGATTAGCTGGTTTATCAATGTTCTTAGAGGCAAATCACTTGAACTAAACAGATCTAGATTTGACAAAAACAGGCATTATTTATTATAAAAATCCTTATGACGTGTTATGTAATTCTTATGAGAATAGAGCCTGCAGTTGGCTTTATGAGTTCATTAGTGTTACCAAATTGTCTGTAACACACACCATCAAACACCTGTTCATAAAATAAATTTTAACTACAAACTGTCTAAATCTAGGCTTGTGGGGCCAAAACAAGCAAAATTTGAAAATGTTAGCAATATCTGTAACTGAATCACTTCTAATTCCGGCCAGTTGCTTTGTGAGTGCCTTGGACTCGTTCCCAATTCCCTAAATTCATTTTGCAACTGTCCAAAGCAAACATGTTTTCCCTCAAGAGAATCTCTCATAGAATGACCTCAGAGAGAGAGAGACCCCTCATTACTGTCCCGTGTTCATATCATCAAAAGCCCTTTCAATGAAATGTCAGTTAAATGTCAAATATGGACATTATGTTATTATGGAAAATGAAATCCTACACTCGGAACATAAGTGGAACCCACGATGAGAAATTGAGGCACATTATGACAGTAGCACGTCTGACACGAAGGGAAAGGGTGGATGGGACTCTGTATGCTTAGAATAGAGCAGAGTGGGTTTAGTGAAGAGATACAAAGAGATAATTGCTATTCTGTCAATCAAAACATTTTAAAGAATGTGAATGTGCAACAACTTAAACATGAGGTAATGTCTTATTATATAGATCAAAGCTAAAATAAACATCGGAACTAAAACAGTGAGAATCTGTGTATCATATTGAAAAAAGAATAGGACATGTATAATAGGACAAAAGAATGTACAGCCACTAGACCCGCTCTTTAGTACAATAGCTATAAGTATGCTGGAGTATCGCAAGACTTGACTGAAATCAATAAAAGGAGGAAGAGAACACAACTCTACTATTACACGGCCCATAAAGGCCAAATTCATGTTGTTGTTTTCTCAAACAGATCAGGTGTCATATCGTTGAAAATGGAAAACATGACACAGGCTCTGTAAATATTAACATTTATTTAAGTAAACAATTTAGTATTTTCATTGCTTTTTTCCCAAACCATTTTGAAGGTTTGATGTCAGTATTATGGTTTCTTAATGCAGCAACAGCCTCAGTGGAGGATGGTAGAAATTCAGACAAAAACAGCATCCATTATTTTCTGTACAGTACATACTGTATAATGGAATTTCACAGGCATTATCATCATCTTGAAAGCATTTATGACAGTCAAACCAACATCTCTTGTTAATTCTTGCAAATGCCGATTTTGGTTCATTATTTGCTTCTGTAGGGAGGCATTTACAGAATCATTCCATAAAAGTAATGGTTCGCTTAACAAAACGGAGAAGATATTTAGAAATCTGCGCCTTGATGTGAACACTGACCATATAGCTAATGCTGATGCTAATGAATATTCTGCTCAATTCAACAGGAATGAGAGAATAATATGTTTGGGAATTGTAACCAGATACACAAAGTAACAAAGAAAGAGATGGACAGACCACCACAATACCCAAATGAGCTTATTTCAGTGTGTGTGTGTGTGTGTGTGTGTGTGTGTGTGTGTCTTCTGTATATTACAGTGTCAATCATGATTCTAACCAATGGAAGTTCCGTGATGCAATAGGAAGAGCATCATCTGGGCTGTGAGCCTATGAATGACAGCATAAGCTCAGGATGATTTAGCCTCTTATTTTCCTCATCACTAACACACTTAATTGGAACACAAATATGACTCTATATTGTAGTGAATTCCATTTCCAATTTGTGCAAAAATATAACATCCTCGAACACACAAGCATCGAGTACATCAACGTGAGTCAATTGGGGCCTCATTCTAATAAGTGGACTTGTTATGAAAAATAACTGTGCTAAGATTTCAATAAGAAAATCGAAGGTACAGAAAAAGTAGGGTAAGAAAATAGTGTTATCTTGCATTAACCAATGATTACAACACAAGAGGATCCCGCCCTTTTCGATACATACATCTCCCTTTCTGTACGGACGTGGGAACATAACATTCAAAGGAACACACCAATACAAATATATCCCAACAATTGCACACGGTTAATCCAGGGGGGACACCGTACGACTTAAACCCACTGTTGTCTTTAGGCTGTCATAAGCATGGCATAGCAGGTGACATTGTCCACCTGATATTATCTTACCACAGGCTACCTTGCACTGTTGTGCCACATCTAGCGGTGGTCAGGCTAAGCTAGTCATTTTTATCAACATTAACAGGTGTGACACATCTAACCTAATCAATTATGCCAGTTTATAACCTTACTATGTCGTGCTTTTAACAGTGTTAAGTGCGTTCTATGATAGACAGTCCCAGGAAAGTGTAACCAGATACTTTACAGAGGATGTGTGACAAAACTTTACAGATTAAATGAATGAGGTATTGCACAGATTAATAAAAAACAAAAGCAAAAAAAAGGCAACAATAAATATACAGCAAATTCATACAACATTTACATTACAATTTTAGTCATGTTTTGGAAGATTCTAGGAACAGTTTTAGTGTCAGTTGTTTATAGGGAGAAGGGGAGGAGAGACTTAACTAGTCGTCCCATTCGTCATCATCCTCAAAGTCCTCATCCTCATCATCATCTTCATCGTCATCTAGGAAAAGGATAGGAGAAGACTTGTCAACACAACAGAAAGGACACCTGAAACTCACATTTTAGCCAGTATGTGGAAACTGTTGTTACTAAGCAATGGCTAAATATTGGCTTACTAGGATGGCTTGGCCATCAATTTAGCCAGCTATGCCCGGTTGAAGTGTAAAAGTGAAGCGGAGGTTAATGGGGTGACTGTGGGTGCCAACCTGAGGAGTGGATGGCTTTGCTCCTCTTCTGCATCACCTCCATGAGCGCACCAACGATGCCCGCCGAGGGGGCCGGCGTGGGGGACCCGGAGTCTGGGCCGTCTGGGACCTGAGAGAGACAGACCAGAAAATACATCACAAACTGTCAGTGAATATACTATATAGACACACATGCACGCACGTGCGTAAGTAATGGGACAGTGAAGCACTCACTCCAAAAATTTGGCTCTACACTCCAAAAATTTGGATTTGAAATCAGACAATTACTATGAGGTTAAAGTAGAGATTCTCATATTTGTGTACATATTGGTTTCACCATTCAGAAACACTTTTTATGCATAGTCCCTCTATCTCGGGGTAAGTAAGGGAACAGGTTCATCAAATGTCCAAATGAAGCACTCATGTTTAGTATTTGGTTGTCAATCCTTTGCACACAATAACTGCCTGAAGCCTGCGACCCATTGACCCTACCAGACAGTGCGTATCTTCTTTGGTGATGCTCTGCCAGGCCTATATTGTATATTGTATGTACTGTATATGCAAAAATCGAATATAACACTGGAATATAGAATATGAAATCCTTGTAGGGTAGGATCTGTACAGTTTAGTCAGTGAATATGATGTGGACCAAGATTGCACTAATCCAGTGATGTCCACACTAATGTCAACACTACATGTGGTGATGGGTTCCAGCTACTCACAGTCTTGAGCTTCATGCCCTGGCGTATCTGGTCTAGGAGCGCGTCCCGGCCCACGGTGGTGGCTGGGGGCTTGTTGATTTGTTCCACCTTCTTGAGCTGGGCACCCCCCCGGATCTGATCCAGAAGGGCCGACTTACCCCCCGAGCCCGGGGGCGAGTGGGGCGAATCCCCCCCTCCTAGACCGTCAAGCTCTGGCAGGGGCGGGGGTCCCGGTGGGGGTGGTGGAGGCGGAGGTGGAGGGGGTGCACCCACACCACCACCTGATGACGGCTGGGTTGCAGGGGGAGGTGGTGGCGGGGCCTGAGGGGCCAGGGAGGCGTGCGAGGGTGGAGGGGGGGGCGGTGGTTGCTGCTGCTGGTGGTGGTGGCCGCCATGACCTCCCCTGGTCGGGGGCGGAGGAGGAGGGGGGGCTCCCAGAGCCCCTGGTCTGGAGGGGGGTGGGGGCGGGGGGGCCGAGGTGGGGGCGCGTGAGGGCGGAGGGGGAGGTGGGGCACCCCGGCCCCCTCGGGATGGGGGTGGTGGAGGGGGAGTGGGGCCTGAGCTGTGGGGTGGGGGTGGGGGCGGGGGGCCGCCACGGGAGGGAGGGGGCGGTGGAGCTGAGAGAGGGAAAGAAAAAAAGGAAATGGAAGAAGAGAGAAGTCACCAAAATGGTCAACATGTTTTATTCAGCAGTTTAAATGACAAGGATGCCGTGAGTGCCGGGTGGGTAACACAGTTACCATTAAATTACTAACGAAGATCAACTTGCACCACATCCCAAGATAAAGTGTAGTTAGAACTCTGCCATCCCAAACTTCCCATCCCAAATATCTCCAATACACAAACAAAACTCCCTGCAACAAGCTAGCAGTCAAACTCTAGCACCCAAATCTACATTCACCCCTCAAGTCTCCAATCAATGCTTGATTCTCGAGTTCACAGTTTTTAATGTAGTTGGATGAGTAAATAGCTGGTTATACTTCCCTTGACTACGAGGGGAAATATCCACTCATATTTCAGCTGTTTCTGATATCAACTTAAAAGGGGGCAATCTGGGAATGGTAGATCCATCAAAATCCAACATATAAGCGTGGTTTAATTAAACAAAATACTGTATAGCTTGTAAACAAAATACTGTATAGCTTCAAAACATGGTTAAAACTATCATTTTGATCTCATGGATGGTCAGTCCTTGCATCCATAGCTCCGTCTTTGTATTTCACATTGGTTAACCCTATTTCTCTCAGCTGTTAAGCAAAAAAAGTGGCTGGGAGAATACTGTTACTGTTTAAATCCCAGATTGCCCCTTTAATTGAATTATTTTTCTGCTACTGTTTAAAATGACAAAACTTATTTACTGGACTTACATAATCAATGACAGAAAATCGAGGAGAGAATCTGAAAAGCTGGAGAATAACATTCCATAGTGGCTGTGTGTGCCCGTGAGGGCTCATCCCCAATATGCATGGATGCTTCCTGTTTACATTGTAAACAAGTGATGTATTGACGTACAATAGGCCAGTGTTTAAAAGGTTCATACTGCCATTACAACGGTGATCTACCTCAATGCCACTGCTGCATCAGACACAAGTTGTGAAGATGTGTGAAGTGCTGCTGAAAGCCACCACAAGGTGGTGACAAGAGCTGTGAACGATGTTTCAAAAGATCCATCCTTCTGTTGGTATTATTTACTGAGGGTGCTGACATTATTGGTGTTCCCTCCAAATAATCACTAAAATAAAAATGAGAGAGAGAAAGGTTTGTGATGGTTTGCCTTATCAGCTTGTCTTATCAGATAGATTGGCAAATTCAAGTTTATTATAACATGAATTACAGAGATGAAGAGGGGAAATGTAAATATCTTAATTCAGGACCAAGCAATGGGACTAATTTGTGTTTTTCAAATATCCTTATGCATTATATACAATAATGCTTCATAGAAACAAGCACAATATAAATGTGAAGCAAAAGTGACCAGGAATAGATGCGTAAATGCATACCAGATACAAGTAATTTGTTGATAATATTGTATTATTATATATACTATTATACCCTCAGGCTATGCACCTTTACGCAATGGCATCCGTATTTGTTCATCCACGCTTATCCCCCCTCCTGGTCCTTCTGCTTCAATACTTCAACAAATTATGTTCGGGTCGGCTCAAATTTCTTGGAATTAATACGGACCGGGTCTGTTTTGGGTATTGCGCGTATGTTACAGTGGGCCTATGTTTATGACAGAATTTTGGTGTGGGGCATGGCTGATGTTGGGAGAAGGGTATCCGTGCTCTTATCTCCCCATGTCCTCCTAAATAATAGCCTGTTGGTGAGACACTTCCAGGCCAGGCACCTGCAGAAAACAAACCTTCTTGTCTGGCGCAATGTAGCATTATCATCAGTGAGGAGAGGCAGATTTGCGATTGGGGGAAATAAACGTTCCAATTACTTGGCGGTAGGTTGGCGGTCTATTTGTAATTTTGAAATTCTAACAATGCTAAAATGTGAAAAACTAACAGACATAATAACAGGTGAAACAGTGAAACCAATTGGTACACAAATACCATCAAATAAAAGTTGAGAATTTCTACTTTAACCTCATAGTAATTGATTGATTTTCATTTAAAATCCAAACCGAGTGTATAGCCAAAAAAATAAATTAAAAAAAGGCTTCACTGTCCCATTACTTAGGCAGGGCACTGTACATTCCAAATATTCCAATTTAAACACTGACCTACTGTAAACAAGTGCCAATATCTTTGAGGTACAAATAAAAGTATTATGATGTACCTCACAAAGCCAAACCACGAGACTGTTAGCTATTTCTGGTCATGCAGGTAAAAGTTCAGAGTCAACACCTGAGGCAAAAATGCCACCCTCAACTTTATGGAGTGTTGGAGGCTGTCAATCTTAGTGAGTGACAGATGCAACTGTGAGAGCCATGCACAGATAGAAACAGAATGAGAGAGAGAGAGAGAGAGAGAGAGAGTTCACTGACCACATCACGCAGCCTGGTTCGTTTAAGAGACTAGATTGCTTAGAGCATTATAATATAATATATATGATATTTAATTTACTTAGGCTTAAAGTAAAATAGATAGAATACCACACCTTTAGACATGCTAACCGAAACATTGCTACGCTGGTAGTTCTTAATCTTCCATTTTCAGCTTGAAATTTAACTCTGTGGCACATACCTGCAAGTTTAACTTTGGGCCAAATCAAAACATATTCACCGTTTGTGAGCTACCACTCAGATTTGCTTTTGCTAGCAATCATAACAGTGTCGTCTGTCTACAAAGATGACAAATGTTTACATTTTGTGAGGTACAGACTTTCATAGCGTATTACCAATGCACATTCTGCAACAACTGAGGTTCATCCAAGTTTGACAGATGTTACAACCATGTACCCGAAATTTGAAGGTAATCAACATGAACCAGGATGTTGAAGCAATGTGTGTGTGTGTGTGTGTGTGTGTGTGTGTGTGTGTGTGTGTGTGTGTGTGTATGATGTCTGGTTTCAGGTAAGCTCACCTTGTCTCCGGAGCTCGTTCTTGACGGCTTCTACTCCTCCTTTCTTCTCAATGAAGTCATAGATAACCTTGGACGTCTCCTTGTCTTTGAGCTGGGCCTCCGAGATGCCACACATGTCAAACAGGTTCTTCAGCTCCGGGTCCAGGTTATTCAGCTGGGACACAGACCAAACACAGTCAGGAAGCCCAAATGTACATTTCTTGGACATTACTTAAACATGGCTGTCAAAAGGTCCTTATAGACGTCAAAAATAGTCATGACACCTGAAAGACAAATCAATTTTAGTTACATTTGACTTCAGTCCTCAGTCATAAGGCTAATAGTACATTCATAAAAAACAATATCAAAAGTAAAGGCGAACAGTTATGATACCAAAGAAGTCATGACTAGTGATCTTGGATTTATTCAAATGGACTAGTTTAAAGGCTATGGCCACTGAAGAACAATGTCTCACTTTTGAATTTTGAAATCATGAAATTGGTTTACATGACCATATGAATTCTTGCTCAACTCTCCAGAGAGAATACTCTCCCTTAATGATAGTGTAACAAATACACAGTACAAAAAATAATGCAATGGCAGTTCGATGAAGTGTACGTATTCATCGACACTCAAAAATACTACAGCATCCAATTACTGTGATTTGTTCTATCAAAGGCAGTTTGAGTCTGCCATCTTGTGGATGAAGAGTGGAATTACAATCATGGTTGCCTGCACCAGGTCTGTGTGTGAAACACATTAGCCAGCCTCCAAAGGGCCTATTAAAAACTTTTGTGCACATTAAAATCTGATTGTCCATATCTTCAATCCATTTCTTTCCACAGTTCTTTTCATGTCTTTACTCAGAAGAAAAGAGTGCGAGTGATCCCTAGGTATGCATAATTAGCCAAGTAAAAAGACGCATAATTATAACCAAGAGAATTGGATCCAATTAGTCATGGTCATTACTGTCAGTAAATAAACTGCTTTTTATCCTTTAGTGGGTAATTTGGTGACTGGTATACATCATTGATTTAAATTCAGTTTGCCGCTTCTTGGTTGTTTGGAGATGGGGGGGGGGGGTTCTGTATGAACATGTGTATATGACTATGGTGTATGAAATTATTATTCCTACGAAACACTAATGGAGGAACATGTTTTGTGCATTGTGTAGGACTGGAGAGTATACATCTGCTGGTATCTAACCATTAGGCAACTATCCATTAGCAAAGAGTATAGTGAAATTATACAAATATGTTACCGCAAACTATTAACTTTTTAGAAAAAAGGCAGAACAAACAGTTATCAATTATCAAAGTGAGACCAGGTTACTGACATTGGTGTATTCAAACGATTTATCAACCAAAATCTATCACAAGAGCGACAAGGACATTTATAGCATATTCTGGGTTGCATGGGAGGCTTGTATGACAGAATCTAATGTATGATAAGTATGCGCTGTATACAACAAGAGACCATTGTGCAGGTCAATCATGCATCAACCACACAGTTTACCATTGTGTGCCCAAGAAGGGTCCGGTTTACCCACACGGAGATAGATTAGTGCCTTTATTATTGTACATATATAGAGATCAACTCACAAATGTGTACCATGATCTATAAACAAAAAACACAATGCACAAATATAATTGACTATCCACACACAAACACCTCTTGACTCTTGTGGTACTCACATCAAAGCCTGTGTTTGGGTCCCAGCCCACGTGTCCAATGTGCCTGAAGAAGGAAACACAGGACAAACAGGGGTGAGGACATACACATGCTAGTACATACACACACACACAAACAATTGAGTCATTGAACGAGGGTCTGAAGACACAATGAAGCATGCCCTCAAACGTGAGTGGCAAACTCAATATGTTGCGCAACTTGACAGTACAGTACAAACTCAAGCCTTAACAATAAATCTGGATCAACAAATCCTAAAGCTCGTAAAAAAGACAAACACTGAGTTCAAAAAATCTAGGAATACACTTCCTTAAGAGGTTGAGAATGAGGAATGTTCACTCTGAAGTGCGTTGATGGGCATTAGTGGGCACTCACTGGAAGTTGCTGGGGGTGCCGATGTCAGCCTTGGTAAGCTTCTTCCTCTTGCCCTTGACTTTCTTCTCCTTCTTGCTCAGGCTGCTGTGGCTGAGCATGTTGTTGAGGTGGTAGGGCTGCTGCTGCTGCTGCTGTTGCTGCGGCTGCTGCTGCTGCTGTGGGTGGTGGTGGTGGTGGTGATGGTGGGAGTTGTGGAAGCGCACATTGTTAATCTCTGGGTTCTTTATGTCCACCGTGGCCATGGGGAGAGCTGGGCCTACCAGGAGGGAGGGAGAGGGCTTGTTAGAACCAGTATCTTACAACCAGGGCTGGGAACCTCAGAGGTAGTATGCAGTGTTTCACTCACAAAATAATAAGGGGAGGGTATAAATACTTTTTCGTCCAATAGTTCAAACTTCATCCGATTGCAGTATGTTAAATACAATTAGTACATTTTTTTATTTCTTAGCCACGTATATTACAGTAAACCGGATGAATTCATGCTTTAATGATTCAACCCATGTATCTAAACATCTTAAAAGGGGCAATCCTTCATTTGCTTTTCGGCCAAACTGCTGACCTGCCACTTGTTGAGATCTGGATGCAGGGATTAACAGTCCATGATATGAAATGACAACTTTGGGTTATGATAACGTACTAAACTCATAAGGCATTTATTGCATATTCTTTGAGAATAAATGGGTATTGAAATTACTATTGAACAGTTAGAAAAAATCACAGATTGTGCCACAAAAAAAACACCACAAGAAATGTGCATATTCAACTGCCATGGCAGTCCTACACACAACAGCATCACATTTGTATCTCCAAAAAACATCTAGAGAATTTGAATCAAACAGGTGACATTTCAGGGATATCGTAGCTGTCTCACAGCTAAAAGACACACACACACACACCAGTCTCTCCATTTATTTTCCAAAAGGTCCAGACAGGCTTATCTCAACACAGTGTACAGACAACAGAGAACACTGGGGTCCTCGGGTTGACTTATCGTCCTCTTGTAGCCGTAGACACAGCCCCTGTGAAAAAGGTTAATATTTTCCAGCATTTTCCAGGGCGGTTAACAACTATGACAGAGTTTGGGTCAATTCCATTCAGACAGCAAATTCTTTGATATCATTTAAAAACAAACTTGAAACAAACTTGAAATAAAATAATTGAGAAATGGTTACCAGAACCGAACGCTAGTTAATCTGAAAACAAAACGTACAAGAAACTGTACGCCTGCGTAACAATTATTATATTAGCTATTTGAAAAAGTCCTGATGGGACAAATGACTGGGGATTTTTGGCTTGAACCAGAAGTAAGTTCACAGACTACATTTTGACAAAACTACTTTACCTCTCTATTCCCTGAGTGACTGGTAAATAGTACTGACCACAACTATGCCCAACAACGCTCCCTACAGTAAGCCTGGTCTCTTCGCCATCTTGTTCTGCTTGGTTCCTCGAGCACCACGCCTCCCTTCTCCTTCTCCTCCTCTTCCTCAAAAGGAGAGAGGCAGGACAGCGTCACATAAAGCCCATCCACCAACTCCATCGTATATCCAAGCAGCACCAAACAACCTTCCAACTCCAACCCACTGTACCAATAGTCAGTGGATGGGCTTGTTGGGATGATAGTACAACACATTTCCATTCCATTTAGACAACATGGTGAGCAAGGCTCTCCAACTGACTGGGTGTTGGGCCAGGGAATAACCAAGAGCTACTGACTTTAACAGTGGACAAACACAACTGGAAAAGAGTCATACTGGTTCATGGCCAGTATTTGTCTGGTGTGTGTGTGTGTGTGTGTGTGTCTTATGTGACATCAGTACAGCATGGAAGGTTTGGCCAACTTTAGAACTGGATACCATGTTGCTGCCTCTAAGCATTCCATTCATCCATGCAGGAAGAGTAGTTGGACTTTAGTTATAATTGTAGTGATTCAGCTACTTCATTCTTGAAAATTAGACAATCTGCCAATATTGCCCCAGGAGGTACCAACATGGCAGCCAGGGAACAAACTGAATTATGTGACATTGGCTAAATACGACAGACCCTAATCCCCTTTGATTGAAACCACAATTACCAAACTCTCCCCAATGTATGGCTCTGGCCAAAACGCCACTCTGTCCAGGCAGTTCTGCCCCAGTCCTTGGGTATAAGATAATCTCCACGAAACACAGCTGGATCTGACAATCAGTAATCCACAAATAATCCCCATCCAAATCCTGGATTCCCAGTAAATGTTAGAAGTCTCTGCTATCAAAGACTAAATGAATGCATGACTGATATCTCTCTCAATTTCAGACACTTTTGCCTTGTCTTGCCATTTCACAGGGAGCTTCAATGGTACAACGAGTGTCAACATCAGGATTGTGGGTTTGATTCCTGTATCGGCCACATTCAACTGAATGTGTGGTGCCTGCCTGGATAAAAATAGTCTGCTAAATGACTACAATTAAGTAGACTTATTGTCTACTTCAACAATTAACTGCGAAGTGGTTCGTCCCCCTTTATTACACTCACTGGCCACAATTCTTATACACCGTCAATCATTGAACTCCTATATCTAGTGTCTTCCATTGGGTTATAGCAATATCTGAGTTATTTTCTGCAAAAGCAGTATTCACATTCAAAGTAAAAAAGTAAAAAGGAGCATATTTGGGAGGGGAGGGAGGCAAAAAAGGAAACATCTCCCAAAGCAAAGAGGCGAATGTAGGGCTAATATGTCGCCTTGTTAGTTTCATGGTCAATAACAACACTAAAATGTCACGAAGAATATCCTTTTATTGAGTAGAACATTCCCTCTACAGGGCCTAAGCATTTTGGACCATTTGTAAAACTAAAAATAGACTTAATAGCCTCGTCCCAAATCTGTATGTGCTTTAGCCAACTCTTCTGACTATTGTTGTCACGATGGAGGAGTTGCCTAAAGCACATACAGATCTGGGACCAGGTTACAGCTCCATTGAATAGGGACACTGTAGATACAGATCTCAAATTGTGTTTTATAAACCTTCAGCTCAAAGTGAATACACATGCTCTCTGCCAAGGCTGATTTAAAGGGAGAGAGCTTGAAGTTTAACACACACATAAAGAGATCCATGTGGCTTACACATGGGCCTCCCAATGCAAAGATCAATCCTGAGGCAATGGTAGCATTTAATTACTGTGTCATCTTAGTCATACTCAGAGTGAGGGAATAACAGTGTGTGTGTGTGTACACACGCTCTAGGGTGACCAAACCTAAAAAGCCCAAATGTGGGAGTGACATTGTATAGGAATAATAATAATAATAACAATAAAAATTCAGCCTGAGGGGAATAATGATAAGTATAAAAGGCAATTTTTTCCAAACCAATTTCATGCAGTTCTTGGTAATTTTACATAATGTTGACTCCGCATATATTTTCAGAATCTTTGTTTTATAAAAATATCCTAACGTGGGTCAATCATTCACGTGGGAGCAGCATGCAGGTCCTATTTCCAACATGCTGTCTAGCTGCGACCACTTAATGACTACCTTTGCCAGTCCAGTTAGCATGCAGCAGACCAGAAAAATTAGAGGAAAGATACGGCAGACGGACATTGAAACAACAACAAGTTGCCATGGAGAACATTGAAACTGTAGCCACCTCTTGCATTGCTCCACTTTCCCGCACCTACTGTGCAAAAACTGATTACGACATGATATATTTACACTTTTGTTGTATAATATTTTTATAATTTTTCTATAAAATGTGAAACATTATAGTGTGGTTCTGGGACGCGGGACATAGGGCCAAAATGCGTGACTGTCCTGCACTGTGGGACATTTGGTCACCGTAACGCGCTCCCTTGCTTTTGATTTCACTCCTATGCCTGCATATCAGAAATGTGTGTAGGTCTGTGTGTCACGTTTAATGTTTGCACTTGATTTCACTTAAGGAACTGATAAGTCCTACCGTATGTATGCCTTCAGATAGGAAATAAAAACCAAAGATATTATTTGGAGTTTAAACTCTGGATCAAAAGTGGTATAAATCAATGTAATAACATACCATTTGGAGGGTCTCGTCTTTTTTCTGCAAAACAAAATCAACAGGATTATCATTCCGAAAGCCAATTCAATCGGCGCTAGCCCTGGCTACATCTACATTTGAGCGATAGAGAGATATGAGTGTGAGAGGCCAGCCACCTGAAAGGCAAGCATATTGTTTGGAAAGCCTGTGGTGAGTTAGTATATGGCAGTCAGATGGACAGACTGAGATAGAAGTTGTGCCCCCTTTGTCCAAGATGGCCACCACAAGCCAGAGGGTACATACTACTTCTATTCAGATCCTTGGTGTCGGTTGCATTTCGATCAGGAAGAGTGTTCAACTGATACAAGTCCAAGAAACAAGCATACACAAGAAAGAAGGAGAGGACGAACAATGCAGTCTGAAAGCTAGCTGTCTGTACCGTACCCCTTTCCCTGCGCCCCCTTGCCATTGAAACCTCCTCACAGCAGACAGCAGCTCACTTCAAAGGCCAGCATGCAGGGACAGAAAGAGCTGGAGGGAAGCCAGACAGGAAAGCTGCTGCAGCCTTTTACTGCACAGAGACGAGCCACTGTCTTCACTGAAGCCAGAGAAAGACACACCACTAAGTTTACAACAGCAACCAGCAAGATGGGGAGAAACAGACCGGAAGCCCAATCCCAAACCAATCCCTAGACACTTATTGGGTTTGGGTTTGGATTTGGCCCTTGGTTTTGTTAGTGTAGCAGGGACTGAAAGCTGTGGTTCCTCCCTGTCCCTGTCCAGGGGTGAAGGATTCAAGATCACAGTCGAGACATTGCGGATGCAGAAGGAGAGTAGGTAGAGCCTGCCTGCGGGGCCACCATTTTGAGTTTAGCCATAGTTACCCGTTTTGCGTTGTCGCCGGCCGAGTAGGTCGTTGACTGCAGCTCTGAATCGTTTGGCTTCTTCTTCGCTGGCAAAGTTCAGGCCTACTTGGCAGTTCTGGAAAAAAAAAGTAAAGCACAATTAAGTATTCTAAAACCACTGTCCATAAAGTTGAGCTTGCTCTTGATTGGCATGCATGAATTCTGAAAAACAATTCCAAAGCGTGGAAGTTGAAACCCAAAGAAGTGCACTGAATTATGATAAATTATAGTATAATGAGCCAAAACACATTAAAACATAGTAAGTTTCACTGAATTATGTTTTGACATGGAAAAGTGGCAATCAAAAGTACCAACAGACGCAGGAGTAAACAAAGAAAAAGATGACTTACATCTCCTGCAAATGAAATGAAGTACGATCGGGAGCTGTTGATTGAGAAGTTATTGTAGAGTTCCTGCTCAAACATGGTTTTCCCTTCCTGGAAAAATAAATAACAGAGTCAATATATAAGTCTAGAAGGAGAAAGAAGAGAATATAGAAGGAGTTTGCAGAGTAAAGGTAATTAGTATGGACAATAAACACTAGTTACAGCGTTAAATATGTTTATAGTCGGATGGTTCCCTACCTTCTAAAATAGTCTAATGGGCTAGGAGTTGTTTAAATAGCTGCTACTAACTTCAACTTTAGCCACCACTAACAAAAAACTAATGGGAGTGCTGGGAGAACAGAAAGAAATCAACATTTGTGTCCACATGACCTCAAATGAACTCTCTGACTTGGTTGGAAGTTACTTTTTTTGTGTTCCCCAATCACTCTCATTGTTTTTGTGTTAGCAGTGGCTAAAGTTACAGTTTCTCCTAGCCCACAGGCTACTTTCAAGGTAAGGAACCATCTGACTATAAGTTGAAAATAATTGAACTAACCCTTTAACACTAACACACAGATATACATTGCCCTGCGTAAGTAATGGGACAGTAAAGCTTTTCTTTTTTTTTCTCTTTTGGCTCTATACTCCAAAGTTTGCAAACAGTTACTAAAGTAGAGATTCTCCGTTTTTATTTGAGGGTATTTAGGTCCATATAGTCACCATACTTTGTATTCATAGTCTCCCTATTTCAGGGCACCAAAAGTAATGGGACAATTGACTTGACAGGTTTTTTTTTTCTGATAAGTCAAGTGTTCCATTACATCATTTGTGTGGAAAAAGGTCTTGTGGACAGATAACATGAATATTATCATGTACTAGACTGATTGCAAGTAGAATGTTAAGAAAAAAAAGGTGGAGCTGAAGTGGTTCAGTAGTGTTAGAAGATTCGCAGAAGAAGTTTGTGCGAATGAAAAGAAAGCTGCAGAAAACAAAGAAGTGGAGCTGCGGCTGGGAATGCTGCGGCTGGGAATCAAACAAAGCCCACCTTCTTTATTATGCTCTCCAGGCTGGAGGTATTTATAAAGCACCAGGAGACTGAGACAAACTGTCCTGAGGTAAACACAGGCAGCGTTTGTTTACTAGCTACAGTGCCTTCCGAAAGTATTCAGACCCCTTCACTTTTTCCACATTTTGTTGTATTATAGACTCAATTTAAAATGGAATCAATTAAAAGACTTCAATCATCAATCCACACACAATACCCCAGAATGACAGAGCGAAAATAGGTTTTTTGAAATTTCTGTAAATTTCGTCAAATTTATTCTATTGAAATACAGAAATACCTCAAGTATTCAGACCCTTTGCTGTGCCACTCTTAAAATTAGCTAAAATGCAAAAATGTCATCAACAAATCACTCAATAAGTTGAACTGAGTACATCTTAATGCAAGGATAACAGTTAATATATTAATATCTTTGTTTTTATAGGGTCTCTGATTTGCATAGGAATCAATCATAGGAACAACTACTGAGGTGAGAAACCTTGGGTCCAGCCAGAAACTGTGTCCTACCACTGTTGCTTCCACACAACACCATCATGCAACCAGTAAGCAATCACACCTGAGGATGGCACTGTTTAACACCAGATCCATTAACAACAAGTGTTCTTGATCTGTGGGACAGTTTTTTGGGATTTCTTAATTATGGTGAGCTCATTCTTCGCTCATCCACTGTAGAAGTCTTCCTTGGCCTACCAGCCCGTTTGCGATTGCTGAGCTCACCAGTGCTTTTTTTCTTTTTCAATAATGCAACACTGTAGATTTTGGCTATGTTTCTGATTGATTTTTTTTGATATTTCAGCCTCATAATGACTTCTTTGTCTTTCATTGACGTCTCTTTGGTCCTCATGTTGACAGACACCAATAGCAGACTCCAAAGGCAAATGCAAATCCTAGAATCAATGCTAGATATAGACAGCTCTCCTATGCCTGCACACATGACTAACCAGAAACACCTGTCGAGACAATTTTCCAATACTTTTGGTACTCTGAAATAGGGGGACTATGTATAAAATCGGAAAAAATAAGACACTGAATTAAAGCTGAAAATCTCTAATTTAACCTCAGTCATTGTAGGATTTAAAATCCAAACTGTTTGGACTATAGAGCTAAAAGAAGACAAAATGCTTCCTCTTTCCAATACTTATGGAGGGCAATGTAACTGCTGACGTCAGCAGCAGAACGTAATCTGAATTGTACAGAAGCATCTTGTCTGCTTGAGTACAAACAAATGCCTCCAAATTCATTGGATGGCTTCATCATACAGTAAGACAATGACCCAAAATATACAGCAACAAAAACTAGGGAGTTTTTCAGGGCCAAAAAGTGGAAAGTTCTTGACTGGCCAATTCAATCTTTAGATTTAAATCCAATTGAACCTGCATTTAATTTCCTGATAAGAAAAACCCCCAGCAAAAACAAAAACCTCAAAACAAACAACAACTGAAGATGGCTGCAGTTCAGGCCTGGCAGAGCATCAACAGAGAAGATACTCAGTGTCTGGTGGGGTCATTGGTTGCAGACTTCAGGCAGTTATTGCATGAAAGGATTGTAGACCAAATAATAAACATGACTGCTTAATTTGGACATTATATTAATCTGTCTGATTACATTTGTTGCCCTGAAATAGGGGGGCTATGAAGAAAAAGTGTTTCATTTATATCTAAATGGTGAAACCAATAAGTACACAAATACCATTAAATAAAAGCTGAGAACCTCTACTTTAACTTAACAGTAATTGTTTGATTTCACTCCAAACTTTTATAAAAAATGCTTTGCTGTCTGTTTACTTATGCAGGACACTGTATAAAATATATTCACTGTATGTATTTGACACAATATGTCCATCAGCACCCCACACTGAGGTGAACTGTCAGTACCACATACAAATAATAAAAGCTCCACTTTTATAGATTGGGGGAAGACAGTTGCCTCTAGGGTTGCGATAATTAGGCTAAACTAGGTTAGGCTTCTTCAGCTACGCACACAAACACACACCTTGATGTCAAACACCCTAAACTAGATTAGGCTTCTTCAGCTACGCACACAAACACACACCTTGATGTCAAACACCCTAAACTAGATTAGGCTTCTTCAGCTACGCACACAAACACACACCTTGATGTCAAACACCCTAATGAAGTATGACCTCAGGGGGTTGTCCTTGATCAGACACGCTACTCCACAGCACCTCTTCACCCAGGAGGAGCTCCTGTCTGCTCCATACACCTGGACCACTGCTGAGCACAGAGTCTGGAGGGAAATAAAGGGGGGGGGGGGGTTAATTTGTGAGTGTGATGCAAATCAATTGCTAGTCAAGGACTGGTGGTCAACCCTGGTGCAGTAGGACCAAACCAGGGCTCACGCACAGACTTCTGGGGCAACCTGATTGGTGCACAGCGTTCAGCTACTTACGGAAGTGACTTTGACCCACTTTGAAAGAGGTGTTTTATTGCATGTTTTCAAAACCAAATTTCCAGCGGATCACTTTCATAGTTACCAAGCAGGAAACAGACGCCTTTACAGCCTGAATGGTACCTGCTAACTCAAGAACATAATGAATGTATGAGCCAAAACACTAGCTGTGTTCAGATGTTAGAGGATGTCAAAAGACAGGTATGAGAGAGTGACCTCCAACGGCTGTTCGGGCTCGGTGCTGAGCTGGAACAACAGTCTTTGCACACCTCAGTCCTCCAGGACCAGGGTTGGCCACCAGCCCAGCACGGTTCAAAACCTGTCAATAGCTAGTGTACAGCTAGATATTTTTAAGCAGGTAACAATGAGGGTTCCGTCACGTAGAGCAAAACAATCGAGAGCTCCATTCTTTTTCACCATGGACACAGTTTGCAATCTCTGCCTAGTCGCCACAGAGACCGTGTAAGAGGAAATATGAATTTGGCTTGGCTTCTCACTCCAATGTCACACCTAATCGTAACACAGGTCACAAACCTACCATAAGTAATCAAATCCTGTAGGTTCCCAGAGTAGGGAAAAAGGAGGACATGGCAAGTAAAATGTGAAGTAACATATTCCAGCAATACATTTAGTTTGCATATACACTTCACAGGTACATTGGACTACCCTTTCCGATTTGGAAAATGTACTTGTTCAAGCATCATATGGTAATATGCAAAAAAAGAGCTGTGGGCTCGCCCAAGCAAGTTGCACTGACTGTCAAATTTAACCAAAATACAGTAGTGCACACATGCGCAGTGCCTGCAATGCGACATCCGGTTGAAAAGTCAATGCATTGAATGTGAAAGTGAACTGTCATAATTTAATAACACAGTCCGGCGTGAAACTAATGTAGCTGGCGTCCGAGTGGATTGTATGTCAATATGGCAACATTGTTTCGGCATTATTAATCGCGAGGTATATGCATGCACCGCATACTGAGAGCGACGTAGCATCTCGTCCTAGGTTGCTGCCAGGAAAATATGAATACGGTGTGGCACAAAGATTCACGTTTACTGCCAACAAAATCCATGACAGGCAAAGACCCAGACCTGCATCACTCCAGCAAAGCCATCGAAAAACCTGCTGAGCTGTCATGCGCCTATATCGCCTGGTTACTGCCATCCTTACCCCATATAGGAACATGTAGGGAAAACATCTGTTACAGACAACGAATCTAATTCCATTGCAAAAAAAGAAAAGGGATATAAAATTGCAGTTGAACCTGAGACTGTATATGGTCGTAAACAAGACAACTTACAATGGATTTCCTCCCCAGGTAGTTGAAAAGGCATTCGTTTTCTTGCGGAGTCAGGAGAATAGAGCCGACATTTGCAACTCGCCGGGGCGGATGGCTATTCATGTTCGGAAATAATTATCTAAAGTAATAATATAAAGTGTTCTACCCTAGATAAGGAGTAGACGATTACATACAATCCATGCAGGCTTTGGTTGCCATGGCCTGCAACCGGACCATCTTATTTGGTTGTCTCCAAAGCGGAGGCCTGAACATACGATGTATTTCTGGATCCCAGTCGTTGGATAAAAACCTCAACGTGTCCTTAGGGCCTCAAAGAAACCATGGGAATCCCAATATTTGCAGAGAACAAATTCTAAACTTTCATTCGGAACTCCAGCTGCAACATCGATACATCCATCCAACATGGCGGTAGGAAGGAACAACTTCCATAGGGATGGGAGGGGTGTTCCTCACATCTAAATATCCCATCAACATCAAAGAAAATAGCCTCTACTTCAGGAAAACTATTTTTTTTTGGGGGGGGGGGATGATGATCGTACAGTATTGCAATTATAATACTTTGGTCGTGGAATGCGAGCAGGAACGCCAAAATGTATTGAGATTAGGAATGGTCTTGCCCTATTTCCCCATGGATTTTTGCAACGGCATCTACCATTTTGCAACAGGAATGCAGTATGCGTAAGCGGAGGGGGTTCGTGAGCGTGGAGGAACTGGGCGGTGAATGGTGTTTGTTGTTTTAGTATGAGGGAGGAGCTACTGCTGTCTGCACGTTTTCAAAGACAGGTAGCTGCATCATGACAAGGACTTAGGAACCTTTTGGGAAAATAAACCCACCTGACAGCTTCTCTCCTCTCTCCCTCTCTCTCTTTCTCCCCCTCTCTCTCTCCCCAACTCTCCCTCTCCTAATTTAATTCAAATACTGATCATCAGATAGAGGAAGATCAGGATGGAATAGCTTGTAAAATACTTTTCATTTCTTTGTATGGGGCTTCTTGAGGATTTGGACTGCAAGACATGTCACCTAAAGATGACATCTGTGCTCTTAAAACTTAAGCGTTCATGTAATTGATTAGATGATATAATCACTTTGTAACCATAATTGATCTGAATAAGAATGTGAGTTATAGCCACTGTCTGTTTGAAATAGTTTGACTTTGAGTGTTTTCGAGGGTAAAGGTTTAATGTACTAGAATAAGGAACTTCTGCTTGGGAGTTCAGGTCTAGTCTTAATAACCTCACCCCATATCCCACACATTATGCCACAGTGTGCAATGCTTCATCCCCCGGAGGTTAAGATTTGTCTGGATTTGAACCCCACCCCCTACCCCTAACCCACCCCTCACATCTACATCAAACAAACAAAAACGAGGCCAGGAAGAGAAGTGGACAGATGGACAGACTGTATCTGAGTGTGGTGTCCCACTAGGTGCCACCTGGCTCTTCCTTAAACCCTGTCAGAAAAGCATTAGCGAATGCGCTAATCTACGAGGCTAGCAGTTTTGTGTGTATTGTGTGTTTGGGGAGTTGTTTGGTTATACACAAATATATTACTGAGCGCTAGTGCACCTTTTACATTTACATTTACATTTATGGCATTTAGCAGACACCTTTATCCAAAGCGACTTACAACAAATACATTTGTTTCAGTAAGTGAATCATCTATCCAACAGACATCATAAGACAAAGTAAGCAATGCTCAGACCAGGGGCCAGGCAGTCGTAATGCCAGAAGCCTTTTTTAAATTATTATTATTGCACCTATTATTATGCATGTTTTGCACAAAAGAGAATTGCTGCTGTGTCAGTAGTCCAACCACACAGCAGCCATGTGACACACACACACACACACACACACACACACACACACACACACACACAAAGACCTCCTACTTGTACAGAACTAGTCAAGATCTCTGGCCCACTGTATGTATCCGCCTGATGGGTCACGTCATGCCAGGTGGTGGCTGCAAACATGTGGGCTGGTGAATATTCATTCATTCTCATCACAGTAGATTCTGTGCTGCCTTCATAGACCAGACCCCAGAGCAAGATGGTAGGCAGTGGGCACAATGAGGCCTATTCTCTGTCCTAGCCACATTGTAGGCCACTGTTCCGTCACACAAAGCCTGGAACACTTCAGTCAGAAGGTTTTTTGCCAAATCATTACCAGGGAGTATATACAGTATAGATTTGGGCTATTTCTGTGTATGTTATCTAGATGTTTCTGGTATTGTAGTACACACCCGTAGTCATATTTCATCCATATAGCAAACTGAATACTTGTTTGAACACATTTACACACTTTTTATTAAACATATGCAGTGCAAAAGTGCAAATCCTCCCTGTGTAACTGTGAAATAATGTTGTAGAGAGGTGTAGGGGACTGGCAGATCAATCTTGCTGTGGAGGAGGGAGGTTGTGTGACCACTCATTGATCAAAGATATTTGACTTAATCAAATGTTAATTGTATGAAAAAACAACAACATTTTCTTCCCTTTCTGTAGCATTGTGACTCCTTGTGGCACTTACTATTTTTTGAAAGTTTTACTTGCGATGACTGTGATTTACACTCACCGAACACTTTATTAGGAACACTTGTACACCTTCTCATGGTGGAGGTGGTGTAATGGTGTGGGGAATGTTTTCTTGGCACACTTTGGGCCCATTAATATCAATCAATGCTTGAATGCCACAGCCTATTTGAGTATTGTTGCTGACCATGTGCATCCGTTCATGGCCACAATTTACCCATCTTCTAATGGCTACTTCCAGCATGATAATGCACCATGTCACAAAGCAAAAGTCGTCTCAAACTGGTTTCATGAACATGACAATGAGTTCAGTGTTCTTCAGTGGCCTTCCCAGTCACCGGATCTGAATCCAATGGAACACATTTGGGATGTGGTAGAACAGGACTCAACAGCTTGAAATTGCACCTGAATTGCGTGATGCAATCACGGACCAGAATCTCAAAGGAATGTTTCCAACATCTTGTGAAATCAATGCCATGAATAATTGAGGCTGTTTTGAGAACAAAGGGAGGCCCTACCCAGTATTAGTATAGTGTTCCTAATAAAGTGCCCAGTGAGTGTATATTGTTGACTCACTTGCTTTAGACAAATGTAATTATTGTAAGTCGCTCTGGATAAGAGCATCTGCGAAATGACTCATATGTAAAATGTAACAACAGCTTTTTGCAATGTAGGCTTATCTGGAATTACCTTAACTGGAATTAGATATTTTACTGAAGTGAAATATGGTTAATCTTTGAGTTACTTTAATGTTCTATCAAACCCCTCTCATCATTCACCACTAGATGGCGGTATACACTGGGCATTCCAGGATTGGGGTCTGCATTATTTTTAACAACTGTAAAAATAGATAGCATTTCCATTCATGACAATTTAAAAACATTGAATAGAATAGAACAGCTAAACAGCTGGATATCAATTGATTTCAGGAATTGACTGAACTGAAATTGAACCCAGTCCTAAGAAGCACATTGGCCATACATTGGTAATCTAATGTTGTCTGCCGCTGAAGGCCTTGATGTCACTCATTACCTCGTCTAGGATGTTTCCTCTTCAAAGTGTCTGTCTTGTCTAGACACTGACAACAACAAGATGTCTGGTTCATTTGTTCAAGTCTGACCTATGTCATCCTACACAATGATTTAAAAAGGCAACAGGAATGCAGCATGCGGTGCACACAGTGCCTTCGAAAAGTATTCAGACCATTTATTCAATTTGAATACATTTGCTGAAATTGTCATTCTGGGGTATTGTGTGTGGATTGATGGCAATTTTTTTTCATTTAATCAATTTTAAATTGTGGAGAAAGTGAAGGGGTCTGAATACTTTCTGAAGGCACTGTAGTACTGTAGATGCCATTAGTATTATCTGCAATGTATATGTTAGATTAAATGGGAACAGTCAAAAGTTTAAATGTGAGGTTTTGTTTTTCACCTTTTTTTTTTTAATATTTGAATTTGGATGATGTGAAGACTGAAATTACAGCCCAATAAAGTTCAGAGAGGCATGATAGTGTGACATGAGTTGGAGAAGCGTGTCCGTAGTGTTTAAGACATATTTTCAGAACAAATGTCCCTATGTCATATTGATCATGGTATTGCTTCAGCAAGTCCAACTATTGTTATAGCTAATACTTATTATTATTATTATTATTATTCACAAGCCCAACTGTTGTTATTGCTCATATTCATATTTCTCATTAGTGGGCTTGCTTTAGCAAGTCCAACTATTGTTCTTCCACATTATTATTATTATTATTATTATTATTATTTCAGTCAGGACACTTAAGTTGTTGATGTAAATATTGTTTTAGTTTAATGAATGTACAATTAGACTTGGTGTAAAAGATGGTTCCGCTCTGAATATAGCTCCCTGCTGATTTAAACAACATTATAATACAATATAATATACATTGCGGGGACCCCATAAACTCCTAACCCCCTGCTTGAATAAACAATATTGATGTCTATCTATCTATGACCTTCTAACATACTATCTATCTACTTCAATCTTTCCAACCTTCTATCTTCTAACCTTTCAACTACCCGGCATCATCCATTATTCCTTTCACCAGACACCTCTACTTCACTTAGTATGACGCACACAGGTTAACCCCTGGCTCATTCTATCTATCTATCTATCTATCTATCTATCTATCTATCTATCTATCTATCTATCTATCTATCTATCTATCTATCTATCTATCTATCTATCTGTCTGTCTGTCTGTCTGTCTGTCTATCCATATGTAACATTCTACAGTGTCCATCCAACCAACCAACCAAACCATTTCCAGCTTATTTTTCTAGTTACTTACAGTGTTCTAAGTTACTTCTTGCCATGTTAAAGGGCCATGACCTTACAGGAAAAGGGTTTGAAAGGAAATCCCAAATGCATTAGGAACCACTTTTGTGTTTACACCATTACATCAACCATCCTACAATTGCAGCCCAATAAATAACTTCTTCTGAATGCCAGGTTTCCAGAGGTGGGAGACAGACACAGTTCAAAGCTGTACTGTCTTATCTTCTGCAATGCCTCGTCTGTAGTAAAGACAAAATCTTTTCAAGACCTAGACACGGACCAGAGTTTGCTTACTGAGGAAGCCTGATATAGAGACTTTGAAATATCATTTCACAGAAGCCATGTTACAAAGATGCAACTTACATTACACAAATACATGTATAACAAGACTCCTTGACCGGAAAAAGCAACATTGCCTGTTTTTCCATTGTTCTGTTTAGATATGTAACCCCTTTTTGACTTTGGCCTCACAACATAAAGGTGGATTTTATTAACTGCACGCTGTGAGCAGGGTTTGAATCTGCGCGGGGAGATCCCATTGGATTTCAAGTCCAACGGCCATCACAGCTGTACTGTCTTACCTTCTGCACCGCCTGGTCCGTAGTAAAGACAACATCTTTTCAAGATCTAGACACAGACCAGCGTTTGCTTATTGAGGACACCTGATATACTTTTGAATATCATTTCACAGAAGCCATGTTACGAAGATGCAACTTACATTACACAAATAGATTTTGTAACAAGACTCTCTGATTTGAGAAAGCAACATTGCCTGTTTTTCCATTGTTCTGTTTAGATATGTAACCCCTTTTTGACTTTGCATGACAACTTAGCTGGAAGTCTGTTGCGGCCTTACAACATAAGGGAGGATTTTGTTAACTGGACGCTGTGAGCAGGGTTTGAACCTATGCAGGGAGAGCGCATTGGCGCATTTCAAGTCCAACACCTTAACCACTCAGCCATAACAGCTACCCTTAGCATTTAATTGTTACTTACAGTTTCGTAAGTTACTTCTTGACATGTGAAAGGGCCATGACTTTACAGGAAAAGGGTTTGAAAGGAAATCCCAAAGAATTTCTGAGTGGTTTCTTGACTATTAAAGGGATGCTAAAGGATCATTTGCATGATCTCAGCCTACAGTTCTAAACGTAGCTCGAATGAGCAGAAACAGGGCCCCGTCACATGCCCTCAGTGTGGTGTGTATGCGTGTGGATTCCACACAGCTCAATGCCATGGGCACACTATACACAATTGAAGTGACAGTTAACAATAAAGTTACCGCTGATAAACATAGGATTCTGTGGCTGGATGAGAAAACAGTGATTCAATTCATAGATTATATTTGTAAAACTATGCATTGACAATTCAGACACAAAACAAGAGGTTTTAAAAAGATAGAAATAGTCATGATATCCTGTAGCTTCTCTAATGATTCATTTATAGATAGTGACAATTCAAATAGTTCGAAAATATGTAGCTGCACTGTTACTATTGACTACTATTTATAAATTAAACACAAGCTTAAATTGTGCAAACTGAATTATAAACTCATTATAAAGAAACCTTAGTGTGAATTGTCACCAAAAGAAAAGAAAACACAGAGACAGTAAATCAATTTGAGCTACTCTATCACTCATTTATTTCCAAATATATATTCTAAGTATCTGTAGGATGAAAGTAAAGTGGCAAAGAGACAAATCAGTGAGGCTCCTGTGGTCCTGCATATCAGAGAGAGAGAGGGGAGGAGAGGGAGAGAGAGAGGGGGGGGAGACATAACAAGAAGGCATGTGAGGTTATTTTTTAAACTTTAAATGGAATACTTATTGGATTTTACTGAAGTACTTCCCATCCTTTCGGTGACCGATGGGGTCTGGCCCTGTGGAATTCCTAAAAATTAAAGAGAAAGAAAGAGAGATAGAGAGAGAGAGAGGGGAGTGGGGAGTGCACAATTAGTGGTAAGAATACAATTACTTCCAGTCATTTAAAATGACTTATTCCTATTACTTAAAAGCATGTGTGTATGTGTGTCTGTGTGTCTATGTGTGTGTGTGTGGCCCCTCAGAAGGACTCCATAAGGAGCTGGAGGTGGTGTTCCAGGAGGCTGGAGACTCCAACGACCAGAGACTCTGGGTTGAAGTACCAGGAAACCTCCTGACCAAACATGTCGTCCAGAAGCATCATCAGCCCGCCCTGAGGTAAGGCTCTGAGTTACTGCTAGTTCACAGTACTCATTTAAACTGAACTATAGATTGGATGCTAAATACTAGAGAGAAGGAACAGTAACAACATCAGAACTTGTCTGTACCTTCAGCTGCAGCAGGCATCTCTCAGCCTCTGGTTCCATGTTGGTGGCAGGAAGGCAGGAGTGCAGGAGAGAGTACAGACGCTCCACAAACCCACCAGGTTGCTAACAGGAAACACAGGAAGAGAGCAGAGAGTCACATGGACTTGTCAACAAAGTCACCCTGTAACAGTGTTCAGTAGACGAATAGTGAAAGAACTGGACTCACCACCACAGGGGGCCTCCCCACCATCACCCCAAATAGAACCAGCTCATAGAGGATGTCTATGAGGTTGACATGGCCGATCTAACAAAAGACAAACATGTTTAGAACAAAATAGCAATGACATTAAAAAGAAGGACCTAATACAGGCACAGGTCATCAATGTGAGACTATTGAAGTGAATGAACGAACCTGATGTTCTGCCAGCTCCATCTCAATATCAACCTGTTTGGAGGGATCACTCAGGTACCCAACAAGGTCGTTATAGGCACGAATGAACTGTGCCTCATCCTATACAGAACAAGAGAGACAATGTCAGTCAACAATTGTCGCATTTTCTCTTGATAATTCACTCTGTTGGAGGAAGCCAATGTCTTACCTTGTGGTTGGCCTGAACCAGTGCTCCCAGCAGGACCTTCCCAGCCACGTACAGCTGGTTCTTGCTCTGGGGGGAACTGAGCAGAGTCTGGGAAAAGGGAGAAAAAATGGTGAGACACCGTCTGACAGAAGACACGAGAGAGAGAGCACACAGAGAAAGGCTGGTTGACTCACTGTGAAGGCCTGACGCAGGGTGGTGACCCTCAGGGCAATGTCCTCAGTCCTCTTGGTGGTCAGGTAGAGGCTGTGGGAGAGAATGGAGCATGTAAACCAGTGGAGTTACTAAGTGATGATATGGTAAAGGCTTACCAACAGACAGAGTATGAAAACACCCCACACTGTAAACCTGAAAAGGTAACAGGAAATAGATACTTAAAGAGGAACTCACTGTAGCAGAGGAACCTCTCTCTCCTCAGGAAGCAGGTCCTCCTCCCATCCCTGCAACAACAACAACAAACATCCAACGACGTCAAGCATATGGAGCAGTAACCAATATGACATCTAACATTAAAATAATAATATTTTTTTTTTAAAAAGTTTGTGTGTGTGCGTTAAGGTTGACCTCATAGCAGTTCTGGCCCTCTGGCTCAGGCTCAGTGTACTGCTGCTGAGCGGGTGTGGAGAAAGAGCCGGCCTCTGACCACGCAGTGGAGGACAGCTGCCCATCCGGTCCCATACGCAAGACGGTATTCACCACAGAGATGTCTGTCTGCTACTCAAAACACACACACATACACACATCTCTTTAGCACATAAGTTATTAGCATTAGCAACTAACATGGTCTGTAAAACAAATGTCAGGAAATGTTTTTTCTACCTGGTAGGCGTTGAATGTCATAGACACAGTCGTCTCGTGACGAAGGTGGGACACAATCTGGGTCACCTTGCCAGCCTTGTGCTGAACGACAGAGACAAAAAGAAAAACGCCTCAGTAAAGCAACTATATTACAGACAAAGACAACTACGGAATGTGCCATTTACTTATTACTAACTACATGTCTATCAACATCTGAAGAGTACCACCAATAACTAAAAAAAACCTAACAATAATAATCCAATGCTGTTTCAGTAAAAGAGAAATGTGTTTAGATCTTACCTGGATCACAGTGAGAGACTGCACCTTTGTTGCACAGTAGGGGATCCCCTTCAAAACAGAAAGCAGAGAAGATCATTAGTTAAGGTAACAGTGCCATGACAGGAGATATGCTAGTAGGGTATCATCTATAGTAGGTTAGTAAAGCATCTTTCCCTACCTCTGGACTCAGCCTTGCCGTCTCTCTAGAAATGGCCCACAACAGCTGAGTCACAGGGCCCCGGACCATGCAAACATGGTGCATCTTCACGTCCACCTGCTATGGAAAGAAACTATAAGACATCAACCACCACAGTAATAGAATACCATCAACATGACTGATTAGGAAGACATTACAACCTAGGAAACATGTGTAACCAGGGCAGACATACCTGGGATGGTCCACGCAGGTAGGAGTCAGAGGTGGTGAAGTGGAACGTGCGCCACGCTTCGACCACTGGACCAGCGTAATTCTGCAAAGGTGAAGTGTCATTGAAATACATTACAGTAATGTAAGAAACAGACAGTGAACATTGTAATAGTGATAAATGGACCTGGATGTTTGTGTCTTTCTTACCCTAATCATGACAGGCCCACAGTACAGGGGGCTGTATATGAAGGGAATCAACTGCCAGCAACCTGTGGTCTCCTAAAAAATAAAGCAGACAAAGATTTCAAAATCTCACAGAAACATCATGAATGTCCCTTCCTGTGTTAGTGTTTCAAACTTTAAATTATTTTCTTTTCAAAGTCCTACCTCAAGGATGCTCTGCACATCGTGGACATCCTCAAGGATAAGTGGCACATCCTCCACGACCACACCCTGCTGCTCAACGTCCACCAGCAGCACAACCAAGGCCTCCTCCTGGACCTGGTCAGTCCTCTCTACATAAGGACAATAATGACATGATAGAACCACTCTATGTGTTGATAGAATACGAAACAACATAGCACAAGTCCAAAATGTACAATCCTTGCCAAAATGCATGGAGCTGGCTAGCAAGCTAGCTTGTTCAATCTACAGCCGGCGAGCTAACTCTCTTAGCAACGCCCTGAGAAACGCCCAACGGGTTACTTAGCCACCTAGCAGCTAACAATGCTACCATTGCTTCTAACTGGCAAAACAGTCATTGCACAAACAATCTGTGAGATATGTGTCTACTGTAAAATGTAATTAAATGTCACATACCCTCTTCGAAGTCGCTGTCGCTTTCCTCTTCACGATCGCCAACCCTGTAAAAAAGAAAACACGAACAACAACCCGTCGTAGAGACTGCAGACCGTAGTCCACGCACTCTCGCAGCCAATCCTGAAAAACACCGAGACATTTTTCAGTCCGTTTTGCTCAGAAAATCAGCAGGTTTGTGTCGATGTAAACATCAACTGAAGTCTGTTGTTATCTGGAGCGGATTGAACATTCCATAGAATGTTGCTAATGTTCTATATCGAAAGGTTGCATAGCAACACAGTTTTGAAAACAATTACTAATAATAATACTAAATATAATACGACATGACGTGTATTATAAACACTTTTTTTTTAATGCATTACCATGTGACCTCTAGAAATGCAACATGAGCAGCATTCATGTTGATGGTATTCTATTACTGTGATGGTTGATGTCTTATAGTTTCTTTCCATAGCAGGTGGACGTGAAGATGCACCATGTTTGCATGGTCCGGGGCCCTGTGACTCAGCTGTTATGGGCCATTTCTAGAGAGACGGCAAGGCTGAGTCCAGAGGTAGGGAAAGATGCTTTACTAACCTACTATAGATGATACCCTACTAGCATATCTCCTGTCATGGGACTGTTACCTTAACGAATGATCTTCTCTGCTTTCTGTTTTGAAGGGGATCCCCTACTGTGCAACAAAGGTGCAGTCTCTCACTGTGATCCAGGTAAGATCTAAACACATTTCTCTTTTACTGAAACAGCATTGGATTATTATTGTTAGTTTTTTTTTAGTTATTGGTGGTACTCTTCAGATGTCGATAGACATGTAGTTAGTAATAAGTAAATGGCACATTCCGTAGTTGTCTTTGTCTGTAATATAGTTGCTTTACTGAGGCGTTTTTCTTTTTGTCTCTGTCGTTCAGCACGAGGCTGGCAAGGTGACCCAGATTGTGTCCCACCTTCGTCACGAGACGACTGTGTCTATGACATTCAACGCCTACCAGGTAGAAAAAACATTTCCTGACATTTGTTTTACAGACCATGTTAGTTGCTAATGCTAATAACTTATGTGCTAAAGAGATGTGTGTATGTGTGTGTGTTTTGAGTAGCAGACAGACATCTCTGTGGTGAATACCGTCTTGCGTATGGGACCGGATGGGCAGCTGTCCTCCACTGCGTGGTCAGAGGCCGGCTCTTTCTCCACACCCGCTCAGCAGCAGTACACTGAGCCTGAGCCAGAGGGCCAGAACTGCTATGAGGTCAACCTTAACGCACACACACAAACTTTTTCTTTTTTTTTAAATTAATATTTTAACGTTAGATGTCATATTGGTTACTGCTCCATATGCTTGACGTCGTTGGATGTTTGTTGTTGTTGTTGTTGTTGCAGGGCTGGGAGGAGGACCTGCTTCCTGAGGAGAGAGAGGTTCCTCTGCTACAGTGAGTTCCTCTTTAAGTATCTATTTCCTGTTACCTTTTCAGGTTTACAGTGTGGGGTGTTTTCATACTCTGTCTGTTGGTAAGCCTTTACCATATCATCACTTAGTAACTCCACTGGTTTACATGCTCCATTCTCTCCCACAGCCTCTACCTGACCACCAAGAGGACTGAGGACATTGCCCTGAGGGTCACCACCCTGCGTCAGGCCTTCACAGTGAGTCAACCAGCCTTTCTCTGTGTGCTCTCTCTCTCGTGTCTTCTGTCAGACGGTGTCTCACCATTTTTTCTCCCTTTTCCCAGACTCTGCTCAGTTCCCCCCAGAGCAAGAACCAGCTGTACGTGGCTGGGAAGGTCCTGCTGGGAGCACTGGTTCAGGCCAACCACAAGGTAAGACATTGGCTTCCTCCAACAGAGTGAATTATCAAGAGAAAATGCGACAATTGTTGACTGACATTGTCTCTCTTGTTCTGTATAGGATGAGGCACAGTTCATTCGTGCCTATAACGACCTTGTTGGGTACCTGAGTGATCCCTCCAAACAGGTTGATATTGAGATGGAGCTGGCAGAACATCAGGTTCGTTCATTCACTTCAATAGTCTCACATTGATGACCTGTGCCTGTATTAGGTCCTTCTTTTTAATGTCATTGCTATTTTGTTCTAAACATGTTTGTCTTTTGTTAGATCGGCCATGTCAACCTCATAGACATCCTCTATGAGCTGGTTCTATTTGGGGTGATGGTGGGGAGGCCCCCTGTGGTGGTGAGTCCAGTTCTTTCACTATTCGTCTACTGAACACTGTTACAGGGTGACTTTGTTGACAAGTCCATGTGACTCTCTGCTCTCTTCCTGTGTTTCCTGTTAGCAACCTGGTGGGTTTGTGGAGCGTCTGTACTCTCTCCTGCACTCCTGCCTTCCTGCCACCAACATGGAACCAGAGGCTGAGAGATGCCTGCTGCAGCTGAAGGTACAGACAAGTTCTGATGTTGTTACTGTTCCTTCTCTCTAGTATTTAGCATCCAATCTATAGTTCAGTTTAAATGAGTACTGTGAACTAGCAGTAACTCAGAGCCTTACCTCAGGGCGGGCTGATGATGCTTCTGGACGACATGTTTGGTCAGGAGGTTTCCTGGTACTTCAACCCAGAGTCTCTGGTCGTTGGAGTCTCCAGCCTCCTGGAACACCACCTCCAGCTCCTTATGGAGTCCTTCTGAGGGGCCACACACACACACACACACACACATAGACACACAGACACACAGACACACATGCTTTTAAGTAATAGGAATAAGTCATTTTAAATGACTGGAAGTAATTGTATTCTTACCACTAATTGTGCACTCCCCACTCCCCTCTCTCTCTCTCTATCTCTCTTTCTTTCTCTTTAATTTTTAGGAATTCTACAGAGCCAGACCCCATCGGTCACCGAAAGGATGGGAAGTACTTCAGTAAAATCCAATAAGTATTCCATTTAAAGTTTAAAAAATAACCTCACATGCCTTCTTGTTATGTCTCCCCCCCCTCTCTCTCTCCCTCTCCTCCCCTCTCTCTCTCTGATATGCAGGACCACAGGAGCCTCACTGATTTGTCTCTTTGCCACTTTACTTTCATCCTACAGATACTTAGAATATATATTTGGAAATAAATGAGTGATAGAGTAGCTCAAATTGATTTAGTGTCTCTGTGTTTTCTTTTCTTTTGGTGACAATTCACACTAAGGTTTTCTTTATAATGGGTTTATAATTCAGTTTGCACAATTTAAGCATGTGTTTCATTTATAAATCAATAGTAACAGTGCAGCTACATATTTTCGAACTATTTGAATTGTCACTATCTATAAATGAATCATTAGAGAAGCTACAGGATATTGTGACTATTTCTGTCTTTTTAAAACCTCTTGTTTTGTGTCTGAATTGTCAATGCATAGTTTTACAAATATAATCTATGAATTGAATCACTGTTTTATCTCATTCAGCCACAGAATCCCAAGTTTATCAGCAGCAACTTTATTGTTAAGTGTCACTTTAATTGTGTATAGTGTGCCCATGGCATTGAGCTGCGTGGAATCCACACGCATACACACCACACTGAGGGCATGTGATGGGGCCCTGTTTCTGCTCAATAGAGCTACGTTTAGAACTGTAGGCTGAGATCATGCAAATTATCCTTTAGCATCCCTTTAATAGTCAAGAAACTACTCAGAAATTCTTTGGGATTTCCTTTCAAACCCTTTTCCTATAAGGTCATGGCTCTTTCACATGTCAAGAAGTAACTTAGAACACTGTAAGTAACAAGAAAAAGAAGTTAGAAATGGTTTGGTTGGTTGGTTTGATGGACACTGTAAGATATGGATTGACAGACAGACAGGCAGACAGATAGTTAGATAGATAGATAGATAGATGTGTGCGTCATACTAAGTGAAGTAGTAGTGTCTGGTGAAAGGAATAACGGATGATGCCAGGTAGTTGAAAGGTTAGATAGATAGAAGGTTGGAAAGATTGAAGTAGATAGATAGTATGTTAGAAGGTCATAGATAGATAGACATCAATATTGTTTATTCAAGCAGGGGGTTAGGAGTTTATGGGGTCCCCGCTATGTATATTATATTGTATTATAATGTTGTTTAATCAGCGGGGAGCTATATTCAGAGTGGAACCATCTTTTACACCAAGTCTAATTGTACATTCATTAAACTAACACAACATTTACATCAACAACTTAAGTGTCCTGACTGAAATAATAACAATAGTAATAATAATAAAAATAATAATAATGTGGAAAAACAATAGTTGGACTTGCTTAAGCGATCCCACCTAATAATAAGAATGAGTATGAGCAATAACAATAGTTGGACTTGCTGAAGCAAGCCCACTATTTACAATAATAATAATAAGTATGAGAAATAAAAATAGTTGGACTTTTTGGAGCAAGCCCACTAATGAAGTAATATGAGTACGAACAATAACAATAGTTGGGCTTGCGAATAATAATAATAATAATAAGTATAGGCAATAACAATAGTTGGGCTTGTTGAAGCAATACCATGATCAATACGATTTAGGGACATTTGTTCTGAAAATATGTCTTAAACACGACAGACACGCTACTCCAACTCATGTCACACTATCATGCCTCTCTGAATATTTAACTTCATTGGGCTGTAATTTCACTCTTCACATCATCCAAATTCAAATATTAAAAGGTGAAAAACAAAACCTCACATTTAAACTTTTGACTGTTCCCATTTAATCTAACTTATACATTGCAGATAATACTAATGGTATCTACAGTACTACAGTGCCAGTAATACAAGTTTTCAGACCCCTTCACTTTTTCCACAATTTAAAATGTATTAAATTAAAAGAATTTGTCATCAATCCGCACATAATACCCCAGAATAACAAAGTGAAAACACTTTTTTAGAAATTTCAGTTAATTTATTAAAATTGAAATACAGGAATACCTCATGTACATAAGTATTCAAAACCTTTGCTATGACACTATGAAATTTGCTAAAATGCAAAAATGTCATCAACAAATCACTCAGTAAGTTCAATCGAGTCCATGTTAGTGCATGGATAATAGTTAATTTAATTTTTGAATTAATATCTTTGTTTTTATAGGGTCTCTGATTTGCATAGTAATCACTTACACACTGTGTGGATCAGGTTGTTATTACAAACTGCCAATATGTCAATCTCACGTATGCAAAACACATCACATGTTCATTGGACAACGCTTAAAAGAGCTGAGTTTTGCAACACTCCACCATGGTTAAATAGTGTTACGCCACTGGCTATGAGAGTTATACTTATGGGTCGTCCTCTTACCTTCATCTCGTTGGGGTTCCTGCAGTATAAATTGTTCAGGAGTCCTATATATAGTCTTCTCAACGGATTAAGAACGGGTTTATCATTGCTAAAGTTTCTTTTTCTCTTGTGCACAGCAGGTGTCAAGAACAGGGTGTTTGAGTCGCTATGTCGATTCAGTCCCTGAGTAGCCTTACTAGGTGTTCTCATGGCTGCTTGAGCTCTAAGTTGTGGTGATTATTTCTTCAATCCTTCCTTATGATTCTCACACTCTCTGATTTGGGAATGGATAAGCATTTGTTTACATCACTCTCAAACACTTAGTTTATAGAGGTAGCAGAGGAAGACCACGGATGATGCCCACTGAACCGATATTTAGCACCGAGGAGGGCAAACTTATGACCAGATGCCGGTTCACTGCACGTCTACGGCTTCTGTGCCAACTTTGTGGGCTATTTCTGGACATCTAGACACTTCACATCGGTGCTGCCACCTCAGCATCGACTTTTCGAGGTGTCGACGGATACCTTGATGAAGATAGAACGATGGTTCTTAGCATCATAGAACGTTAAAGTAGATTAAATTCAAAGACCGTGTCAAGCACAAGCATTGACTTGCTTAGAGACCCTTAGGAGTCCCTGCCCCATAATACAGATGAAAAAGGTCACTGAGGTCACATTATGCTAGAGTAACCCCCGTCTGATCCAGGATGCAAAGGGGGACACCGGGAGGGTCACCCGACTAAGCAGGTACTGGGGCAATACCGCAGACACATGGTTTTAGATTCACATAACGCTAGAATGACCTCTGTCTGATCCAGGATGCAAACATTTTTTATTAATTCGGCCCTGCACTGAAGAAGGTGCAGGAGGACACCGGGAGGGTTTTTCCTGATACACAGATCACATAGTTGCATTGGTGTTGTTGTTTGGGTTTGAGAAGTTGTGGGCTCCCTGCCTTATATTATTGTTTTTTATGTTGTTAAACGTCAGGCGGTACAGGTTGAGCCATCCAATTATGCCAAACCTAATGTACTAGCATTTTCATTAAACAATACAAAACTAATGTAAGTGTCCTGACTGAAATAGGGAAATATGATTATACTCTTAGGTAAAGTATTTATTAAATTATTATTGTAGATGGATGAGGGAAAAAATGTATTCAATCCATTTTAGAATAAGTGTGTAACATAACAAAATGTGGAAAAAGTTGAGGGGTCTGCATACTTTCCGAATGCACTGTATATCTGACAATCTATACTGTACTATTGAGTATAGAGCCAAACGAATTACAAATGCTTCACTGTCCCATTACAGTTGATTTATGCGTTTGTATCCTCATGACTTGTTTACTGTAGTGTGTATTATTACCAATCTCATTGCTGAAAAATCTCCCAACGAGTATAAAATACAGCTGCTAGAATCCTTACTCGAAGCAAAAAGTATGATCACATTACTCCAGTACTTGTGTCCTTGCACTGGATTCTGATTAAAGCACGAGCAGACTTTAAATTCTATTAACCAATAAAACATTATCGACTCGCTCTCTCATATCTCGCTGACCTCCTTCAGCCTTACAACCCTTCAATTGCGCTTCATTCAGAAGATACAGGAAGGGGCAGTTAGGGAGTCAGATTTAGTCTACATTTTCAAGTCTAGGCTCAAGACTAGTTTTAATCTCTTTAGTCAATGTAATCACCAGTCCTAGCCCGGTGTTAAACCATCTTTGCTGTCTCTGTTTGGTGGTTGGTGGTTGACTTGCTGGAGCGCCTTCTAGTGGTGTGGGGGCTGGGTCAGCCTGGGTAGTTGCACCACCCCATTCGATGCAGGATTGCCACAGGGTTGTCATTGGTCCTGTGGCTGGGGTTTGCTGTTGGGAGCGATTCCATGCTCTCCTCATCCTGGGGGGTAAACCGGCGCTGGAGGGTTGGTACTTTGAGCTGGCTGGGGTTGCTGCTGCTATCTGTCCTATGCAGGAATGTGGCACGGACTACACAGATTGGGGGCAGTGGTGGTTTCCCAGGGCATTATCCGGGGCTGGCTCCAGTCATTGTCTGTGGGAGGGGAGATGCCACCGAATTTGTACGGGTTGGGGGGTGCGGCAGCTGCAGCCTGTGATTTTGGGTCCTTCTACCCGTTCAGTGGTGAATGGGCTCTCACGGTGCGGGGGTTCGGGTTGACTGGGGCCTCTGATGTAGGCTTTCCTAGTGCAGGCGTACGGCCCAGTACCGCGTGGGCTGGGATGGTCATGGTCCTGGCTCTGGGTGAATTCCGGCTCTTGCTGCTAGCCCCCGCTACCCTCCTGATACCTCTAGTGGGCCGGTCAGTGACGGAGTGGAAAAAAGAGGCGTAAACAATAGTTCTTATTGCAATTGCGCATTATCAGATCTATATAAGATGATTCTCTTTGTCCCATAAATTGATAATCTGGAAAGGAATATTGAGCAATTGACTGCGGTAAAAAAGGATAATAATTTTACTAATAATAAAGAATTTACAACACTATTCATCTAATTACTAGACCTATTGTATAATGAATCTAAATAGGCTACTCATAACCAAGTTGTTATTTTTGGGTCTCTGAAAAGCTGATTGTTAATGTACAGCTTGTCCACCACCAAACACACTTTGTTTTTCTCTTCACTTATCGGAAAGAGAGTGTGTCTGATTTCTGGAGGGAATTGATTGTTCATAGGGTACGATGTGCCTTTGAGGTCCCTACCCCTCTCTCATTTTGAAGTGGGAGAACTGTGCCACAATTGGTCTGGGGTTGTTGGTGTCTTTCCTACCAAACCAAATCTCTTGAAAGTCGTCACAGCGACCCGTTGTTCGGACATCTTAAGATCAGTCTTCATAAATTCATTCAACAGATATCCACATGATTTTAGTTACCACCCTCTTTCACTCCCATTATCACTATATTGTTTCTCATACTTCGGGATCTCAAGTCGAGTATTTCTGCTTAAATGTTTTTGTTTTCAATGTGAATTCTCTTCACTGATGTTTGGAGCTCTTTGTACTTTTAAGGGATTCATTTTCTTTCTTTAATTCTTCAATTAATTAGTTGTTGTAGTTCACAGAAGTCTTTAGATCTATTATGTCTTTTCTAACATTGTCTATGTCTTGGATTACCTTTTGAAGTAGACCAGTTTTTCAGGATGTTTCAGCTGTTCACTCATAGCGATCAATGTGGCAATCATCTGCAGACATGCTTCCTGCACCAGGCACGGTCACCTGAGCTCAAGACGTTTCTAGAGCATTTACTATGTTGTTTTGGCTTGCTCATGTCAAAGTGCTCATCAAAAATAAAGTTCTCAAGATTGTCAATCTCTATGTTGTATTCCAGTGTGTTTAGATAATATCCATGGGATTTGTTTTAGGAGACTAACCCTGCACAGCCACCTGCCATGCCATTTTTGTACTCTTACCGTTGTTTGTTTGTCCCTTGCCAACTGCAGCCACAAGGGACACGCCTGACGCAGTGGAGAGACCACATTGGGATCTCCAGTCCAGGGGCCCGACACCGAGTGTGGGACAGCCGGCATTGAGCCAGACTACTGGATTCGAACCCCGCTAAAGACACCATTTAGTGCGTGAGTGAATGAATTTCCACTTTGCGGTGTCCCATCCTCTGTGTTTGTGTTGCCAGGTAACACTGTCTAAATGCCGCAGCCACTACAACGCCGCGATGCAACATCACCATGTGAAGGACCAGTTGTTAGTCAGACTTTCCAGTATTTGAGATGTAAAAAAAAATAAAGATGATTTTTTTGATTGCACCATCTGTCTTGCAGTTGTAAAGTTGTGTTAGTGTACCCTACCTACTTGGTTACCTAGGCATTGACATAATCATTCCTCGTTGTCAACAGTGTTGATTGATACAATTATTGGTCTCTGGTCGCCTGAACAGTGCAGAGTTGGGGAAATTTCTAGTCAGTCCGTTCAAGAGATTAATTGGAATTATTTACAATTAATTGAATTTAGAGGCCTGTGGTCTTTAACTGCTCTCCAGGTTAAAGAGGCAATCTGCACATCAATTGTTAATTATATATAGCCATTGATTCTTGAAGAATAGGCCCATAACTTATACATACCTCATGGGCTTCGTTGAACTCTTACCCCATCAGAACCCAAAATATAAGCTTGTTTATTCTACATTATAATTGTAAACGTTCAATTTTTGATCTTGTGGACAGTCAGTCCTTACATCCATAGCTCTGTCTATGAATTTAAGAGTGGTTACATTTCTCCAGCCGTCAGCTGTTTAACAAAAAAAATGGCAGGGAGACCTTTGTTGTTGTTTGAATACCAGATTGCCCCTTTAACGGGGTCAAGAGCACCAGCCATAACATGGAGCAAGGTTTATGGAAACAAACACCTTGCTAATGTTCTTCTGTTCTCAAGGTCCACACAATGTCAATAACAGCTAAGCACCTCTCAAATGTATAAGCATTTTCAGTGTTTCTACAGCTGAAGGGAACTCCCTCACCTTCCCATCACTCCTTGCATGAACAACACAATCAAATATAAGGAGGCCAGGAATGCCCAGTCAGTCATTTTCTGTAATGAAGATCTTTTGTTGAAGAATGCAATAAAAAGTTACGCCCGTAGACGCCACTCTGCTGTTTCGACAGGAAATACTTAGGTTGGAGGAATGTGCTTTGATGGCACATGTATGTGCACACAACAGCCCAAAGTTAGTTCTAGGTCATATTTTATAACCACCAAAGAATATTAGTTCTGCTGTACCTTCTTGTGTTGTCCATATGTTTGGGTGGTTATGTCAAATAGGCCTGGTAAACACATATGTTTGACATTTCTGCAGGTGGTATTGTATTATGAAAAGTACATGCAAGTAAGAGATGATTTCACATCTGTTAAAATAAAATGACTTTAATTTAACACATTTCTCAGTTGTGGTACCCTGAATATGGTCATTATAGTGGTAGGCCTTGCTATAGTTTGTCTTTTCGTCAATAGCCTGATTGTCAACAGCCTCATGTCATATGCCACATAATGCCATCAGCTGTTGCTTCAACAACATTATCCAAAATTGCTTTTCCATGAACAGTTGATTTGTTACCTTTAATTACAAATACAGACAATGACTCAAATGGAAATACATACACACTCTAACAGTTTCCTAAAAGGGGTTGAAGACACCATCCACTCAATAACTTCCATGATCGAAAAACATAAAATGTTTTAAAACATATAACATATCCAGTTTAGCAGAAATGTTAGCACAAGTTCCAGTTACTGATAGAGATGAGTCTCTTCTGTTGGAAGAGCTGTGTGCCCCTATGTGCAGGCCTTTGTGCCCATCTCTGCTGCCTAAGTGAGCCAGGTCAACGAGGAGGAGCCAAGCCAACAAAAGAGGGCAATCATTTGCACCCGGTAGAGATCAAGGGACCCAGAGAGAGAGGGACATTGCTTGTCCCAACAGATTCACACTGGAGGACATTGTTGGTTTCCACATTTTCAGAGAGGGGCATTGTTGAACCCAACCAACCCCCAGACAGACAGACAGGGGCATCAACCTGGAGAGACGAGCGTTGTTGGTTCCATAGGCGGGTCATTGCCCGTCCCTTACAATTGAAAAGAGGAGTGGATCTTGAGTGGTTCCTCTTGGGTCCACAGGACGAGGAACTCAGTAGTGACTTGGAAAGAAGTAGGTGAGTTCCTGATCATAGAATTCAGAATTCAGAATTGTTTTGATTATCAGTATTCAGATTGAATCCATGTTGTTTCCTCATCATCCTTGTAATGTGCTATAACTGTTGGTGCCACAAGTTTTACGGTTTGATGAATGTATTCCTTGATCGTTCCAAAGACCAGGGTCATTGAGATTAAAACTCTGAGATGATAAATTGAACCAAATGTTCAGTACTGTACCACAGTAAGTGTACTGGCAGTGGATATTGTTAATAAAACCACCATCACATATGGAAATGATATTCACCAAACTGAGAGAGGGAAGGAGAGACCACATATATGAAGACAGTGGAATGTGAACATGATCAAGGCTTCAGGATGGCCTCAAAATGAGCTGAAGGGAGGGTTTGTGTGTGTGTGTGTGTGTGTGTGTGTGTGTGTGTGTGTGTGTGTGTGTGTGTGTGTGTGTGTGTGTGTGTGTGTGTGTGTGTGCATTTGTCAGGCAGGGGGTTTGGGGTGTCATTAGAGCACAGTTTGTCCTACTGTTAAAGGCCCATTAAAGTGAAAATAGTAATTTGGTTCAAATTTTGGCTTCACCAGAAGAAATTAGCATCACCCAAATATGATGCTAGATAAAAATCTAGGCCTGCTACTCTCCCTCTAATACTCAGTTTTCGATGGATTTAAGAGGTTATGCCAATTATATAATTTGTTTACATTTTACATCCCTCCCATCTAGACTAAATCAAACTGGCCGTTTAGAACGTTGTGGTAAAATGCAACAAGAATACAAAGGTAAGAAAATTATGTGGCTAAAGTTACCTTGTTGAGCTAGCACAATATTGTATTTTGCAAGCGAGGAAAATTACCTCTTCACTAACTTATCTTTAACAATTTTACAAAGCTAGCTTCAAAGTATCTCACCAAAAATGTAAATTGCATACAACTGCAAACAGAAATGCTGCCATAAATCCACATAAGAGACACTGTAGGCTTCTAAGTGGTCAACATTACAGCTAAAAAAAACATTGAACCAAGGAAAGAACGGCAAACTGTCAATAAAAATGTGAGCTTCACACCTAGCCACACACACCATCAGACCTACACATAATTTTACACACACAAATTCACCTCCACCCCCAGACCCATGGTGGGAAAGTAAAAGACCTTCCATATGAAATGCAGATTAGAGAGACTGCATCAATAAACACATCTCTCCACAATGCTGACTAAACTGCCTGTGGATCCAAACTAAGCATAGAAAAAACTGACTCATACTGTATGTTCTAACAAGCACTGTGGTAGGGACAGTGTTTACTTTCCAAACTTTATCTATTCAACATTCACATGCCATCCCAGCTCCCCCAGAAGCATATTCACATATTCGCACATATCCTGTATACTCTTTAGTTCTCACACACACACACACACACACACACACACACACACACACACACACACACACACACACACACACACACACAAACACACACACACACACACACACACACACACACACACACACACACACACTCACTCACTAACACTGTGGGCTCATAACACTACCCAGTCAGCAGAGAAATGACAGCCCACTTCTGTTTTCTACCGGCATCCAGATGTGGCCCAAGTACAACTTTGTTCCCCAGGCCAGAAGTGGTCCAGCTCTGGCTGCCATTCCTAAGCCTTATCTTTGCCATGAAAAGACCAGACGTTGGCCAGCATGTGGATGTGGCCCAGGTACGGCTTTGTTGCCCAGGCCAGAAGTGGACCGACTCTGGCTGTCATGCCTGAGCCTGATCCATGAAAAGCCCAGATCTTGGCCAGCATGTGGATGTGGCCCAGTTATAACTTGATAAATGGTCCAGATATGGGCCAGGTCTGGTTGCTTAAGTCTTAGATGTGGTAACTGTATCTGGCCCATTTCTGGCCCATAATTCCAAGTGGTAACTGGGCCACATCCACATGTGGATTCGGCTTAGGTACGATGACCAGAGCTGGTCCACTTCTGGCCCGCATTATTTGCACTTCTCATGTTCATAATTTGTTCTGCCAATTAAACAGACACATAAATCATATCCTACTCTTGATCAGTAGTTTGAGTAAAGACTGGTGGGAAATTTACTGGAATTTACTAATTCACGCATGACATGCTCGTCCCTTATGAAATTGTGCATGCTTATGGAAAGTCTTATGGCCAAAAAAGACTGTGCGAGCACCTGTCCCATTGATGATGCATTTGGCAATTGTTTTGTAAGCCTAGTACCGATGCATGCACATTAGAAACTTGGTTATTCTGATTGGGCAAGTAAGCTGAATTAGCATTTACATACCTAATATTAGCTAATATTCTCCTATGAAATGGTTTATCAAAGGTATAGCCCAAAGGTATAAAACAGCCAATTCTCACCTAGTACTGCTCTCCCACATTCAAACCTACACTGGCCTAGTAACAATTTGAACTTTTTACCAGAGTACCAGAGAAGGTCCATGAGCAAAATACCAACTCTCACCCAGTACCGGTCAACCACACTTTGACCAAAGATGGTTCAGTAACTACAGGAATGTATCAGGGCCACATTCCTCATACCACAGCTGGCCGATGAGCAAAATGCCAACTCTCACCCAGTACTGGTCAACCACACTCAAACCAAACATGGCCCAGTAACTACAGGAACATATCAGAGCCAGATATCACACCCCAGAGCTGGCCCATGAGCAAGGTGCCAACTCTTACCCAGAATTGGCCCCCCACATTTAAACCAACCATACTTGCTGTTTCCGGCACTCAGCCATATGTGCCACCATGAGACCAGATCTGGCCCACAATTGTCTGCTGACTGGGAATAATGTCTAGTCGTGCAAATGTTACAGTAAACACTGTCCAATTAATGTAATTGCTATATAATGATTATGTGCTTTCTACACGAAGGCCAGAGGTTGTTGACATGGTATTTAAGGTTGGGTCATTTACCTCGAATTCAAGGTTGGTCTCATACTTTCCAAATTATCCAAAATTATATGAACAGCCCATAAATGAAACACATATGGACTGCATTCTCCATAAGTCTGCAGACTCATAGACAGGGATAAATCCTCCTGACCAAAATATGTATTCCAATTGCACACACAGGGTTGTGATGCCCCAAAGGTATTTTCTTTCACTCACCACAAACTATCAGGAAGGGACCTATTTCTATTGAGCTGCTTGCAATGTTTTCTGGGAATAATTGATGATTTACTGTAGAGTGCATGGTTAATGTGCAAAAACTGCAGTTCATATTTAAAAGTATGAAAGTGACATGATTTGAGGGCTATCAATGGAAAGCAGAGCTTTGATAGAAAACATAATCCATCTTTTATATTCAGTTGTGTCTATTTGAGGGAAAACACACCATCAAATGTGGATTCTTTTGTCAGTCTGGGCACAGACATGGTTTTTTGGGGGGTCTTTTTTGTGGCTAGGGCAAGTGGTTTTCCCAGAGCCACCAGGACTGGTTGTGGTTTGCGGACGGCATGAGAAACTTCAGCACTGAATGTTTATCTTGGCCTGACATTACTGTAAATTTGGACTACATAGCATGGTACAGTATTCAGAGCAGTGTTTTCTTCAGTTGTACATACTGTACTTACCTCCTTAAGTTTAAAGTTATGATAACACAGTATAGGTCTAGGTTGTTTACAATGGGTTAATTGCTTCCAAACGAGCTGACTTGCCGATTAGCCGAGTGATCAAATCTGGTTAGTTAATCCAGGGTTTTGTCCCAGATGTGAAATGATATTTGCTTGAAAAATATGCTGTGATTGTCACAATTAGTAGTCTATCACATTAAATAATAAAATTAGACAAAAATAAATAGATTATGATTAACTCAATCATGACAACCCATTTAATTCACAAATTGACAGCTACATGATAGACCATTATATACATAAATGAGGACAATTCACTGCAGTGAAGTAGGCCAAAGTTATGGCCAATGGAGAACGCAGCTTAATTTTCAATTCTGTTAATTGAAATTGCAGAGCAAAAATAGGAAATAGTTATTATTTTCAATGACTTAGAAAGTAAACATGGAAAATGTCAAACATTATCATAATTATCTTGAATTGGACGGTTGATGGTTGGCTTCGCTGTCTGTCTTTCAAATGTCATTTCACATCTGGGCGAAAATACATCCTATTGCTAAATGAGCATTCCTACCTGCAAACATGTTACAATAATGTGTAGCCATTTGATCAAACCCCTTCTGTTTGAGGTTGACCAACAATGGATCTATGTTAAGCTTTTATTCATTAATTCATTAATTAATTAATTCATTAATTCATTCCTGTATTTCGTCTTTAGGAATTATTTTATAAGTGAGAAACGATTACACCGTGGATTCTACTGTCTGACATCGAGATATTCAACTTTTTTAGCCGGGTGACCTCAATTGTGATTTCTGATTGGTTGATAATTCAGATGGGCGGGGGGTAGAGAAACTGTTATGAAAGCGAATTTACACTTGAACATCTAACAGACCAACTGTTCCTCAGCTAAATTCAGGAGCTTTTTGGTTGCAAGTTAATTCAATTTCGCACACAGCTGATGGTCATCACTAGATGCACTCCCCACAATCCCCCGCCTCCCTGGATTAACTAACCAGATGTAAGCACTCAGTTGATCTTCAAATCAGATCGTTTGGTTGCACGTGGCCAGGTTTTGTACATTGCATAAATTTAATGCATTCCAAAAAAACAACAACACAAAAACACTATTTGAATCTTGAAAGCCCCCAAACATCTAAAAAACTGTCAACAGTGTCAAGTGTCTGATTTTATATAGAGACTATGACACCTGAGTCAGCTACTCAGCTAATGCCCCGTTTCCTTGAATTAGGTGTGTGTGTGAGTATGTGTGCACTTCAGTTGGTCCCCGAAGACCAGGATTAAAGGGGCAATCTGTAATTGGTACATTAATTTTTGAACTGTAAATGAATTATATACAGCCAATGATTTTTGAAGAATAATTATAAATGCCTCATGAGCTTAGTTCAACTGTCTTACCCCATCAGAACCCAAAATATAACCTTATTTTACCCCATTGTTTGTAAACAATGCAATTGTAAACAAACACTGTATAGCTTGAAAACATGGTTAAAAGTATAATGTTTATCTCATGGATGGTCAGTCCTTGCATCCATAGCTCTGTCTATGAAATAGTGAGTGGCTACATTTTCCCAGCCCCATCCCTCAGCTGTTTACGAAAAAGTGGCTGGGAGCCCGCTTCGTTTGCATTACAGATTGCACCTTTAAAGCAGATGAACATTTAAAATACACAAATATATCCTGAGGATAGTATGGTTAATGTTAGTCATGTTACAAACTATAAAATGTGCTTCTACTTCCACTGAATGGAGCAATTGCATTCCCATCAGTGGTTTCCCTGCTCTGGATTAGTGGTAAGTGAAAATGAGGACTGGTTTTCCATGTCTCCTTTGGAGGCAACCTCAATAGCCATGTAAGAGCTGGGTCATGGTTCCACTCCCTGCATTTGGAAAAATATGAATATTACCCCCATTATTATTATGAGAGAAGGCGCCAACTGTAATTAGAGGTGGGGGCATCTTACGTAAGAAGCTGGAAAGGATTATCAAGAGAAGAAGGACAGAGAGAGAGAGAGAGAGAGAGAGAGAGAGAGAGAGAGTGTGTGTGTGTGTGTGTGTGTGTGTGTGTGTGTGTGTGTGTGTGTGTGTGTGTGACAGGCTGTTGGTGGGGTAGTAGATGGAAATCAGTGTCAAAACAGGAAAAATACCTGGTCTAATTAATCCCAACTATGTAAATATCTACATCATTGTCACATCATAACCAACGCCCACTCAATACATTTTTGTTTGGGAAATCCAGGCACACATATACATGACCTACTGGGGCACAACATACTTGACAGAGACACATCCTGTCAAATGGCACCTTTCTATGAGAATAGAGGAGCATTGTGCTGTGTGTGGAATCTAGAGCAGTTCAGTTCACTGACCCTTACTCAATGTCCTTTCATCAGCCCCACTAATTATCCCTGTCCAGTCAACCCAATGATTTTTACTTTTGCTGATGTTTACTTTCTTTTCCCCCTCCTTTCCCTGGGATAGGACCATTAATTGATCCATGTGGACTCGGGGGCGATGGCGCTGATTGTCCAGTATCTACTGGTAGTGGTGAGCTTGTGGGTCGAGATTGGGGTGAGAGTTGGGGTCCAGGGTGAGCAGATGAAGCAAGCCCGTGCTCCCCTGATCCCTCACCGGCCATTTGTGGTAGTGTGGAACGCTCCCACAGAGTCTTGCCGCCTTCGCTTCAAGGTGGACCTGGACCTCAGTGTCTTTGACATCGTGGCCAACCTCAATGAAACCCTCAGTGGGCCCAATGTCACCATCTTCTACCATAGACACCTTGGCCACTACCCGTACTACTCCAGCTCTGGAGCCCCCATCAACGGGGGCCTGCCCCAGAACCAGAGTCTCTCTAAGCATCTGAGCAAGGCCCGGGCCGACATTGATAAACTCATCCCCCACAAGGACTTCCGGGGCCTGGCCGTGATTGACTGGGAGAACTGGAGACCCCAGTGGGTGCGCAACTGGGGCTCCAAGGACATCTACCGCAATAAGTCCAAGGAGCAGATCCGGAAGCTCCACCCGAGTTGGCCTGAGAGTAAGGTGGAGAACGAGGCCAAGGAGTCCTTCGAGAGGGCAGGGCAGGCCTTTATGAACGCCACCCTGCTCTTGGCCGAAGGTCGGCGACCGGATGGTCTTTGGGGCTTCTACCTGTTCCCGGACTGCTACAACTATGGCTACAAGGAGCACCCACAGCGCTACACGGGGGAGTGCCCCAACGTCGAGCACGTCCGCAACGACCACTTGATGTGGCTGTGGAGGGAGAGCACAGCCCTTTTCCCCTCTGTTTACCTGGACTACGAGCTCAAGTCATCAGCCAACACCGTCAAGTTTGTCCACTACCGCATCAAAGAGGCCATGAGGATTGCGTCCATTGCCCGCACCGACTTCACACTGCCCGTGTTTGTCTACTCCAGACCCTTCTATGCGTACACCTTTGTGGTCCTCTCTGAGGTGAGGTGACTTGGAATATGTTCTACTTTTGGATAGCTGATAACTGATAATCAGTAATGTTGGGTTGATTTATTAACAATATTAGTCTCTATTCTAAAGCTAAGGAATCAAGAGGTAGAGATTATCGAGAGGTAAAAGAGTATCAACATTAGGCACTGGAGCAGGTCAAGTATTTAAGCTAGGCAAGCTTTATGACATCTCACCATACTCTAGGCTGGAGGGGGAGAATGCTTTGAGTGTCATGTTTCTCAATATGTCTCCACTAGAGTGATCTGGTCCACACAATTGGGGAGAGTGCAGCATTGGGGGCGGCAGGAGTGGTGCTTTGGGGCTCCTCAGAGTATGCCCGAACACAGGTAAAGAAATTACACTGTTTAATAAAGGCAATATGAATAACAATTGTCTTTTCCATTGTGTGAATGAATAAATTAATTAATGTGCATGACCACTTCATAGAGCCTGCTTCACACTGGCAACACATCAGGTAACAAGAAATTGCATAACACTGTCAAGTTGTTGCAAGTTGTAATGTAGTTAGCAAGACTCAACATAAACCTCAGGTTCCCATGAGACAATGATTGACAGCACATGACATGTGAAGAGCTTTTACTGATTTCCTTTACTGTTGAGTTCTTGACTAGTTCTCAGTGTCTCCTGAAATAGCACATTTCAGCGTAGTCACTGTGGCTTATGAGATCAGGAACCTTAAAGAAGGCCTGATTTACATCAGACAGTGGTTGAGAGCTCTGTTGAAAAAGGTCACGTGATGATTTTCTGGGTCTGTTTACAAGGGCTGCATCAATTGTAAATTATGCGTGGAAGTGAATTTGTTTGCAGAATGTTACTTCAAGGATGAGAGTCGTTAAAAAAAGTAATGTTTCCACTCTGAAATATCCATGATGTAAGGGTGGCATCAGTAGATCAAATGATCAGCATTCAAAGACATTTTATCAAGCTCATTTTGTGTATCAGAGTAAACAGAGTTAAGCCTCCATTCCCTGAGGTAAAGACACTTTGACATACATGTAGGGGCAAGAAAACAGAGAGAGAGAGAGAGAGAGAGAGAGAGAGAGAGAGAGAGAGGGAGAGAGAGAGAGAGAGAGAGAGAGAGAGAGAGAATGAACATTTGATAGCAGGATACAAGACAAGAGGTAGAGTGAGGAGACAGTATAGTAGTTAACCTATAGTTAACTACTATACTGTAGGTTATAACCATTCTTCTAATGAACTGTTGGCTTATCTATTGTTATGCCAATGTGTATGTTAAACTAATGTATATCTGTGTGGGCCTGCAGAGGAACTGCCTGGCTGTGAAGAAGTACATTGACGGCCCTCTGGGCCACTATGTCATCAACGTGACCTCCGCCGCCAAGCTGTGCAGCAAGGCCCTGTGCAAGAAAAATGGCAAGTGTGTGCGCAAGAGCCTAGACTCCGGCGCCTACCTCCACCTCAACCCCCGCTTCTTCCACATCCGCAGTAACCCGGGCCCCAGGGGACCCTGCTTCCACGTGAGCGGCCATCTTAACAACCACGACATCTTGGACATGAAGCACAAGTTCACCTGCCAGTGTTACCAAGGCTGGACAGGGGTCTACTGTGAGATGCCCCAGAACCCACCGCCCCCCCTTCTGCCCCCGCCCAGGGACAACAGCCTGCTGGGGGACATACTGGTCATTCTATCCTTTCATTTCTCCTGCCTCTGTGTCATCATGTTCCTAGGCCTTTGTCTCATCATCAAGTGTCTAATTTTGTAATGAGAGGGGGTCCTCCCATTAGACTGGGTTTCTTGCACCTGATGCTACGTGTCCCACAGGAGTCCACATTTAGTTCTCAGCCAGAGGAGGCTGGTGGAGGCAGAAATTGGAGGATGGACTCATTGTAATTCTACCTCCAACAGGCTCCACTGTTTCCAGCACTATCACACCTGAGTCAGCGACTCAGATAATAATCAAGTCTTGGTTTGTTGAATCAGGTGTGTGTGTTAGTATTGGGCTAAAACATGTGCACTTCAGGGGATTAAAGGAGCAATGTGTAATTGGTACATCTATTTTTAGACTTTTAAATGAGAAATGCCCAAGGAACTTAGTTCAACTCTCTTACCCCATCAGAACCCAACATATAAGCTTATTTTACTCCATTGTTTGTAAAAAATTTAATTTTAAACACACACTGTACAGCTTCAAAATGTGTTTAAAACTATCTAACACACTGACTTGTTGCTACTAGAGACTGCTATTCTGCCTTATAGTTTGCCGTGATTATTATCAGTATGTATTATATTTTACGTATCAGCATGTCTTATTTACTATCATGCCTTATTTATGATCACCGTCAAATCGTGTGTGCTGTTGTTTTTACAATAATTACCATTAATTTTACTCTTACATTCTTACGCGTGAATATTTAATAGCATGAACTATTAGTTTCGCCTTTTTTCCATTCTGAATTAGCTTGTAACTTATGAGTTGTTTCAATTTATTTTTTTATTATTATTATTATTATTTTTTTAATTTCTTTTTTCCATTCTGAATTAGCTTGTAACTTATGAGTTGTTTCAATTTGGAAAAGGACAAATTATTGTCTGGTCCGAGAAATTCAAAATGAATGATTTAGAACAAATCATATATATTTTCACTGTTTTACTGCCTGTCTCCAATGAGTGATTTGTAGTTGCCTAACTGTTGGTATTTTACTGTTCTATTTCACTCCTGTCCGTTGGCTACAAATTAATAACTTTCATATAAGTGTCATATCATTGCTGTAGCCTTGGACAGTTCTTGATATGTGTGACATTCAGTTTGATTCAGCAGTGTTTTACATTGAGTGGACGAGAAATTATGACATATCCTATTATGACATTTTTTTATGATAACAACTGTAGGCTCCTTTTCTATCCAGTCTCAATCCCACTAAAATCCAAAATCCTTACCTGTCTCGCATTGAAAATCCCTAATTTCATTCTGTAATCAATACATTATCAAAGCCATATCCATGTCAGATGGCGCAAGAATATTTCCCCCACTTCTCTGCGCTGCGAGAGAATGCATGATGATTGTATGAGAGTAGATAGAATTTGGTCCTATTGCTTGGTCCTCATTAAAATACCCTGACATTTAAACCATTTCCACTCTTCAACTCTATAATTCATGAGCTGCTATTATAAACTTGATTTTGCCAATCTATCTGATAAGGCAAGCTGATAAGGCAAACCATTCTCTTTTCCATAGCTCTTGTTACCACCTAGTGGTGGCTTTCGGCAGCATTTCACAACTCATGTCTGTCACAGCAGTGGCACTGAGGTAGACCACCGATGCGATGGCAGTATGAACCTTTTAAACACTGGCCTACTGTATAGTTTAGCCGTGAGACAGCATGGCTCTCTCTCTCAAGTGAGAGTACATGACTGTCACGGGGTGGGAGTAACAGGGTATAAGGAGACACACCAGTAGTCAGTCTGCTAATTAAGAGGCACACCTGTAGCCAGTGATCAATTAGAGGGGAGCTGGATAAAACCCCTGTGTTTTGTATAGTTGGATCTCTGGGAGCTGAGCAGGAAGAGCTATTCCACCACATGCCTGAACTAGACCCTAGACCCTAGACCCTAGACCCTAGACCCTAGACCCTAGACCCTAGACCCTAGACCCTGAAACTTTGAGAGGGGAGCGGTCCCCACTATGAAATCCCCCTTATACAGTATGTCTGTCTGTTTGATTTGTGTTTCACCTGTGTACCAACCCATCCCTACTGTGGGAGAAAGCAGGCCGTACCAGACAGGCGAGCTGGGATCATGTTCCAGTGGGCAGAGGAGACAAAGACCCTGATCAATGCACTACATGGAGCCTTAGCTCCGCCCATTAAGGAACATGATATCGCCTGTGAATGTGCCTGTATTTCCCTACGGTGCCTTGCGGCTTGCCGCAGTGAAAGTCACCATTGTCGGCACGTCTCGAGGTCTGCATTGGAAGCGGGGCCATCGAGGACGTTACCCAGTGGGAGCACTGAATGGAGCAGTCGTTTCATGAGGCAGACCAGAGGACTCGCTGTAATTAATAGGGAGGGTAAACCTACCTGTGGGTGGTGTTCTACTAGGCCAGCATAGTCAGGCTGGTAAAGGGACGAGAAGGGACAATGCTGTTTGGGGTGGTGGCGAAGGGGGGGGGGGGGTCCACTGTTTGTACTTTATCACACTGTGTAATAAAGTAATTATTGAGCATTATTTTTCCGGGTCTTCTGTGTTTGAGATGTGTGCTGGGGAAATCTAAATCCTGCATTGTTACATCCATTTTTAGACTTTTAAATTAATGATATATAACCAAATATATATAACCATTGATTCTTGAGTTGGTCTTAGTTCAACTGTTTTATCAGAACCAAAAATATAAGCTTGTTTTACTCCATTGTTTGTAAGAGATTTTGTTGTAAACATACACTGTAAATCTTCAAAACATGGTTAAAAACAAAAGCTCTCTATGAATTCAAGAGTGGTAACATTTCTCCAGCCCCAGCTGTTTACCAAAAAAAAAGTGGTGGGGAGACCGCTTTGTTATTGTTCGAATCCCAGATTGTTTTTTCCCAGATTGTTCGAATCCCAGATTCTTTTTTCCATTCTGAATTAGCTTGTAACTTATGAGTTGTTTCAATTTGGAAAAGGACAAATTATTGTCTGGTCCGAGAAATTCAAAATGAATGATTTAAATCAATAACCATTGATTCTTGAGTTGGTCTTAGTTCAACTGTTTTATCAGAACCAAAAATATAAGCTTGTTTTACTCCATTGTTTGTAAGAGATTTTGTTGTAAACATACACTGTAAATCTTCAAAACATGGTTAAAAACAAAAGCTCTCTATGAATTCAAGAGTGGTAACATTTCTCCAGCCCCAGCTGTTTACCAAAAAAAAAGTGGTGGGGAGACCGCTTTGTTATTGTTCGAATCCCAGATTGCTCCTTTAAAGTGTATTGCACATTAGAGAGAATATCTATTTAGTTGTGACATAGCCATAACTCAAGCGAGTCATGCAGTCTTGCAACTTTGTATACAGTCTATGGTTGGTCACATGACAAAACAATGCCACACTTAGGTTTGTCTCATGGGAAAGGGAGGTACACATGCAAAGAGTGGCGTGTATCCAAAAGACTCTTTGGTAATAACGTGGGGGAGGGGTTGTTTTGACGGTGCCATTGTGTGTGTGTGTGTGTGTGTGAGTGAGTTGGGAGGGGGTGGGTGATTGATATCGGGAGGTCTCACAATGTTGAATTCACCACAGGAAAAGGCCAAACTCCTACTTCTTTAACCACACATCTTTCAAAACAAGGTAATCGGGTAAGGCAATGTTCTGTAACTTATTATTATTGGATCTGAAATACACACACACTATTTCACTTTATTACATTGAAAAGTGAAACAACATGCATTGAATAAAGAATATACTTACAAAAGTAAGTCTACATTCAAGTTCATTTGTATTCACCTTACTTTAGTGTTAATTTCCATTTCCATTGGATTTCATATTTCTCCATTCAGCTGACTATTGACATACAGTACATTGAGTAAGTCATGGGACATGTGTGACATGTGTGACATGGTGTTATGGTTTGGGCATGTATAGCAGTGAAGCATGTTTTTCTTGTTTTGGCTCTATAGTCCAAAAGATTGGATTGACATCAAACTATTACTATGAGATTAGTATAGATTGTCAGCTTTTATTTAAGGGTATATTTAAGATATGTTATTCTCTGGTGACGTTCTGCCAGACTTGTACTGCAGCCATCTTCAGTTGTTTGTTTTTAGGTCTTTTTGCCTAAAATCTAATCTGGAAATAATATACATGTTCAGTTGGATTTAAATCTGAAGATTGACTTGGCCAAACAAAAACTTTTCACTTTTTGACCCTGAAAAACTCCCTCGTTGCTATGGCAGTATGTTTTGGGTCATTGTCTTGCCGTATGATAAACCGCAACCCAAATAATATGGAGGCAATGGCTTGTACTCGAGCAGACAAGATATTTTTACACACTTCAGAATACGTTACTTTAAGTTACTAATTAAGTTAACCAGTTTTTGAGGGAGCTATACATGCCCAAACCATAACACCCCCTCCACCATGTTTCACAGATGAAGTGGTATGCTGTAAATCTTTGCAATCACTCTGGTACATGATAAGATGAATATTATCTGTCCGCAATACCTTTTTCCAGACCTCTGCAGGCTATTTGGGTACTTTCTAGCAAACTGCAATCAGACTGTAACCCATCTTTTCTCAGGATAACTAGTGGTTTGTACCTTGCAGTGAAGCTTCTGTAGTTCGGCTGGTGATGTATTCTGCGGATGGTAGTCTCTGACACATGACACAGGCCTACCTGAAAGTGTTCCTGATCTGTGGGAGTTTTGTTTTTTTAATGTTTCATGGTGAGCATGGTGAGCATCATCCACTGTAGAATTCTTCCTTGGCCTACCAGCCCTTTTGCGATTGCTGAGCTCACCAGTGTTTTTTTTTCTTTCTAATGATGTTCTGAACTGTTGATTTTGACAAGCCAAAGGCGAATCAATCAATACTAGACATTGACAGCTCTCTTATGCCTGCACAAATGATGTGACGGAACACACCTGACTAACCAGAAACCCCTGTCAAGCCAGTTATGCTATTACTTTTGGTACTCTGAAATAGGGGGACTATGTATAAAAAGTGTTGTCATTTCTAAATGGTGAAACCAATATGTACACAGATACCATAAAATAAAAGCTGAGAATATCTATTTGAACCTCATATTAATTGTTCGATTAAGAGTATAGAAAATAAGAAAAAAAGGCTTCAATGTCCCATTATGCTTATGCAGGGCACTGTATTTCCTAGCTATGGAAAATCAGCTCCACTTTAAAACAATGTTAGTGTTAAGTGTGTGATTACGATCAGACACACCTCTGTTGTCTTAAGATCAACTCCCAGATTTAACATTTCCCCTGCAGTAGAGGAACATAAACATAACTTGGTATGTCTCAAGTATCTTGACATCAACATTAATGCTGATCACAGGACTACAAGACCCACAAGAGGGAACACCATGTTCGTTTTCATAAACCTTATGTGAGGTTTATTAATTTACAGTATTTGAGTCTTGATTCATTTATTGACCTTGAAACAATGTCAAAAACACAACCCACCATAATGAAAACCATTGCATGCTCAAAGGTGGCAGGACACACCTCACAGCTGGGCTCTTGGCCACGCACAGATCTGGTGACAGGAATGTGCTACATGATGTGTAGATTAAATAAACACTTGTAACTTTTTTGGGTGGGGGTATGATTGTTCTATCCAACACAAGCAAGGACGGGCTCTTCAGGGTCAGAGACAGGAAAGAAACACCCGAAGAGAAGGGCATATGGACCGTATAAACCCGACACAGAATGCATGTTGAGAATACTTCAAACGAATCGTGTGTGCGTGTGCGTGTGTGTGTGCATTGATTGTATGAATACAATAGAAAAGGAAAATATTCCACAGCATACGTGTGGGACTCAACGTTAAAATAAATTGAACGCAAATAAAAATGACTTCACCCTGTATAGCCACAATGAAAATTCTTGTCAAAGTATTTCTAACATTGAAACTAGGATAACTGTTCAGTCTAAACTGTTCATTTGGTTTACAGGATGAGGCAAAAAACAATATTCAACTACAATACGTTAAGAAGTAAGAAACCATTTGGTATGCAAACATTTGTGTTGTGGAGTATAGTCATTGTGAAGGTTGGCAATGAAGAGATTGACATAGTTGCTACCATGAAGTGAGAATAAGAAGAGACCGTACCAAATACACTTCGAGCTCTGAGGATAACAAGTTGAAGTTAAATTGAAGGAAACAAATGATGGAGAACTATTACCATGGAGTCACTATTTAGCATGGAAGGATACTTGTTTTTCTATTGCTATTCATAATGAAAAACGCTTTGTTTCTCTTTTTGTTGTTCAATCATCATCATTGCCATAACAAACTGGATGCAGAGGGGTAAGTAATACAACAGCTGGTCATAAACTCAAAGTGAAGGTTTCACTTCTGACATTTTCCCTACTTTGTCTTTCCTTCCAAAACTACTAATTAGCATTCACCACTAACAGTACACCTTGGCCAGCTGAGTGAGTCAAATATCATACACTTTCCCTTGCAGGTATATGCCTGTTTTTGCCAGGCGACAACAATGTGAAGTTCACTGTCCAATTCTGGAGCCCTATTCAATCAAAACTGGTATCCAGATTTCCTGTTGGTCCAACAAGCCATACAAAACAAAAAATATATATAACAACAACATAAACAAACAAAAACATCAAATCAAATATTTTAATTTAGCAATGTGTCTGTTGAATTGCTTTTACAATATATGTCAAAGGCTAATTGGTCATTATCCCTGGTTGAAAATATGAAATGATTGTTCCCACATGTTTTTTTCCAGATGGGTGGGTGTTTGACACATACTGGCACCATGTGGTTGCAGGACTATGATGATTGACAGCTGAGAAAGTAAACAGAACCAACTTAAGCTCATTATTGCCACACCGGAGTGACTGCTTATCCAGATTGACAGATTTATTGAATAACAACAACCGATTCACCCTCAAGGATATTATATAAGTTGTTAACAACATTGTACAGACATGAACAAAATACTAACTATTTTTCAGTTTCATGGGGGAGGTCAAGGTTACAATTGTGTCATATCATCATGAGTTCTATGCCTCTGTTTCTATTGAAGCCTAGACTATTTTCATACAGTAGGTTAGGATTCAGCACTGATTGCCTTTGCTTCCTTCACATGGACTGTCCTCTCCAAGTGGACTGTTTATTGGTTGGTCTCACATTTCTGTGGTCTAACTATCAGGCTCATCTGCTTGAGGTAATTAGAGGGAGGGAGATGGGAGAGGTAAACATCTCGTGCCCCTTCATACACAACTACTTAACAAGGCGTGTTTAGATGCAACGTGATAAGACACTGCAGATGCAACGTGATGTCTCTTTGGAGTGTGATGTCTTCGCTGCTACCTCACCCCCTGGAAGTGACACTTGAATTGCTTTTACTTCCTGTACTCGGCAAGACTACTTTTCAGAAAACATGTACATTTCCTTGAAGTTCAGAAAAAATGAAAGCATACACCTGTTGCAAAAGATACAGTGTGAAGTAGCTGATGATACATTTAGAAATTAGTTAGGTCAAATAAGCATAGAGCAGTTACTCCTTTGAGGAGAGTTTAAGCACTTTTTAGTTAAGTTTTATATTTAAAAAAATGGCATATTCTGTAACAATGTATTATGCTCAAAACAAACAAAGAAAAAACATTTCCTTGCTATTAACGACTTATTTACATTCACACTTTAATGGCAAAAAACTGTTCAAAGGAGAAAAACTGGAGTGGATGCTTAGAAAGTTAAGACTTGATTCCAGAAGAAAAGCTTAAGCTAAGAAATAAAGGAAATTTATTGTTCTACTTACTGGACCCAATACACACTGCAGTAGTTCATGTAATGGAGGAAATAAGCAAATGTCGGACTTATGTCACACATTGGGAATCCTTGCCCCTTTTCAGCAAACATACAAGCACGTCACACGTACACACCCACCGTTGCTAATTGTCGACTACTCAAACCTATAGTTGACTTCAGCTGGCAGACACTCTGTAATTTAATTTCTGCCTTAATGAGCATCATTTATCACTGAAGACCAAGACATCAACATTACCATCATTACACAGCTCATTCAGTTTGGAAAAAGTAAGTCCAAAACCTTTAAGTGACATTTTTCAATCCTTAACAATAAAAGCTAACCCTAACCCTAACAGAAAGTCACGGTAACACTTTCTATGAACCAGCTGTGGCTAATGCTTTCTGTTTTTCAGACAGCAGGATATTGTCCAGTTCATTTGAGGCTCATGCTCCGACACAAGGGAAGACTGGAGGCACCAGCATTTGGACTTCCCAGTCTCTCATAAATACATATCCTGAATATTTGACAAGCTAACAGTACATATTAGATATTTGTTTTCGTTGCACCAGAGTGGATAAGCTTGACAAGAAAGTATGTAGAGAGAATGAATGAATGAATGCAAATTACCTAAGAACATGATGTCACTCTAATGACATTCATATGGGCTTAATTTAAATTACATTATGAATTGAATAATATTTCACTATGAGCACTTGTGTGTACATTACCAGACACAAATGTTTTGAACAATGTTGACGACTATGCCTTGTTCAATATGTATTCACTCTTAAGAAACACTTCTTCTTACTTCTACACACTAAACCCAAACCATCTAATTACCGCCCCCAGTCACAGCTGATATAGCCTTCTATTGGCTGTCAAAATATCCCAGTCACAACCTTTACTATCCTCTTTGGGTTTAAACATAGTTGTCACAGTGCTATTTACGGTCAACAGTTGGACACCCCTTTTTTGTTTCTGTTTTGTAGGACATGGAGGGAGAAGCTCAAGTGAACTTAAAACTTGCAAGGGGTTACAACAGGTTTCATTGGCTACCAATATAATAGATGTACACCTGGACAGAACTTTTCCTGGAATTAAAGCCACAATCGAAAAACAATAAAAAATCAGCTCTGCAACATAAAGCTGTGAGATGGGGTGAAGAAGTGTTACCCTTCACAAATATGAATATGAACAGAACTCTGAATGCCAGAACTGACAGTCTGTGACATTATCATGGGTATTTTAAACATATTTTGAAGCTATACAGTGTTTGTTTGTGTTCCTGTTGTTTGAAAACATTTAAGTAAAACAGCTTTATGATTTTGGTTATGATGGGGTTAGACAGTTGCCTCTCAAAATTTGTTCTGTAAAAATAGCTCCACTGCATATTTTGAAGAGACATAGGCCACAGTCCATGTGTACATTGACATACATGTTATATTTAAAGGATTTACAGGGAATGGTCTTTGGCCGATTTTGTTTGGAACGGCTGTTTTCTCATGAGTAAATGAGTGTGGTTAGCCATTGGAATCTCAATGCAAGCCAAGTTAAATCAGTTTGTGGAATGCAATATCATTCAATCAGGACAGTAACACAGTAAAAGAAACACATTGTCTGCATGCAATATGGCTTATAAAATGTTCTTTTCACTGTTCATGTATGGCTTGATATGTAAGGCGTCCCACACCATACACAACATGGCTGTGTACTGTTCATGACAGCAAACTTACTCACATGAAGGCCAAGAAGACCACACACACACACACACACACACACACACACACACACACACACACACACACACACACACACACACATTCCCTACATTGCCCTGGCTAATACTGATTGATGTGGATGAGTGTAAGACGTTACTGCTCCGCCACTCAGTCCAGAGAGGATCAAACTTACACGTTCAACTCAGTCAATGGGATTTAAGGTTATACCCTCCCTTCTCCCTCCCTACTCTAATCGCTGTGTTGTGGTGTTAGCTCCAGCTTGGTGGTGGTTTCTCCTCCCTCACAGGAAACTCTCTCTCTCTCTCTCTCTCTCTCTCTCTCTCTTTCTCTCTCTCCTTCTCTTCACAGTATATAAGTGGGTGGTGGGTGGATTGTATTTCAGACAGAGTCAAGGAATGCTGGAGCGTGGAACAGAAGGACAGGGGCATGCCCCTTGTATCTCCTCCCCCCACCCCCCACCCCCGTCCCCGGGATTGGCTGGTGTGTTGGTCGCCGTGCCGGAGCTACAGGTGAGCGATCAATCTGATTCGTCCAATTCCAACATGACATAACCCTACATACCTTATGAACTAAGCGTTTATCAGGAAAGCTCATCAGGTCTCAAACGTAAAGCAGTCATTGTTGTGCAGCAGTGGAACAGTTGTGACAGGGAGTCACTCACAACATTCTTAGATAACGCGGGTATTTTTAAACCGGCCACTAACAGCAGGAAGGGATGCCGTTGCATTGTAACACGGGAAAAGTTTTGTGTAGGGGGTGTCAGGCATGGAATGTTCACTCGGACTCTCCAACACCCAACACGTCAGTGGTGCCTTGACAGTTCTGGTTCACTACAACAGCTTTTTATGTTTTAACATGACTTTGTGCACAGTATGTTCCTACATTATGCTGAACATAAAGTCTAAGAGACATTTCAAAGATCAAAGGGGGAGGTTAGGGGTGGGAGCGATGTTGGCATGACAAGCATGTTTAACCACTGAATTAAAGTGCATTACAACTCCCTAGAAAACATCCATTCTGTTTAGGGGTGCAGATTTGCTTTCGCATTTGCCCTCCACATACAGTAGTTAATTAACCATGTAACAAGACGTCTTACTGTGGATTGAAAACCTTTGAGAATCAACAATGGCCTCTGAAGCGAGAGTTAGGTAGGCTAAATACCAGACAGGATTTAGGATCATGGCTAAAGCGCTTCTTTGGGATATTAGTGGCAGTAATACGATTTCCGCCCCCACACAAGCAGAGAGATAGGGCCCAATGTGGCACTGACAGCTTGTGTTGACAGTGTTTGGGCTGCTTCCTGATGAGAACAGTTCACCGTGGGGTAAAGGTACTGGCACAACTCTAAGACACAGTGTTAATCTCTGTGTTCCTGTATGTCATCCTCTGTCTTTCTCTCTCTCTCTTTCATGCTCACTCTTTTTCAGTATCACTTAAAATCTCTCTCTCAGAATAGGAATCAAAGCATGGTATATTTGTATGATTATGCAGAGACTGACACTGCAGAAATGTATTTGCAATTACAGTATCAAAACTATTCTAGAGACAATTTAAAAACATCTTTACAAAAGCAGTATTAGAGATGATCTCTCTCTCTCTCTTTCTCTCTCGCTCTCTCTCTCTTCCGTGTCTATCTATCTGACCCTGCCTTCTCTTTTCTCTCCCTTTCATTATTTTGTCTCTGTCGGGGAAAACTAAATTGCTGTGGTCAGCGCATCAAATCACCAAAAAGTACAGTCAACACACTTTCTCTGAGGTCATCCAGCTGTTTCTGCCATCTGAGAGGGAGCGATCCACCTCCAACAAAAACAAAATTCGCTCAGGATTTGTCAATTCTGTTCTCTCACTGGCTGTGGGTATGCCTGGTAATAGTAGTCCAAGAATGATGATTTGCATGTTCTAACATGAAAAGTTAGATTGAAAACAATGGGACAGAGAGGGATTCAGGGTTCTCAGTAGTCTAATGTGATGTTCGTCCCAGTTGCTCTGATTGAGTTGTCCTCTGTACAGTATTCTCATTGTTGTGAGTGCACCACTTACAATAGCATTGGTTAGACACCCCCCCCCACACACACACACACTTTCCTCCCTGAACAGCACACAGACAATGACCTTATGTCTGGCTTGAAGTTATAATTGTAGTGTTTTTACTGTGGGAAAAGTATAGTGTAAACAGGACACAGATGTAATGTATTGTTGATATCGAGATTTCTTTGGATTCTGGTGGTTCACATTCAGTTTTTTCAACAGTTATCTGTAGAATGTTATTGGACATCGGAAAAAGAGAATGGATTTACAGAATGCTATGAAGATAGGACACCTATACAGTATGTCTGTGGTTTTGAACACATCTGATATGTTCCATGGTTCAATCTTGAAATTGTTGTAACTGACTAAAACAGATACATTTCAGAAATGTTTGATGTTGGTCAGAATTGTTCCATAAAAACCACAGATATCAACAAACTCTTATCTTAATTGCTGCCAGCTAGGGTTGTAGGCTCAGGGCACAAAAGATAAATAATTCAATTCAACAGTCCGCCAAACTTACACACTCGCTCCAGTATACACAATCTGTGGTTACCTCCCCTTGGCAAAAGCATTTTTATGATGCAAGTCATATGGGCACAGAAGTATTGAATTAAATCAATGAAATATTAACTATCCTCTGTTAATACATTTCAAAGCTGTTTACACTGTGTTTGTCAAATGAGGTATGCCACTACAGCATTTTAATTATACTGTACCCATTGATATAATATGGAAGTATTACAGTATGCTTAAACAGTACAGAAAACTCCACCATGAACCTACATGGAATATACAGTTAACTCTATCCAGGCGTCTCAATGAAAAGCAAGAGACTGATTGCACAGGATGTGGTTCATCTCTCCCCTCTTTGTCATACACTAGACGCCAAAGCCTTAGAAAAAAAGGGGCTTCCAGCTTTTAGCAAGGCATTTTCCACTCAATAACATAACCACAGAGGGATTCCTCTGTTGTCTTTCACCCCCCTTCTCCATTTTCCATAAATTACACACACACATACACACACACACACACACACACACACACACACACACACACACACATCAGAAACCCTGTTCAACTTTCTGATTCTGGGACTAAAGTCAACGTATATTGTTATTATCTCTATGGTTACTGGTGATTGGTTCCATAAGTGTGGTGTGCCTACTCTCTCTAGGAGAGTCTGTGTGTCTGGAAGCATACCCCCACCCCCCTCCCTTCCTCCCTCATCCCTCCCTTCCTCCCCCATCTTAACCCCCAGTCTTCTTGGAGACAGAATCAGGAGTCTGCATTGATTCCCCAGCAAGGTTTCAGACATCATTTAGAGAAGGTTTGAGGAAGTGGTATCCCTCATCAGCTGAAAAGGAAAGTTGTCCTTACCATGCAGTCTATGTACTGCAGAATAACTGTAGCCCAGGCTGTCTTTGATTTTACAAAACAATACTTCAGTCAATTCAGAAGAAGTAAATAAAACCATAAAATATTGATGGCAAGGCAACAGACGTAAAAGTGCATGAAATAAAAAAGGAATGGGGGACTTTGATGACGTTGTAACTATTTTTCTAGATGAAAAAACATTGATGTTACAGTAATGGAAGATTTACATGTTGGAGTCATATATGAGATATACTGTCCTTTCATCTTATTCCTGGCTTGAGACCCAGACTCAGAGACCCTTGAGACCCAAGACTTCAGTTAAGTCAACGTCTATTCGTAGCAATGCTCATTGGAAGCAAGTACAAATGTTTACAAGGGTACCTTGGAAGAAGCATAGAAACATGCCGTCTGTAGTGAAAAAGCTGTAGGCAGAAGCATCTGGCAAAGGAGTCTATGATTATGGCTTTATGGGCATCCTTCTGGTTAAAGTATGGCTAGATGTCGACAGGGTATGATCAGTCTTGGTTTTGGTCACATCCCTGGGTGTCAACTGAGATCCTGTCTATGATCTCTGACCTGAAGGCATCATGGCAACAAGCCAAGACTCTGATCTATTCATGGCTTCAACACTTGAAATGTCTGTGTCTGTATTTCTTTTATGTTGCTGCTGCACATTTTGCTGGGAATTCAAGCAAATAGAAACAGTCCAACTCTTTGGCTTCCTTATTCACTCACTCATCAACTCACCAGCATCAGAAAGTCCAACACTTGATATTCCAATGACTTATTTTACTTTCACCTATTATTATTATTATTATTATTATTATTATTATTATTATTATTATTATTATTATTATTATTAGTGGGCTTGAATTATTTTACTTTCACATATTATTATTATTATTATTATTATTATTATTATTATTATTATTATTATTATTATTATTATTATTATTATGCCTGCTACCGTAATTTCCGGACTATAAGCCGCTACTTTTTTCCCACGCTTTGAACCTCGCGGCTTAAACAATGACGCGGCTAATTTATGGATTTTTCCCGCTTTCACAAGCTTCATGCCGCCAAAAAACTGAGCAAAAAACACATTATGTGACGGTGCTCAGTTTTTTGGCGGCATGAAGCTTTCATTAGACCAATGAAATTGCCGAACGGGTTAAGGTGAAACAATGTAACTGTTTAGATTAAATCGTGCGCGCTCAAACTTCCCATCATTCTGATTACGGTAGTCATTTTGAAAGCCAAAACAATCGCCACCGCAATGAAGTTTGAGGATTTTAGAGGTGGACCATCGTGGTGTCTCAGATTTATGAGACGTAAAGGCCTGTCCATCAGAGAACTCTACTGTGACCTCCTCCCATACAGCCAAGAACCTTGGGGTGATCCTGATAGAGAAGTCTTGGAGAGGGCAGGCTTTCCCTGGGAGGAAGAGGCTCAGTCTTGTTAAGGTTGAGCTTGAGGTGGTGGGCTGACATCCAAGCAGAAATGTCTGCAAGACACACAGAGACACGTGTTGCCACCTGCGAGTCAGAAGGGGGGAAAGACAGAAAGAGTTGAGTGTCATCTGCGTAGCTGTGGTAGGAGAAACCATGTGAGGAAATTACAGAGCCAAGAGATTTGGTATAGAGGGAGAACAGTAAGGGCCCTAGGACAGAGCCCTGGGAGACCCCAGTGGTGAGGGCTCATGGAGAGGACAGCGACATGTCACCTGTTAAGAGCGATCGGCCAGGTAGGATGCAAACCAGGATAGTGCAGTTTGTCAGAGATGTCAGAGCCAGAGAATTCTGAGAGGGTGGAGAGAAGGACCGGGTGGTTTACTCTGTGGAATACAGCGGACAGGTCCAGAAGAATGAGAACAGAGGAGAGGGAGGAACCTCGAGCAGAGTGGAGGGCCTCCGTGACAGCAAGGAGAGCAGTCTCAGTAGAGTGCCCAGCCTTAAAGCCGGATTGGTGCGATTGTTTTGAAGGAGGTATAAAGACAGTTGGTTAGAGACAGCACGTTCAAGGGTGTTAGATAAGAAGGAGAGAAGGGATACCGGTCTGTAGTTATGGACAGCAGACGGGTCAAGAGTTGGTTTCTTGAGAAGAGGGAGAGGGGATAGGATCGAGGGGGCAGGTGCTTGCCCGCTTGGATGTGACCAGTTTTAGAACATCATCAGGGAGAGGGGGGAAAAATCTGATAAACCAGAGACCGGGTGTAGCACAGTGGGTTTGGGAGGAGAGGTAGCAGTGTTGGTGAGAGGTAGAGGGAAAGAACTGACATCAACCTTCTTTTCAAAGTAAGTGACAAAGTCAACGGCAGACAGGGAGGGGGAGGAGGTGAGTTGAGGAGTGAAGAAAATGTGGAGAACAGTTTCCTTGGGTCAGAGGCAGAGGATTGAATTTTGGAATGGTAGTAAGAAGCTTTAGCAGCTGATGCAGATAAGGTGTAGTTGAGGAGGAGAGAGAGATAAGGGTCTAGGTCATCAGGGAGGCTAGTTTTTCTCCATTTCCTCTCAGCTGCCCGGAGCCCTATTCTACAAGCTTGCAGGATTTCTGACATACACTATCCCCTTTCTAATCTAGTATTGTATATACTCTGCCTCTCTCACACTCACTCTCTCTCTCTCTCTCTCTCTCTCTCTCTGTAACTCTCCAGGATGATTGACCTCTCCTTCAATTGACCCGAGCCCCAGGATGCCTGCGGTGCCCATCGGCAGTGGTGCAACCCCTCACAACGCCGTCCCCGTGGCCTGCGCCCTCACCTGCTCCTGGCTCCTGCTCCTCTTCCACGCCGCCTTCGGTCAGAAGCCCGCTAAGCTGCCCCTGGTGGGCCGCAAACCCTTCGTTGCCGCGTGGAACGTCCCGCTGGACATGTGCGCCATCAAGTACAAAGTCAACACCAACCTTGACCGCCTCTTCCACATCAGTGGCAGCCCCCGGGCTGTCCGCACAGGCCAGAATGTCACCATCTTCTACGCCAACCGGCTAGGCCGCTACCCCTTCTATACAGAGCAGGGCGCCCCCATCAATGGTGGCCTGCCGCAGAACTGCAGCCTGGAGGACCACCTCTTCAAGGCCTACCAGGACATTGGCCACTACCTCCCCTCTGAGGACTTCCGTGGCCTGGCCGTCATCGACTGGGAGTACTGGCGCCCCCAGTGGAGCCGCAACTGGCACAAGAAGGATATCTACCGACGCAAGTCGCGGGAGCTGATCTTGCGGGCGTATGTGAACGTGACGGCGGCGCAAGTCGAGGAGCTTGCACGCCGCCGATTCGAGAAGAGCGCCCAGGCGTTTATGCAGAGGACGATAGAGCTAGGGACACGCCTTCGCCCCAATGGACTCTGGGGCTTCTACCTCTATCCAGACTGCCACAATTACAACCTGCACGAGCACAACTACACAGGCTCCTGCCCTCTGCTGGAGACCCTACGCAATGACGACTTGCTCTGGTTGTGGAATAGCAGTACAGCACTGTTCCCCTCAGTAGCGATTAGGAAGAGCCAGATGAACAGTGTAAGCAACCTCCACTTCTCCCAGTACAGGGTGCTGGAGTCTCTTAGGATAGGCTCCCTTACCTCGCTGGAGTATGAGTTGCCCACGTATGTGTATCTAAGACTGGGCTACAGGGACGAGGCCATGGCCTTCCTCACCACGGTAAGACCACAACAGCACTGGCCTGAAAACTGCTCAGAAAAGGCTTGAATCAGTCATCAACTCTTGTCCTAGAGAGCTACAAGGTCTCTAGTTCAGTACTAACACATGTCATTGAACTAATCAACTAATGGTCACACTTTACATTAAGTTGTATTAACTCTGTACACTAGTAACAATATTGTATTAACATGCCAATGTCCAAACATGAACAAATGTGATTTGTAATTCACTAATGGAAAGGTTCACGTTACTGGCCCATACTAGAACAATGTTGCTTCCAAATTAGAAACTTTGTAGACATGCCTAGTGGGTTGGCAATCGTGCTCTTGAAATAAAGCACTAGACCTGGTTCGAAAAGTATTGGAAATACTTTCTAATACCTTGAGCGTTTGCTTGCACCTGCATGGAGTGCCAGATGGGCGGGGGGTGCACTTATGGGACTATTCCATTGGTTCCATTGTGTCAGGCAAACTCAGTCATGCACAGCGAAGTAATTGAAATACTTTTTGAACCCAGGTCTGGCATTCACAAACCCTACTGTACTGTAAAGCATCAGCTGTGTCTGGGCAATCCAACCTTTCTGCAAGATATCATCAGCACCACCTTGTGGATGCAGAGAACAGTTAACCCTCAATAAATCTTGCAAGAGCAAAGCAATGTGGCAAAAGACATCCTCGAAATGCAGATTATTTGGCAATTTAGAAGCAAGGAGTTAAAATGATGATAGATTTCCAAATAGATAAAAGCAAGGTGTTTTGAATTAAATGGTGGCCACATTCCAACTATTATGATTGGAGTATTACATGTATTACAATTGCTTGTTGCCCTTAATCTTGCCCCGATCACTAATATTTTGTTCATACTGTATGTATCACTTCCAATTGTTGTATCTGCTTATGTTTTGGTTACAGAAAGACTTGATCCACACCATTGGGGAAAGTGCTGCTCTGGGTGCTGCTGGTTTTGTGATCTGGGGAGACCTCAACCTCACCTCCTCCAGAGTGAGTCACATCTCCATATGGATAGTTTGTGGGGGGAAAAAAGGCAATATATACGTGCCATCTAACCTTGATGACATTCCGCTTCGCCTTTTAGGAAACAATGTATAAAATATAGGTTAATTCGATTTGCCGATGCATAGACATGCGCTGTTTTTACAACCATGGACAGCGTCATCTGTGTTCTCTGAACTCCAATAAGCTTAATTTCGCTTTTCGCCGTTTTCGCACCTTCAAAATAAAAGCGCTAGTTAAGAGGTCAATGGCAAGTGATGGGATCACAATATTTTCTCTTATTTTTGCTGCAATAATGACAAATTACCCAACAGAAAGTATGTACAATTTTGAAAAAGTAATTTTGATCTTTACAATTTACATATTGGAGCAATTACATGTAATTTTATTTATTTATGCCTATTATATTTCTATAAACTGGACTGTACAGAAATATTTTTCATCATTTCAATTAATCTCTGGTACCAGTCTACTGTGCAACAGTTCCAGAATGCAGATCAGGTGAGTTTGAGTCTAAAACGATGTCTTAGCAAATGTTACTGGCTCTTTACTGGGGCAAAAGTTCAAAGTGCTTTAGATGAACTTCATAGGGCACATACAATGGACTATACTGAAATATTTGTAAATCATTTCAATTCAGCTCTAGTACCACTCGACTTGGCAACACTTCTAGAATGCAGATCAGGTGAGTTTGTCAGTTAAAAGTGTGTTGTCTAGATTGCACAGGGAACACACAATGGACAGTAAAGGACCAATAATACTTTGTATGACAACCCTCATGGTTGAAACTCAAGTGTTATTGAGTAGATTGGTAGTAAAAGTCATATTTAGCTTTGGAATATTATTTGTGTACAGTCCATTATACGTATGTGCCATATGTAACATTACATGTAACTGCACAAATATGTACATTATAATGATCAAAATAACTTTTTTGAAATTGTACATACTTTCTGTTACGTAATATTTCCTTAATTCATGAAATATTATTATATTTCTATTAAATATTGTAATCCCATCACTTTACAGTGATCTATTACTTTGCGCTTTTATTTTGAAGTCACGAAAACGAAACCGGAAGTCTTATTGTAGGAATGTGCCGTTCAGAGAACAGCTCTGTATAAGAAGGGTGAGGAGATGTTGCTGGACCAGACACACCCTCTTAGCAGCGAGTATGAGCTATTACCATCTGGACGTAGGCATAGGTCCTCTCACGACCAAAAGAGCCCTTAACAGCTTTGTGCCAACATCAATAAGACTTTTAAATGAGCACTGATTGAACATTGTACTTTGTATTTATCATGTAAACTGTATCTGTGTTTGTAATGTGTTGTATATACAGTAAAGCTGTTATGTATGTATTGTGTAAACAAAGTCAATCTATCTATTTATCTTTACATTCTGTAGATGGGGCAGACCATAGTTACCGTAGTTGACAATCGTCAACAAAATGTTAAGACAAAATGAAGACAAATGATAACCTAGAGGCTTACTCTAATTGTGGATAATATTAGCACTGACTGCATTTCAAGAATGAGTCATGTAAAATGTCACAATTATAGTATATTGTTGTGTATCATGTATCGACAGGCCTTAGGCTTTGGAATAACGGCAGATTAGTTCAAAGGTTCATATTATGCTCAGTTTTTAGTTTTGTCTTTCTTCAAGACAGAACTCATACAGTATGTCATACAACAATGTGCCATACTCTTTGTTTTTGTAATGCTAATTCTGGGGTTTGAATTATGTGTTGCCAATTGGGGGTATCAGATTATCTGATAGACTAGCAATGAAACTTTAAATTTCAAAAGCTGTATGTTCTTATGTAAGTACCCTGGTTTATTATAGTGCCCAACAAATTTAGCACCCCTATGATGTGACGCCTGGCTGACTCCCCATTCTCTCCATCTCCCATCCCCAGCACAACTGCACCAAGGTGAAATCCTTCCTCAGCCATCGCCTGGGCCAGTACATCACCAACGTGACGCACGCTGCCGAGGTCTGCAGCGACTTCCTGTGCCAGACCAACGGCCGCTGCGTCCGCAGGGACCCCCGTGCCCAGCACTACTTCCACCTGAGCGGGGATAGCTACCACATCCAGCCCTTGGGCGACAGCGACTTTGTGGTCACCGGGTGGCACTCGCAACACGAGCTCCAGCTCTTGGCCGAAAGGTTTCGCTGCCACTGCTACGAGGGGTACGCCGGGGAGAAGTGTGATAGTCTGAACAAGGTGGAAGTGGAGGAAAAGACAGAGGAGGGGGGAGAGGTGGATGTGGGGAAAGGAGGGGAGGAAGAAGGGAGAGAGGAGGAAGAGGGCCGAGAGAAGGAGTACAAGGAGAGCTCCGCTCCACAAACTGGGAGCGCCTTTGGATTGGTGGTGTTGCTTCTCATACTGAACTTATTGGTTGTGGTGGCGGTGGTATGATCATGGCACTTTAGGTGGGCTGGGTTTTTGGTAATATGGGAGACAGAGCTTGAAGTCACTGTTATGTGTAATGCTGTTGTGTGAGAGTCCCTCATAAGAGCTTACAATACCTTTATAAGCAATGTACTTTCATAAACACTGCAGAAACATTCACCAACATACAGTGCTCTCCATACTGTATGTATTGAAATGAGGAAGCATTTTGTGTTCTTTTAGGTCTATACTCCAACAGTTTGGATTTGAAATCAAACAATTACTATGGGGTCAAAGTAGAGATTCTCAGCTTTTTTCCTTTGCATGCAATAACTGCCTGAAGTCTGCGACCCACTGACCCCACCAGATGCTAGGTATGTTCTCTGGTGATACTCTGCCAGGCCTGTACTGCAGCCATCTTCAGTTGTTTGTTTTGAGGTCTTTTTGCCTTAACTTCCCTCTTCAGCAAATGAAATACATGCTCCATTGGATTTAAATCTGGAGATTGACTTGGCTCTAGAACTTTCCACTTTTTGGCCCTGAAAAACTCCCTAGTTGTTATGGTAGTAAGTTTGGGGTCATTGTGTTGCTGTATGATGAAGTGCCGTCCAATGCATTTGCCTTTGCCCGTACTTCAGCAGACGAGATGTTTCTGTACACTTCAGAATTCATCCTGCTGCTGCCGTCAGCAGTTACATCATCAATGAAGACAAGTGAGCCAGTTCCAGTGGAAGCCATACATACCAAAGCCATAACACCCCCTCCATCATATTTCACTGATGAGGTGGTATGCCAGGGATTTTGGCCAGTTCCTTTTTTTCTCCACACTTCACACTTTTTGCCATCCTTCTGGAACATGTTAATCCTTGTCTCATCACAAGACTTTTTTTTTCTCCAGAACCCTGCAGGCTCTTTTAGGTACTTTTCAGCAAACTGTAACCTGGCTATCTGTTTTCTATTGCTAACTAGTGGTTTGCACCTTGCAGTGTAGCTTCTGTAGTTCTGCGGATGGTAGTCTCTGACACATTCATGCCTACCTCCTGGAGAGTGTTCCTGATCTGTGGGACATATCGCTTTGGGGGTTTTCTTAATTATGGTGAGCATTCTTCGGTCATCCACTGTAGAAGCCTACCAGGCCATTTGCGATTGCTGAGCTCACCAGTGTTTCTCTTCTTTTGGATGAATGTCCAAACTGTAGATGTTGGCAAGCCTAAGGTTTTGGCTATGTTTATGATAGTTTATTTTAGATTTCTCAGCTCAATATTGGTGTCCTTGACTTGCATTGACAATTATTTGGTCTTCATGTTGACAGACACCAGTAGCAGACTCCAAAGGAAAAAGTAAAGGCTAGAATCAGTACTAGACATTGACAGTTCTCTTATGGCTGCACAAATGATGTGACGGAACACACCTAACCTGACTAACCAGAAACACCTGTCAAGCCAATTTTCCAATACTACTAGTCCCCTGAAATAGGGGACTATGTATAAAAGGGGTTGTAATTTCTAAATGGTGAAAAAAACATTTAATTAAAGCTGATTATCTCAACTTTAATCTCATCTACTTTAACCTCACCTTGTTTGATTTACAATCCACACTGTTGGAGTATAGAGCTAAAAGAAGAAGACAAAATGCTTCCTCTTTCCAATACTTATATTTTTTTATGTTATGCTTATGATTACATCATGCATTACTTATGAATGTCGTATGAAGTTCCTTTGCAGGGCTTTTGTATGTAGGTGTTGCCTTTGGATGATTAACACTTGAATCCTCTGTCCTATAGCTTACTTTATACCGCCACAAGACCAATTGAAGCAATTGGACCAATGGGCTATTTTTTCTGACATAGGTAATTTTGCCTTTAGGCATGCACTGCCCCCTTGACCAGCAACAGCATTTATCAACTGCAAGCAGAGGTAACATTGCAGCCCTAGCTATTGAAATATACTGTAAGCACTGACAATGACATGATATGGCTTATACAGTACCATGGCCTCTTGCCCCAGTCTCACCAAATATTGTTCAGTTATACAGTACTTAGCAATAACAATGTAGCAATAACAATGTTTTACATTAAGTGTTTATTTTTTATAATCATGCTATACCATTGAATACAAAAACATCATGCAACTTGACTAATAATATGACTTGACACAGTACTGTCGATAGGCCTATAGGAACATTATGTATAGAACATGGGTGGTGTGAGGTGTCACCATTTGCTCCTTTCCCACACCCTTTCAGCAAAAGTTGGTGAACAACCAAAGCTATGTTTAGACTGAATATGTCATCGACTCAGAGGTGTACATGGTATGTTCAAAAAGGACCAAAGCCTTATAACTCGGATAAGCTCAGATAGGCAGTGATAACACTCGCCAGCATTTTAAAAGGTATGTATCTCAGAACCTTCTGCTATTGCGCCTCAATAGTACCATAGTACCAACTTCTCAATTCTACCTACTGCAGTAAGTCTGATGTTGTACTGAAGTTATTTTCTTTTTGAAGTGTCTATCTTCCAACCAGGTAACTCTCAAGACTGTGTGAAACTGTATTAAGACATGTTTGTGTAAAACCATTTTTGTATACAGTAATACTTGACTTTAATACCGTTATGTTATTGGTTGCAGATGGACTGTTCACAAGTTCACTGACAAAGAAAAAGGAAAATCATTATAAGAGGATATGATAAGGGTGTGTTACCATAACTTCCTTGGTTTATTACCAGGGCAGTGCTGCCTGGATAGTTTAAGACTGAACCCAGTGGCAATGAAAATATGTCAGGGTCTAACTCAGGTGTAATTGGATCACCTGCAGTTTAATCTTGCTTGCAATGTACCAATTCAGGTACAGTAATGGCGAAGGGATATGTTCCCCTAGCTTCTGCAACAAATTAGAGCCAGGCATTCAAGGTTTACGATCGTGCCGAAATCAAGCGTGCCAGGAAATCACGAGCGCACATGCTGTGTTTCTAGATTACATCAATATGTCAATAACATTTCCACATCCATGCCAATATTGAGCAACATGCTTTGTTATGTTAGGCTATGTGATATTTTAATTTGTAGTGACTATTATTCAATATGTAGCTGAATGTATAATGGCCTTGTTTTGCACACAATAAATGTAGGTTCATTAGGACTCTGACACCCGTGATCTGTGATCATCTGAAATCTTCATTCTTGCAATGCACTCACACATCTCTGCTGTTAGAAATGCAGTGATTATAAATATGATATAAGGTTTCTGATAAGCATACAGTAGGCTTCAGCTCAAACTCTTCTGGGAAAACACAAAACAGCTGTTATGAACGGAGTTGTGACCTGTAGCAAGCAACCAATGTATTTCCCACATACTCATATTCTTTCAATATATATATATTTGTTAAGTCGACTCATCATATAGGCCAACACGTCGAGAAATCCACAGCTGTCCCTTTTGAATGAATTGTATGATAACCAAGTAAACCAGGCTTATCTTGTAGACTACACCTTTATTTTATAGGCCATTTAGCTGACGATTTTATCCAAAGCAACTTACATTGCAATGAGTACATACATTTTTCAGCATATATGTTCAAATTACATTTCCAACTTGCATCAAAAGGAACATTTCTTGATCGGATGTGTATGCATGGAATGATAATTAAGTGTGGTGTGTACTCAGGCAGCTATACTGTAAACGGCTTGGCTTGAAACACTTCATAAAACAGTTTGGGGTTGGAACCTGGGAACAAGCTTTGATCCTTCCGCACATGAACTAGATCTACTTGGACAGGTGTCAGACATTGAATTGAGCAGCAGCATACTCTGCAGCATACTCTGTTTAACTAATCTCAAGCCCTTATCTTCATTGCAAGTGGGATAAATTGTTACCAGGCTGTTACCGAAACTTCTATTCCAAGGAAGTTACCGCTATGTAGCCGCTAACATGCTAAGGATGGGCTAGATGGGCTATGGTCACTTGGGACATGCTGCCAGAGCTCTGAATACAGTCATCATGCTACAAGCATACCAGGCACATCTCCTGGGAGACCACCAGGCGATATCCGACAACCAGGATACCGTTGTGATGCTGGAAGAGGCCTGAATTACCACATACCTCATTCTTCACCTCTCTCACTGCTCTGTTTTAGGTTTCGGATGGAGCATGAGCCCATCAGTGCTGGCACTGCTGGCCCAGTGACTCAATCTTGTCACCCAGATGCGGAAAGACAGGTATTTATTACCTGAAAGGGGGGCAGGACTTCCTACCAAACACTGGCAGCCGTCAAGGCTTGTGAAAGGTTGTGAAAGGTCTTCAGCTGGTCTCACAACAGACTCCATTAGCAAACAACAGACTCTGCATCCCGAGGCAGCCTTCATTGTCGCGGGTGACTTCAATCACTCCAACTTAAAGACTGTACTGCCCAAATTCCACCGAAATGTCTCATGCCCCACCAGAGGAGACAGGACATTGGACCAAGTATACACCAGCATGGCTGATGCGTACAAAGCCGTTCCCCTACCCCACCTAGGTCAATCAGACCACCTCTCATTGTTCCTACTGCCCAAGTACTCAGCACTCATCAAACGAGTGAAACCTACAGTGAGGACAGTCAAGGTCTGGCCAGAGGGAGCTGACTCAGCGCTCCAGCAGCGTTTTGGAAACACTGACTGGGGTGTGTTTGCCACTCAGGCCACCCATGACTCCCACACGGACATTAATTCATATGCCTCATCTGTTTTGGACTACATCAATTCCAATATCAGCAGTGTCACCACACTCAAGCGGATCACCACTTTCCCTAATCAGAAGCCATGGATGAACAGTGAGGTCCGACTCCTGCTGAAGGCACGCGACATTGCCTTCAGATCAGGGGATGCTCGGGCCTATAGCTCATCCAGGGCTAATCTGCAGAGGGGCATCAAAAAGGCCAAGCACAACCACAAGCTGAGGATAGAGGATCACTTCAGAAACAACTCTGACCCCCGACGCATGTGGCAGGGCATCCAGGCCATCACTGACTACAAACCAACTAACACCTCACCCCTCTCCGTTGACGCCTCCCTCCCTGATGAGCTGAACCACTTCTACGGCCGCTTTGACAGGGACAACAAGGAGGTGGCCATCAAGGCTGTGCTCCCTGCGGATCACCAGCCCCTCACTCTATCTCCCACCGACGTGTGTGCGGCACTGAGCAGGACTAACGCACGCAAGGCTGCTGGTCCTGATGGGATCCCCGGACGCGTCCTCAGGGCCTGCGCTGTGCAGCTGACTAAGGTTTGGACTGACATATTCAACCTGTCCCTAGCCCAAGCAGCTGTCCCCGCGTGCTTCAAAACCACCTCCATCGTGCCGGTGCCAAAACACTCCACTGCAACGAGCTTAAATGACTTCCGACCAGTGGCACTCACGCCCATCATCATGAAGTGCTTCGAGAGGCTGGTCTTAGCTCAACTCAAGACCTGCCTACCACCCACACTGGACCCCTTTCAATTCGCCTACCGGCAGAACAGGAGTACAGAGGATGCCATTTCAACGGCACTTCACTCCGCCCTGTCCCACCTCGACAAGACTAACTCTTATGTGAGAATGCTGTTTATTGACTTCAGCTCAGCATTCAACACCATCATCCCCTCCAAACTGATCTCCAAACTCAGGCAACTGGGCATCAACCCCTCCCTCTGCAACTGGATTCTAGACTTCCTGACCAACAGGCCGCAGTCTGTTAGGCTTCACAACCACACCTCCTCAACCCTCACCCTGAACACCGGCGTTCCACAAGGCTGTGTGCTGAGCCCCCTCCTTTACTCCCTCTTCACCTACGACTGCACACCTGTACATGGCTCAAACACCATTGTTAAGTTTGCAGACGACACAACGGTGATCAGTCTCATCAGCAACAACGATGAGTCGGCCTACAGGGAGGAGGTCCAGCACCTAACAGTGTGGTGCAACGACAATAACCTGGCTCTCAACACCAAGAAGACCAAAGAACTCATTGTGGACTTCAGGAAGTCTAAAGCTGGCGCACACACCCCCATCCTCATCAACGGGACTGAGGTGGAGCGAGTCACCAGCTTCAAGTTTCTGGGTGTCCACATCTCTGAGGACCTCTCCTGGACCCTCAACACCTCCACCCTGATAAAGAAGGCTCACCAGCGTCTCTTCTTCCTGAGGAGACTAAAGAAGGTCCATCTATCTCCTCAGATCCTGGTGAACTTCTACCGCTGCACCATCGAGAGTATCCTTACCAACTGTGTCACAGTATGGTATGGCAACTGCTCGGCATCGGACTGGAAAGCACTGCAGAGGGTGGTGAAAACTGCCCAACGCATCACCGGTTCCTCACTCCCCTCCATCGAGGCTGTCCAGGGCAAACGATGCTTGCGTAAGGCACGCAGCATCGTCAAGGACATCTCTCACCCCAACCATAGACTTTTCACCCCACTCCCCTCCGGGAGGCGCTACAGGTCTCTCCGCACCCGAACCAGTAGGTTCAGAGGCAGCTTCTTCCCTGCGGCTGTCACCCTGCTGAACTCGAACACTACACCTACCTGACAACCTACTACCCCTGCAACACCCACCCGGACAATTGCACTATTGCACTATTACTCCCCTCCCCTGCTCTTACTCAATACCACTGCTCTTCTGTACATACCTGTCCATACTGTTCATACTGTTCATAATGCACATAATGCACATATCCTATATTTTCTTTAATACTACTGCACATACTGTACATACTTGTTTACACTGTTTATACGGCATTCCATATTTATATTTATTCTGCATCTACCTCATGTTACTGTTAATACATATATACTGCTAGACTGCATTACCCATACAGCTCATATGCTGCGACACTGCTCATACTGTAACTATTTATTCTGCTATAATGCTACTGTTACTCATATACTGCTATACTGCACTGCTATATTATACTGCTTATATTATACTATATTATACTGCACTACTACTGATCATATATTGCACTACCTGTAAATACTGTTCATTGCACTTTCTGCTATTTTGCACTTCTGGTTAGACGCTAACTGCATTTCGTTGTCTCTGTACTTGTACTCTGCACAATGACAATAAAGTTGAATCTAATCTAATCTAATCTAATCACGTGGAGGCGTATCCCCATAGCAATGGAATGGCCAGTTCCCTTCCTTCAGGGAACAGTGGTTATATACATAACCTTACGTTCTCCCATGCAAATATTGCTGATAAAGAAACACTGATATCCTTTGCGCACTCAAGAGGTCAGGTGCTCTGAAGGGCACCTGTGTTTTCCAGAGTACACAAAAGAGATAGGAGAGAGCAGTGCCTACATTACTAGCAGGCATACTCGTATGATTATGCAACTGTTCTCCTTCCCAAAACCTGCAACCTGACTTGAGGCATGAAAGTTCAAAAGTATCTTCTAAAGTTGCTCTATCTTTGAAAAGACTAGAAGATGTACTCTCTTGCACATTTTTCTCCTCTTTGTCCGTGCCTTGAAAACAAGCAAGGAATGTGTCAGTAACAGGTGCATTACAGGACACATATAGAACATTCTAATAGTTGTATTATCCAATCTAGCTCAGAGCTTGCATGGACATAATGATAGGTTTTTGTCGAGACCAGAGACTTAACAGGCATGATGTATCATCACCTATAATTTGCAGATACCAGGACAAGTATGTACTGACAGGCTCAAATAGTGCAAATTTGAACCTTATACATGTAAGTCCTTGCTCTGCCCTCTCATGTTCTAATCAGTGTATTAAACATTGCAGTCGATTACAATCATTTGTGGAACCATACGGAAAAAGTACTTGAGTGATACAGTATATCATAGTGTACAACAAAGCGTACCATGTTTAACAAGCACTTGAGACAAGATCACATCAAATGCAATAGATTACCCCCATGGTATAAAAGATGGTTCTCTTCTGTGCTAGTGTATTACACACAGGTAAGTCACCGTCAACCCATCTTTTGGTGGTATCTTTTTGAGAGTATTTCTATCAACAGCTGGTCATTTGCTTGTCATTCGCTGTCATGAATTTACCTTAAGTGATGCCTTTCATTCAAATGATTCAGTAGTTATAAGGTTCAAAGCTTGTTAAAGATACACAAAAGGTAGGAATGTGATGGGCGGGAATATATGGGATATGTGTTTGTGAAAATGTCTGGGGAACCACATTGTCATGTAAAGGATTTTGGAATGCCCTTATATATTATCCAACAGCGGCTTCTTTTATATGGTGCCATAACCCTTTGTTCCCTGTTCTCACAGAAATATTGGGTATTTTTTATAAAAGAGGATTCACCATGGACCGGCACTTACAGGTGAGAGGGTGCATTCCACAGTTTCTCCCCGCACTCATCTTCTACCTTCTGGGGTGCATAGGTTTTGCCATCCCCCTACAAACAACGGAGCCCCCTCTGTTTGATGATCATCCTTTTGTGGCTATATGGAACGCTCCAACCAAAGTATGCCAGAAGCTGGAGATCCAATTGGACACCTCGTCCTTCCAGGCCGTGACCACACCTGCTGCCGTACCTGGTCAGCTCCTCACGCTTTTCTACGTCGGCCGCCTGGGCCTGTACCCTTACGTTAACCCTGTCACCCATGAAGAGTTTAACGGTGGAATCCCCCAAAAGGGTGACCTGAATGCCAGCCTGGCGAAGGCCCGTGAGGACATCGATTACTACATGCCCTCTATCTCAACCCAGGGACTAGCCGTCATTGACTGGGAAGACTGGCGCCCTCTATGGAACAGAAATTGGGGGTCGAAGGATATTTACCGCAAACTGTCCATGTCCTATGCTCAAGAGCAGGACCCCTCATTGCCACCACAGCAACTAACCTCAGAGGCCACGATGCAGTTTCAGACTGCCGGTCAAAGCTATATGGAGGAGACCATGATGCTGGGTATCAGGCAGCGGCCTCAACAGCTATGGGGGTTCTACCTGTTCCCTGACTGCTATAACTATGGCTGGGAGCCGGGTTACACAGGAAGGTGCTCAGAGAAGACCAAGAGCCAGAACGATGAACTGCTTTGGCTGTGGGAGTCCAGTACGGCCCTCTACCCGTCCATCTATCTATCAGAATCCATGAGAGACACCCAAAATGCCGCACTCTTTGTTCGAAATCGTGTCCAGGAAGCGATGAGGGTTGCAGCTCTGCCCAAACGCTCTTCCACTGTGCCGGTATATGTGTACTCGCTCCCACTCTACCGTGACAATAGCAAACTATTCCTGAGCCAGGTGAGGATATCAAAGAGTTCATCAAATTTAATATCAAGTACTATATGTTATCAATAGATAAGATAGGGTAAGAGTAATCCTTCGTAATACTGTAGATTTTATAAGACAGTAAAGCATAAGAACATGACACGTGGTACATACATACAGTAGATATGTTTCATATGGCAGTTTTATCCTGTCCAAAAAACTATGTTGTGGGGGGACATGCAGCGTTCGGCCTGTAGAGGGAGCTACAGGACCGTGGCCAGGGTTACGTCAGCGAGGCTCCGTTGCACACCTGTTGCAAATGAAGCCTCGTTGACTAGATGGTTTAAGATGTGTGTGCCTCGGCGTTCGGGGGGAGGAAAAGGGCGACTGGAAAGTCGCCGAGTGTGTTGAAAGACTGGAAACTAACGAACTTTATGAATAAACGGGACCTTTCCCTCACCACACCACTGCGTCTGCCTCTCTGTGTACAACGGACATTGTTACATATGTCCAACTACCTCATATACAAAATCTGTCTGTTTGATCATCCACAGGAGGATCTGGTCAGAAGCATCGGAGAGACTGCAGCTCTAGGGGCGTCAGGGTCAGTGCTATGGGGAGCCAGTGCAGACTATACTGACCAGGTAACCTCACTACTTATCTATTATATAATTATCTAAGCAAGAGGGGAGTGCAACCCATTTCAGCTCGCAGTTCTGGGCCCTTTGTCGTGATTTTGGGCTCAAACTAACCAGGCTTGCCTGTAAGCAGCGATTGCAAGCAAACTCTCGAATTACATGATACATTCAAAATGCCACAATTCAAGTTGCCCAGACCAAGTCTCCCAAAACTTGCAACCTCTGACTTGCCAACACACGTGACCGTCTCCTCAAGTAAATGCTATTGAAAAGCTAGCAATTCGACAGCGCTGGTGGAGGTATTTGAACTTGAGGAGTGAGTTTTACCATCTCAACTCGGTTACAGTCACCCCTCTAAACACTGAGAAAACGTGTTCTTTATTTGAAGGAGAAGACAAACTACTTCTTACTTTTAGCTATTTATTTATATGTCAGAATTATAGGCTTGTACAAGGACCACTTTTGGCGAAGAAAATCACAGTCAGCAAGCTGTTAATCTGTAACCAACCTTCCAAAAATGGATACATTCAAAATGTCAAACGAAGCATTTTACAGTAAACAAATTGATTATGATTGGCTATTTGGTTGGGGAGGAGCCGCGGTTTAGACTTGGCTCTTCTCTCGTTGGTGTTTTAGGCTGGTCCCAGCCCCTGACACACGATCCGTTCCAGGTAGAGATATCGCCGGTCCGTTCCCTCTGGGGAACGAGTTGACCTGTTGAAGAAAACATACACCTACTCTGATTTGTCCTTTCCTATCCTAGTATTTTTCCATTACATCATTCTTGTGTTTTGGGTGTGTTGCAACATCCATCTTGATGACCTGACCCTAACCTCTTCATGTATTAATCCAATGTACCATGGAACTAATGCTTGATTCACCTCTCTCATTTATCAACAGGCCATCGCATTAGTACATTTCAGATGATTAAAAAACATATTAATTCAATTGATTTGCATATGGAATATCAAATACAATTAGTAAATTTAATCACCCTAAATAAAGAACTGAATAGCTTTATTTACTCGTCTGCTACTGAGCATTATAATGCAACTGTTTTTATAAAAATAATTTCTAACAACACAACACCACAGCAAGCTCAGCCGTCGAGCTGAACCCAACTGCGTATCCGGATCACAGGCATCAATGAAACAGATTTTGCAAGTTGTGCATTTGTGTATTTATAAATACATGTGTATTTGAACTTGAGGAGTGAGTTTTACCATTTCAACTCAGTTACATAAAGAGAGTCAAAACTGTGAATGGAAGTTCTTTAAGTGGATTCAATCGACACATTTTAAAGTTGAATTGAGGTGTCAAGCTTAAAATATGGATACATTTTAGACAGATAGATAGATTGGTTAAGTAGCTGAGAGTGTTTTTAGTTGAGTGTAACTGGTGCCAACCGAGTGTATTGTTGTGTAATCATTCTAAGAACTACTATTATCTGATATAATATTGTAGCGAACGGCGGGGTAGAGTAGCTTGCCTTAAGCGGGCATCGCAACCTTCCGCTTACAAACCGGCCGCGCTAGCCACAACACCAAGAGAGTTAACTCCCTTGGCGGAGTTGCTAACGCGGCTGGTTTGTAAGCGAGCTGAGAAACTTACCTCATGTTTATTGCAAACCCTTACTGTTAACTGGTTTAGGCAGCTAACTACTGGTCATTGACCAGGTTTGTAAATCTCTGCTGTTCAACGTACGACGAGTCAAAAAGTATGAAAAATATATACTTAAAAAATGTAAATATATATATTTTTTCTAGTTGGTACTTTTATGTCATATCACTGTAATATCAAATCATGTCGCCAATTATGACAGTTTAATTGAGTAGGGTTTTACCAGTAGTGTGGACGAGAGAAGGCTGCCCTTGCCCTCCAGCGGAAAATTGGAACGTTCACACCCTATTATGACATTTTTAATGATAAGTGTTCTGAAAGTTCCATCGCAATTGCAGTATGGGGCTCTCAGAATGTTGGCCTAACTCAACATTCTGTTTTTAAGTGTTTTTGTTATAAAAAGCTGAATATTTTAAAAAGTATAAAGAGTTTCAAAAAGTTGAATACAAGCTCATGTTAGACATCTCTGCTAACTTGGATGTGCGCTTAATGGACAAGCACCATGTAAATTAAAACAAACATATTTTTTTTTATGCTGCACAGCTATGCTGTGTTTTTTTCTGAACTAAAGCATTACCCCGTCCAAATTATTTGATTTGAGTAATTCAATCAAAACCAAGGATTTGTTTTATGAGCTATATTCTGTAAATTAGTTTAAGCCGGCTAAAGTTGTTTTGTATGTGCAGATTTTCATCTGAGTCGTAAAACCTGAAGTATGTGAGGAATGTAACCAGGATAGATACATATCTAATCTGTACTGAATGAAGGCTTCTAATTTAGGAGCTCAATACTTAGAATGTAAAGTTATTTGTGTCAATGTCTTTGTCCAAACGATTAGTCCATGATCAGTCTTGTGCAGGTTGAAGGCTATATCAATAGTTGTTGATATAGCCTATGGGTATAGGCTATATCAACAACTATGCAGGGTCTACTCTCACACTGCCCTCCCAAACTCCAAAACTAACCTTGGGTTGCTTTCCAATTACGCTGCCAAAGAAAAACATTAAGCAATGAGAACGTGAGCTTTGATAACTCTAATTCCTACACGCAACATCGCAATATATTAGGCCTAAAGCATGTTTTTCCAGGACTGTTAATTTGACTTAACAATAGCTTATGTAAGAGACAGGGCAGGACAGGACAGGAGTGGAAATGCCTGATAGCAGGGCTTCTTTTGGAAACAAATCTTTTCTGTATTCTTGCACGACATCTTTGGAGGGTTGTTCTTTGTCACTGTCCGCTTTCTCACACTGTGACAGTACTGGTAAACCACACTCAGACCAAAGACGGCCCAGTTACTACAGGAATGTATCAGGGCCATATTCCTCTACTGGCCCATAACAAATTGCTAATTTTCACCCAGGGTGTTTCCGGCACTGAGCCATATGTGCCACAAACAAGTCCAGATCCACAATTGTCTGCTGACTGGGTATAAGCTTTCATTGGATATGATCAATATATTTGTAGCCCCTGCCACCATTATAGTGTTGTGTTGTTGTTACAGTGTTGCTGTTGTTACAGTGTAGTGTTGTTACAGTGACAACGTGTACTCCCCCCCCCCCCCTCTCTCTCTCTCAGGCTTCCTGTGAAGCATTATCCACATACCTGACAACCACCCTCAACCCATACATTGCCAATGTGACCGCTGCCACCAAACTCTGCAGTGACGTCCTATGCCAGGGCAACGGCCGCTGTGTCAGGAAGAACTATGACTCCGATGACTACCTACACCTGAACCCCGACAACTTCCACATCCTGAAGTCAGAAGGGAAGTACCTGGCCATTGGACGGCCCTCCTACGCTGACCTCAACGCCTTAGCAGGCAGCTTCACCTGCCAGTGCTACACTGGCCAAAGCTGCTCACCCCAACTGTCATTTCCCAGGAATCAAATGGTGATTCATGTGTAGCCTGCCGGCCACTTTCATCTTAGAACAATAGACTTATACAGCGCTCATGGTTATATGGTGTGCATATAATATTGGTGTGCCATATTGACAAATCTGATCAGAGTCAATAATTATATTCATATGTTGACTGTTTTTTATTAATTCCTGCATTTTATTATTTGATTATCATTGTTATTACGTAAACCACAATGAATATACTGTGTCCAATCATTTAAGAAACAACATATCTTTGGCAAAATAAAATGATTATGATTGTTTAGGTTGTTCTTAGTGTCATTTAGTACCCTTTGGACTAGAACCTGTACAGTACATAGGTGTGTCTAGAGTCTATTCAGCTGGTTTTATGCCATGGTACAGACAGAGATGGTTCAGAAGGGAACATGTTACCACAAGTGTGTTATAACAGAATTTGTCATATACAAGATGAAATAAGTGGCTGAGTATCCCAAATTAGGTTTATACATTTCCAACATGAGCTGACTAAGCATAGAGGGAACCAGGGAAAAAACATTATTTGCGTGTCCTAACAAATACCAACGATGAGTGATTGGTGTCCAGACATTGTCCTGATACGCTTGTGTCCTCATATCTCCCTTCGGGCACTGAAAGCTCATTTTAAGCCTTTTAACATCAGTGAATCCCAATAATAAAAAGCACCCCCAGGGGAGTTGGGAGAAGAGAACTAACCTCTTCCCAGAAAGTTCAAAACAAGTTCCCACAAGTGATCGCCATGTAACTCAAGCTCCGCTGGAAGTGATCTCAGGACTTATTTAAGGACACGCTATTTAAACTCTCAGACGAGATCTGAAGTGAGGTTTATGGCAAGAGGTTAATGATTTTTCACAGGAAGAGAGGATTTTTGTGCAGTGTGAACAGCAAGGAATTTGTAAGAGAATCTCCAGAACAGGTTGGTACACCATTGATGTAAATCATTTGGCTTTTTTAACTTTGTCAACTTTGTTTTGTCTCACTTCCTCTCATGTTATAGTTTCAAGTGCTCATATTTTGTCTGGAGAGTGATCAATGATAACTGCCTCTATCTTGACCTTTAGGTAACAGACACACAAATAGACTATCAAACAAGTAAACAAGTAACTGAAATAATCTGGAAAAGTACCCTACTCAACAAAAGTGAATGTTGGATTCCACAATATGTTTTCTAACTTTGTTTTATTTGTCATATATAATAATAATATTAATATGCCACACGGGGGAAGTCTGGCGGATGTAATAGAATGAGGAATGGTATCAAATACCGTTCCTCATTCCATTCCATGCATTAAAATGAGTCCTACGATTTCTGCCTCCACCAGCCTCCCCATTGTCTCACATCAGATTGCATGACTCTATATCTCGCAAACTGTCATGGGATAGAACAAAAGTAGCCTGGCTTAAATGTGCTGTTATATCGCTACCTATAACTTGTAACTATAACCCATATATCTGTCAATTATTTTCATGTTTTTCTCCAGCGAATGTCTTAGTTACATGACCATGAAACTAGCAAAGGACTATGGTAGTTGAAGGTGCAGCTGTTATTTAATTTGGAAATGTACACGAAAAATGCAGATGGAGTCGTGCTGTCTGACCTGAGACAATGCCCACAACAATCAAAGCTGAGATCTGTGGCAATGTCCCAATGTATCCCTTTACACAACAATCTACAATTGCACTAGATCTCACAACAGATGATTCTACGATTTTTTTTTACAACCTTACTGTAATTGATCTTATAAAAAGTTGTTATTGCCATTGAGATTGACTGATCTGTCATTGTAAATACTGTGCCAAAAGCTGGTTGCTCCATCAGCCAAAATAGGAGATCTCATCTGGATGCTCTTTTGTGATGGTGCTGTGGATTATGATGTCACGATATGTGTTATGTTTACATTTGTCAACATGATATCAAACAAAAACAAAGTGTGCTGCTTTCAATTGAGAACCTTATTAAATCCCAGCCCAGCAAATAAAGGTGCCAGAGAACACATGTAAGACTTTGCTATGATAATGATTGTATTTAAAGTGCTTGCCAAACTATTGAAAAATCACTTTGATTGACTATGTTTTGTTTTGCCATCTTCAAAGGACAAGGTTTCAAAATGAATCTAGGCAGAGTCACCCTTCGTGGACGGCACCTCATAGACTTTCTCATTCTCATGACTCTCCTAGACACCAACAGGGCACTGCCCAAAACTGACCCTACCATAGATCCCGATTACCCCTTCCTCTTCATATGGAATGCTCCCACAGAAAGCTGTGAGACCAAACACGGCATGGGTCTCGACCTCTCCTACTTCCAGTTTGTCAGCAGCACTTTGAGGACCGACACCAATCAGAGCATCTCCATATTTTACACCGACCGCTTCGGCATCTTTCCGTACGTGGATGAGGACACTGGAGAAATGTACGAGGACGGCCTCCCGCAGCTGGTTGATCTACAGGAGCACCGCGAGGAAGCCGAAGACGACGTTGAATTCTACATTCCCGGAGACAAACCGGGTCTGGCCATCCTTGACTTTGAGGAGTGGAGACCGCAGTGGAGCCGCAACTGGGGAAGTAAGGACATCTATCGACAGATTTCAATCGAGACCATCAAAAACAAGACCAATGGATTATCTGATGATGAGGCTGAAGACAGAGCAAAAATTGTGTTTGAGCGCGGTGCCAAGCGATACTTTCTCAGATCCCTTAAGATTGGGAAGAGGTTGAGGCCCAATAGGCTTTGGGGATACTATCTTTACCCAGACTGCTATAACTACGACTACAACCAGCATATGACAGATTACTCCGGGAGCTGTCCTGAGATTGAGCAGGAAAGGAACGATGAGTTGCTGTGGCTTTGGGAGGAGTCCACCACCCTCTTCCCATCCATCTATCTGGAGCTGATACTAAGAGATTCCTATCAAGCCCGTCTATATGTCAGACACCGCATCCAGGAAGCTATGAGGGTATCCGTGCTCCCTAACCATAATCACTCCATCCCCATCTACGCCTTCATTCGCCCAGTCTTCAAAGATAGTGTTGATGACTACATGTCCGAGGTCAGTTGATGACCATAACACTTAACTGTCATAAAGCCTATCTACATAATTCTCATACAAATTCTGACAACCCTGTATGAAATGGGGTATAGTGTTATGATTTAATTCAAGCCACATATGGCGATTATTTGTACTTTCCACAGTATGACCTGGTGAACACCATTGGGGAGGCAGCTGCCCTAGGAGCTTCCGGGGTAATCTCCTGGGGAGACATGGACGTCGCTGAAACAGAGGTATAGACCACTTCCTGTTTCTATGCTTGTGCTTCATCCATCAATTCACAATAGAGACTGAGACTTGTCATTTTTTAAAACAATATGTAGGCTAGCTGAATTTTAGCCAATTATTTCTCCAAAGCATAACATCCAAAACACACTCAATCAAACTCAAACACAAAGAGAGAGAAAAAAGAGAGAAAAAAGTGAGAAAATAAGACCCTGTCCCTGTCCCATGGCGGGATATCCTCCCACATATGCCCCTTCTGTACAGTTCTTTCTCTCATTTACAATTCAGCAAAATAGACACCACCAAAGAAGTCCTTAATCACTTTTCACTTTTTATCCTCTTTTACCACTTTTAACAGGACTCCTGCTTCGCTGCCAGACGCCACCTGGATAAGATCATGAACCCGTACATCCTGAACGTTTCCACGGCAACACGGCTGTGCAGCGAGGCCTTATGTCAGGCAAAGGGCCGCTGTATAAGAAAACACTGGGACAGTGATGATTACCTACACCTAGACCAATACCGGTACCAGATCAAGAGGTACGGGACCGGTGACCTGGTAGTGAAGGGGACAATGTCACAGGATGATGTAGACTGGTTTGCTGAGAGATTCAACTGTTTGTGCTACTCTGAGGAGCCCTGTCAGTTCCCCATTACTCTGAATACCTTCCGCACCTTTGTCCCAAGTGAGGGGAGTCACTCAACTGCTTCTCCTACTGGCCCCAGTTGTGCATTCTGTTTGTTTTGCACAGTTGTAAATATATTGTACCCTTATAGAACTGAACTGTATGGCTTGTTCAGTTTTATCCAGGGACTCCTGAGTTTCTAGTTTGGAAGAGATATAACGATTTAATTGTTTCTGTACTTAAATCAGACCTGGGCAGAACATTTATTTGAAATGGTTTCAAATATTTAACAAACATGAGGTGTACTTGATTTAGCATGCCTTGCTTTCAGCATTTACATTTTGAAACTATACCATTACTTCAATTGTTCTTTACAAGTACACACATTCTTCAAATATTTGAAACCATTTCAAAAACGTGTTTTTCCCAGGTCTGTATTGAATACTATGAGAAGTAATTTGTAGTGCATTAAAGTGCTATGCTCCAATATTTTCAAAAATGTAGATTTAATAACCTGGTGTATTGTTTACTGATTTTTAATGGTTAGTCTACCAGCATGGATTTTGTCTTCAATCAATCTACAATCGACACTGACGTGAAAAAAATACACTACTGTCTATTTTGTAGATGATGGGGATCTTCTAATTTTCAAAATAAAGATTTTAGCACAGCAGTATTAGGATCTGTAAAGCTAATAGATATATCATGTGATATCCTATCTTGAACATCTTTACGACTGTGTGCATCAGGATTCATGATACAAACTTGGGGCCAATACCAACTGCCTGTCAAAGGAGGATTCTTGTTTCATGAACAGTGTGATCCTCACACCATGACTGTGTGAGGAGAGGGATAGTGTTTATGGTTCTGTGATAACATTGACACTACAGCAGACAGGTTAGAAGTCTGAGAAGTGAATGATTATACACTATGGCTCTTTTACATTTACAGTCATACTCCTTTCCATGGTTGGAAGCTATTACTATTTCAATTTAGTGGATTAGGACAATGAATTGAACTCATGAAATGGAAATTCCCATTAATATCAGTGGGGTTTTAATGAATGCTAAGATAAAATTTCAGTCAATATCAGTTTATTGTGTACTTTCTCTCATGACTTGATTACCATTGAATGTTCAGTACAGTTACTATTACTTTACATACACTGTACAAAATAAGGAAATACTGAAACATCTCCTGGAATGCAGTAAGTACTATTCAACAGTAGGTGGCGTCAATACTCTATTTCCACACAGTACCGTTTTTTCAAAAAAGTTAGTCAATGGACTGAATTTACTCATTGTAAGCTTCTGTGGAAATGCTGATGTTACACAACATAATATGGATGAATATAAATTCATTTTCTGATGCAAAAGCATCAGCAGTACATGTGTACTGTTTTCATACAGTGATGACAATCAAACAATGATTGACAATCACATAATATAATTATTAAACAACAAAATAATTGTCACTTCATAAAAAAGTGTTCCTCTGAACTTTTGATGTTCAGTTTATGCATTCACAGTTCTTATACTGTGCACCCACAATTCAATTCAGCTTCAATTCACAATGAAAATGTTCAACACCATGACACATCATCCACACACTGGCATGACAGGTCTGACTGTCTGTGGTTAGAGTGGGGTTACACTCATCTTAAGGGCAATTGGATGTTGTCTTTGCAACAACAGGGTGACATAAGGGACACTGACTCTCGAGGGGGAATACAAAAGAGTGTCTATAGCCAGACAGTGGGCCTACATCTGCACAGAGCATGCAACAATGACAGTGAAATCACAGGCTACTGGGTTAAGATAAATACTAGTCATTGGTCTTAGTTTAACACCTAAACAGTATTTCCATGCCCAAAGCAAAAGTAGAATACCCTTTTACCTAAATACAAAATGATCTCTGTATCATTTTCCCAGAACTGATATTTTTTGTACATGTATATGTGTGTGAGCATGTCTCTGTAACACATAACAAACTCCTGCCTGTTGCTTCCTTCATGGATTTCGTTAAGCCTGTGAAAAACCCAAGAGAGGCCTGGTGAGAGCTTGGGCTGAGAGAGCTTGGGCTATAAAGCTCCAACCCTCGATGGGATACCCAGAGAAGAAGAAGGAATCCCTTTAATCCGCTGCAGATAGATTTTATCTCCTTCTCTCCGCTCAGAGAGAGGAAACACTGATAGCCTCTTGTTTAGAAATTCAATCTCATCCATCACAAAACAGAACTTTGTATCGACATATTTGAATACAAGTTAATCTTGGTAACTATTATGCACATCTTGTCTTTCTAGAAAGCTCGTCAAAGCTTCTCAATGGAAAAAAAGACTGCGAACTAAAAATGAGTATTACAAGAGCCTGTTTACTTTAGTTTTTTCATGGGTGAAAGAAGAATGGGATAGGTTTGAAGATGGTTAACAAGCAGACCATGATATGATGTGTGGATACAAGTCAGACATCAATATGAGAACAACATTTGACAAACAGTATGTATGATAGACTACCCTTCATTTATTGGATGCTATGAATATGTAATATGTCATACATATGGATAATTAATTGGATGACTCTGCTCTGCATATCTCCCTGTCTGGAGTAAAACAACCACAACAAACAAGTATACAATAGTATACAAGGCTACATAAAGAGCAGCTGAGCAGGTGGAAGCTGGAGGTGGTGGGAAGGACGACCACACAAAACATACTCTCATAGCCAGCGCAACCGTGTCACAACTGTTGAATGCTATGGAGTAGCGTAAACTTGGCTGCTTTTAAGCCTCTGTCGCTTGAACATGTGACAATGTTTTTGCGTATGTGTAAACCTGACGGACAGCTGTGCTGTTAGAGTACCCTAACTATCTAGTGACCTAGAGTACCCTTGAACTACTGGCTGGCTTTGGGTTGCAGGGAGTGGAGGCAGATCAGGCCTTGGGTTGCAGGAGTCCAAGGCATGTCTGATGTCTCTCTCTGGGATAGAGAGCAGACAGGCTGCAGTGATGTTCTCCTCTTGTCAGAGGAGACTCCTTCTGAGCAGCCTAAAGTTAGCTTCACCACCATTGATGACTGTCTTTGGAGTTCATTGAGCTCCGCCAGGCTGGGAGTGAGCGTCAGAACCAGGGTCACTCTGTTCTGTCTTTCATGTAGAGAGCCAGAACACTGTTTGGGTTCCCTTGTCAGGAACATAGAAGACCAACTGGGAATGGAAGACTTCAGAAGAAGCCAAATATATTTTGATCTGGAAGAAATCTTTGTTGAAATTTCAGTCAACATTTTTATACTTCTACTGCCAGCGGGAGTGTAGGCGTGTTTGAGTTTGCGCGGATTTGTTTGTGTGTGCATAATTGTCAGATATCACATGCCTCTCTTGTGAGACAGTTAAATGCATACATCCACATCATAATATTTCTCTGAGAGGGAGGTGAGTGTCTATTTTCCACTACTGTCCAAGCCATGAATCTAGGTTGATGTTGGTCAACCAAATGGTGCTGATTGCCTTGTGACATTGAACAGGCGTTCAATGACACGTTGATCATACAAACACACGTATGCATGCACACACACACACACACACACACACACACACACACACACACACACACACACACACACACACACACACACACACACACACAGACATATACACACTGTTGTTGGTGTTTGGATCCAGGCAGGGCGTTGTATGCCATGGTGATTTTCCATACATCCCAGCTGCATGGAGAGATAATAATATATAGGTATCATAATTATAATTATAGGTAATTTCATTTTCACAAGGTCACTGCAGGTTACCAGGGTGCTCTATGAGAACAGCTCTCTGCTAATACACTAATGGGACCATATGGAAGATATGGACTACAGCTACAGTAACAAAAATGGTGCTGATCTATCCAATATGGATAAAGGTCTGGTGTTGCATTGAGATCCCAGCCTACCAGCCTATCCTACCACAATTGATATTATCATAATATCACAGTTGATATTATCAACTGTAAATACTGTTTTGGCACCATAGTTATTTTTGGGCTAAAAACCTGCAATTAACAGAAGCTGGCAAATGCTGGTATGATTCTGCTATGAATATAATTGTACTCTGAAATTGTATTTTGGAGACAAGAGACATGATGTGATATGTGTGTGTGGGAACCAAACTTTTTACCACTATCTTACTATTTACATGTGGCTGATACAATGACTGTTTGATCTTCCATTGTGAATGGTGATCAATGCATTCCCTCTCTCAGCCCGGAGCACTTATTTACAGTTGAATAAGCATGCTTGGTGGACATCTTAAGGATATTACATTAATAACACTGTTTGTATATTCCATGCCATTATAATGTGTATAGTTGGCCAAAAGGCTTCTTCCATCGATACTGGTCTCTGATACTCTATGGTTGGGATGGCATATAACAACACAACAGAGACGCATTCTTTAAATTTGTGGTTTAGGCCTGAGTGCACCAGCATCCTGTGTGTCCCTAAGACACGTATAGCTTTAGATTTATGGTGAAACTCACAAACTCAATCAGTTTGTTCTAATTTATTTTACCTATTAATAAATTGGTTATTTTGTATTGATTTATCCTCATTCTTCCTATTTGCCGCAATGTAACATTGTGCGCTACCATTTCTGCTAAAACAGCATGATATACGCATGACCAGGTTTTCACATCGAGTTCATTTTAATGTTAATGTTCATGTGCATAGTTGACAACACGTAGACTTGAGTCATCGTCATCAGGTATTGAACCATGCGTAAACTGTAAAAGATGTTCTTGTAATTCATGCATGGTCATAGCATATTGGGATTCTTATTGTAATCTAGGATCAGGTATGAGTGTCTGTCATGCAGGGATGAGCGAATCATTATCAATCATCATTAATCATATTACATCTTATGGTGTCATATAGCCTATAACGTAATGTTAACTTGTGTCAGTAGGTCATGTGACCACTATTATGTAGAATCCCCTTTATCATGTCTGCAACCGTCTGAAGTGTATTAGAGAATAAATGTATAATTCTTAATGTACAGTTCTTATATAATTATTTTCCTCCTCTTCATAATGGATGATTACAAAAAAGTAGAGAAGTAACATACTTGTATTTGTAAGTACAAATCCTTGAAAAATCTACTACCGTAATTTCCGGACTATAAGCCGCTACTTTTTCCCCACGCTTTGAACCTCGCGGCTTAAACAATGACGCGGCTAATTTATGGATTTTTCCCGCTTTCACAAGCTTCATGCCGCCAAAAAACTGAGCAAAAAACACATTATGTGACGGTGCTCAGTTTTTTGGCGGCATGAAGCTTTCATTAGACCAATGAAATTGCCGAACGGGTTAAGGTGAAACAATGTAACTGTTTAGATTAAATCGTGCGCGCTCAAACTTCCCATCATTCTGATTACGGTAGTCATTTTGAAAGCCAAAACAATCGCCACCGCAATGAAGTTTGAGGATTTTAGAGGTGGACCATCGTGGTGTCTCAGATTTATGAGACGTAAAGGCCTGTCCATCAGAGAACTCTACTGTGACCTCCTCCCATACAGCCAAGAACCTTGGGGTGATCCTGATAGAGAAGTCTTGGAGAGGGCAGGCTTTCCCTGGGAGGAAGAGGCTCAGTCTTGTTAAGGTTGAGCTTGAGGTGGTGGGCTGACATCCAAGCAGAAATGTCTGCAAGACACACAGAGACACGTGTTGCCACCTGCGAGTCAGAAGGGGGGAAAGACAGAAAGAGTTGAGTGTCATCTGCGTAGCTGTGGTAGGAGAAACCATGTGAGGAAATTACAGAGCCAAGAGATTTGGTATAGAGGGAGAACAGTAAGGGCCCTAGGACAGAGCCCTGGGAGACCCCAGTGGTGAGGGCTCATGGAGAGGACAGCGACATGTCACCTGTTAAGAGCGATCGGCCAGGTAGGATGCAAACCAGGATAGTGCAGTTTGTCAGAGATGTCAGAGCCAGAGAATTCTGAGAGGGTGGAGAGAAGGACCGGGTGGTTTACTCTGTGGAATACAGCGGACAGGTCCAGAAGAATGAGAACAGAGGAGAGGGAGGAACCTCGAGCAGAGTGGAGGGCCTCCGTGACAGCAAGGAGAGCAGTCTCAGTAGAGTGCCCAGCCTTAAAGCCGGATTGGTGCGATTGTTTTGAAGGAGGTATAAAGACAGTTGGTTAGAGACAGCACGTTCAAGGGTGTTAGATAAGAAGGAGAGAAGGGATACCGGTCTGTAGTTATGGACAGCAGACGGGTCAAGAGTTGGTTTCTTGAGAAGAGGGAGAGGGGATAGGATCGAGGGGGCAGGTGCTTGCCCGCTTGGATGTGACCAGTTTTAGAACATCATCAGGGAGAGGGGGGAAAAATCTGATAAACCAGAGACCGGGTGTAGCACAGTGGGTTTGGGAGGAGAGGTAGCAGTGTTGGTGAGAGGTAGAGGGAAAGAACTGACATCAACCTTCTTTTCAAAGTAAGTGACAAAGTCAACGGCAGACAGGGAGGGGGAGGAGGTGAGTTGAGGAGTGAAGAAAATGTGGAGAACAGTTTCCTTGGGTCAGAGGCAGAGGATTGAATTTTGGAATGGTAGTAAGAAGCTTTAGCAGCTGATGCAGATAAGGTGTAGTTGAGGAGGAGAGAGAGATAAGGGTCTAGGTCATCAGGGAGGCTAGTTTTTCTCCATTTCCTCTCAGCTGCCCGGAGCCCTATTCTACAAGCTTGCAGGATTTCTGACATACACTATCCCCTTTCTAATCTAGTATTGTATATACTCTGCCTCTCTCACACTCACTCTCTCTCTCTCTCTCTCTCTCTCTCTCTGTAACTCTCCAGGATGATTGACCTCTCCTTCAATTGACCCGAGCCCCAGGATGCCTGCGGTGCCCATCGGCAGTGGTGCAACCCCTCACAACGCCGTCCCCGTGGCCTGCGCCCTCACCTGCTCCTGGCTCCTGCTCCTCTTCCACGCCGCCTTCGGTCAGAAGCCCGCTAAGCTGCCCCTGGTGGGCCGCAAACCCTTCGTTGCCGCGTGGAACGTCCCGCTGGACATGTGCGCCATCAAGTACAAAGTCAACACCAACCTTGACCGCCTCTTCCACATCAGTGGCAGCCCCCGGGCTGTCCGCACAGGCCAGAATGTCACCATCTTCTACGCCAACCGGCTAGGCCGCTACCCCTTCTATACAGAGCAGGGCGCCCCCATCAATGGTGGCCTGCCGCAGAACTGCAGCCTGGAGGACCACCTCTTCAAGGCCTACCAGGACATTGGCCACTACCTCCCCTCTGAGGACTTCCGTGGCCTGGCCGTCATCGACTGGGAGTACTGGCGCCCCCAGTGGAGCCGCAACTGGCACAAGAAGGATATCTACCGACGCAAGTCGCGGGAGCTGATCTTGCGGGCGTATGTGAACGTGACGGCGGCGCAAGTCGAGGAGCTTGCACGCCGCCGATTCGAGAAGAGCGCCCAGGCGTTTATGCAGAGGACGATAGAGCTAGGGACACGCCTTCGCCCCAATGGACTCTGGGGCTTCTACCTCTATCCAGACTGCCACAATTACAACCTGCACGAGCACAACTACACAGGCTCCTGCCCTCTGCTGGAGACCCTACGCAATGACGACTTGCTCTGGTTGTGGAATAGCAGTACAGCACTGTTCCCCTCAGTAGCGATTAGGAAGAGCCAGATGAACAGTGTAAGCAACCTCCACTTCTCCCAGTACAGGGTGCTGGAGTCTCTTAGGATAGGCTCCCTTACCTCGCTGGAGTATGAGTTGCCCACGTATGTGTATCTAAGACTGGGCTACAGGGACGAGGCCATGGCCTTCCTCACCACGGTAAGACCACAACAGCACTGGCCTGAAAACTGCTCAGAAAAGGCTTGAATCAGTCATCAACTCTTGTCCTAGAGAGCTACAAGGTCTCTAGTTCAGTACTAACACATGTCATTGAACTAATCAACTAATGGTCACACTTTACATTAAGTTGTATTAACTCTGTACACTAGTAACAATATTGTATTAACATGCCAATGTCCAAACATGAACAAATGTGATTTGTAATTCACTAATGGAAAGGTTCACGTTACTGGCCCATACTAGAACAATGTTGCTTCCAAATTAGAAACTTTGTAGACATGCCTAGTGGGTTGGCAATCGTGCTCTTGAAATAAAGCACTAGACCTGGTTCGAAAAGTATTGGAAATACTTTCTAATACCTTGAGCGTTTGCTTGCACCTGCATGGAGTGCCAGATGGGCGGGGGGTGCACTTATGGGACTATTCCATTGGTTCCATTGTGTCAGGCAAACTCAGTCATGCACAGCGAAGTAATTGAAATACTTTTTGAACCCAGGTCTGGCATTCACAAACCCTACTGTACTGTAAAGCATCAGCTGTGTCTGGGCAATCCAACCTTTCTGCAAGATATCATCAGCACCACCTTGTGGATGCAGAGAACAGTTAACCCTCAATAAATCTTGCAAGAGCAAAGCAATGTGGCAAAAGACATCCTCGAAATGCAGATTATTTGGCAATTTAGAAGCAAGGAGTTAAAATGATGATAGATTTCCAAATAGATAAAAGCAAGGTGTTTTGAATTAAATGGTGGCCACATTCCAACTATTATGATTGGAGTATTACATGTATTACAATTGCTTGTTGCCCTTAATCTTGCCCCGATCACTAATATTTTGTTCATACTGTATGTATCACTTCCAATTGTTGTATCTGCTTATGTTTTGGTTACAGAAAGACTTGATCCACACCATTGGGGAAAGTGCTGCTCTGGGTGCTGCTGGTTTTGTGATCTGGGGAGACCTCAACCTCACCTCCTCCAGAGTGAGTCACATCTCCATATGGATAGTTTGTGGGGGGAAAAAAGGCAATATATACGTGCCATCTAACCTTGATGACATTCCGCTTCGCCTTTTAGGAAACAATGTATAAAATATAGGTTAATTCGATTTGCCGATGCATAGACATGCGCTGTTTTTACAACCATGGACAGCGTCATCTGTGTTCTCTGAACTCCAATAAGCTTAATTTCGCTTTTCGCCGTTTTCGCACCTTCAAAATAAAAGCGCTAGTTAAGAGGTCAATGGCAAGTGATGGGATCACAATATTTTCTCTTATTTTTGCTGCAATAATGACAAATTACCCAACAGAAAGTATGTACAATTTTGAAAAAGTAATTTTGATCTTTACAATTTACATATTGGAGCAATTACATGTAATTTTATTTATTTATGCCTATTATATTTCTATAAACTGGACTGTACAGAAATATTTTTCATCATTTCAATTAATCTCTGGTACCAGTCTACTGTGCAACAGTTCCAGAATGCAGATCAGGTGAGTTTGAGTCTAAAACGATGTCTTAGCAAATGTTACTGGCTCTTTACTGGGGCAAAAGTTCAAAGTGCTTTAGATGAACTTCATAGGGCACATACAATGGACTATACTGAAATATTTGTAAATCATTTCAATTCAGCTCTAGTACCACTCGACTTGGCAACACTTCTAGAATGCAGATCAGGTGAGTTTGTCAGTTAAAAGTGTGTTGTCTAGATTGCACAGGGAACACACAATGGACAGTAAAGGACCAATAATACTTTGTATGACAACCCTCATGGTTGAAACTCAAGTGTTATTGAGTAGATTGGTAGTAAAAGTCATATTTAGCTTTGGAATATTATTTGTGTACAGTCCATTATACGTATGTGCCATATGTAACATTACATGTAACTGCACAAATATGTACATTATAATGATCAAAATAACTTTTTTGAAATTGTACATACTTTCTGTTACGTAATATTTCCTTAATTCATGAAATATTATTATATTTCTATTAAATATTGTAATCCCATCACTTTACAGTGATCTATTACTTTGCGCTTTTATTTTGAAGTCACGAAAACGAAACCGGAAGTCTTATTGTAGGAATGTGCCGTTCAGAGAACAGCTCTGTATAAGAAGGGTGAGGAGATGTTGCTGGACCAGACACACCCTCTTAGCAGCGAGTATGAGCTATTACCATCTGGACGTAGGCATAGGTCCTCTCACGACCAAAAGAGCCCTTAACAGCTTTGTGCCAACATCAATAAGACTTTTAAATGAGCACTGATTGAACATTGTACTTTGTATTTATCATGTAAACTGTATCTGTGTTTGTAATGTGTTGTATATACAGTAAAGCTGTTATGTATGTATTGTGTAAACAAAGTCAATCTATCTATTTATCTTTACATTCTGTAGATGGGGCAGACCATAGTTACCGTAGTTGACAATCGTCAACAAAATGTTAAGACAAAATGAAGACAAATGATAACCTAGAGGCTTACTCTAATTGTGGATAATATTAGCACTGACTGCATTTCAAGAATGAGTCATGTAAAATGTCACAATTATAGTATATTGTTGTGTATCATGTATCGACAGGCCTTAGGCTTTGGAATAACGGCAGATTAGTTCAAAGGTTCATATTATGCTCAGTTTTTAGTTTTGTCTTTCTTCAAGACAGAACTCATACAGTATGTCATACAACAATGTGCCATACTCTTTGTTTTTGTAATGCTAATTCTGGGGTTTGAATTATGTGTTGCCAATTGGGGGTATCAGATTATCTGATAGACTAGCAATGAAACTTTAAATTTCAAAAGCTGTATGTTCTTATGTAAGTACCCTGGTTTATTATAGTGCCCAACAAATTTAGCACCCCTATGATGTGACGCCTGGCTGACTCCCCATTCTCTCCATCTCCCATCCCCAGCACAACTGCACCAAGGTGAAATCCTTCCTCAGCCATCGCCTGGGCCAGTACATCACCAACGTGACGCACGCTGCCGAGGTCTGCAGCGACTTCCTGTGCCAGACCAACGGCCGCTGCGTCCGCAGGGACCCCCGTGCCCAGCACTACTTCCACCTGAGCGGGGATAGCTACCACATCCAGCCCTTGGGCGACAGCGACTTTGTGGTCACCGGGTGGCACTCGCAACACGAGCTCCAGCTCTTGGCCGAAAGGTTTCGCTGCCACTGCTACGAGGGGTACGCCGGGGAGAAGTGTGATAGTCTGAACAAGGTGGAAGTGGAGGAAAAGACAGAGGAGGGGGGAGAGGTGGATGTGGGGAAAGGAGGGGAGGAAGAAGGGAGAGAGGAGGAAGAGGGCCGAGAGAAGGAGTACAAGGAGAGCTCCGCTCCACAAACTGGGAGCGCCTTTGGATTGGTGGTGTTGCTTCTCATACTGAACTTATTGGTTGTGGTGGCGGTGGTATGATCATGGCACTTTAGGTGGGCTGGGTTTTTGGTAATATGGGAGACAGAGCTTGAAGTCACTGTTATGTGTAATGCTGTTGTGTGAGAGTCCCTCATAAGAGCTTACAATACCTTTATAAGCAATGTACTTTCATAAACACTGCAGAAACATTCACCAACATACAGTGCTCTCCATACTGTATGTATTGAAATGAGGAAGCATTTTGTGTTCTTTTAGGTCTATACTCCAACAGTTTGGATTTGAAATCAAACAATTACTATGGGGTCAAAGTAGAGATTCTCAGCTTTTTTCCTTTGCATGCAATAACTGCCTGAAGTCTGCGACCCACTGACCCCACCAGATGCTAGGTATGTTCTCTGGTGATACTCTGCCAGGCCTGTACTGCAGCCATCTTCAGTTGTTTGTTTTGAGGTCTTTTTGCCTTAACTTCCCTCTTCAGCAAATGAAATACATGCTCCATTGGATTTAAATCTGGAGATTGACTTGGCTCTAGAACTTTCCACTTTTTGGCCCTGAAAAACTCCCTAGTTGTTATGGTAGTAAGTTTGGGGTCATTGTGTTGCTGTATGATGAAGTGCCGTCCAATGCATTTGCCTTTGCCCGTACTTCAGCAGACGAGATGTTTCTGTACACTTCAGAATTCATCCTGCTGCTGCCGTCAGCAGTTACATCATCAATGAAGACAAGTGAGCCAGTTCCAGTGGAAGCCATACATACCAAAGCCATAACACCCCCTCCATCATATTTCACTGATGAGGTGGTATGCCAGGGATTTTGGCCAGTTCCTTTTTTTCTCCACACTTCACACTTTTTGCCATCCTTCTGGAACATGTTAATCCTTGTCTCATCACAAGACTTTTTTTTTCTCCAGAACCCTGCAGGCTCTTTTAGGTACTTTTCAGCAAACTGTAACCTGGCTATCTGTTTTCTATTGCTAACTAGTGGTTTGCACCTTGCAGTGTAGCTTCTGTAGTTCTGCGGATGGTAGTCTCTGACACATTCATGCCTACCTCCTGGAGAGTGTTCCTGATCTGTGGGACATATCGCTTTGGGGGTTTTCTTAATTATGGTGAGCATTCTTCGGTCATCCACTGTAGAAGCCTACCAGGCCATTTGCGATTGCTGAGCTCACCAGTGTTTCTCTTCTTTTGGATGAATGTCCAAACTGTAGATGTTGGCAAGCCTAAGGTTTTGGCTATGTTTATGATAGTTTATTTTAGATTTCTCAGCTCAATATTGGTGTCCTTGACTTGCATTGACAATTATTTGGTCTTCATGTTGACAGACACCAGTAGCAGACTCCAAAGGAAAAAGTAAAGGCTAGAATCAGTACTAGACATTGACAGTTCTCTTATGGCTGCACAAATGATGTGACGGAACACACCTAACCTGACTAACCAGAAACACCTGTCAAGCCAATTTTCCAATACTACTAGTCCCCTGAAATAGGGGACTATGTATAAAAGGGGTTGTAATTTCTAAATGGTGAAAAAAACATTTAATTAAAGCTGATTATCTCAACTTTAATCTCATCTACTTTAACCTCACCTTGTTTGATTTACAATCCACACTGTTGGAGTATAGAGCTAAAAGAAGAAGACAAAATGCTTCCTCTTTCCAATACTTATATTTTTTTATGTTATGCTTATGATTACATCATGCATTACTTATGAATGTCGTATGAAGTTCCTTTGCAGGGCTTTTGTATGTAGGTGTTGCCTTTGGATGATTAACACTTGAATCCTCTGTCCTATAGCTTACTTTATACCGCCACAAGACCAATTGAAGCAATTGGACCAATGGGCTATTTTTTCTGACATAGGTAATTTTGCCTTTAGGCATGCACTGCCCCCTTGACCAGCAACAGCATTTATCAACTGCAAGCAGAGGTAACATTGCAGCCCTAGCTATTGAAATATACTGTAAGCACTGACAATGACATGATATGGCTTATACAGTACCATGGCCTCTTGCCCCAGTCTCACCAAATATTGTTCAGTTATACAGTACTTAGCAATAACAATGTAGCAATAACAATGTTTTACATTAAGTGTTTATTTTTTATAATCATGCTATACCATTGAATACAAAAACATCATGCAACTTGACTAATAATATGACTTGACACAGTACTGTCGATAGGCCTATAGGAACATTATGTATAGAACATGGGTGGTGTGAGGTGTCACCATTTGCTCCTTTCCCACACCCTTTCAGCAAAAGTTGGTGAACAACCAAAGCTATGTTTAGACTGAATATGTCATCGACTCAGAGGTGTACATGGTATGTTCAAAAAGGACCAAAGCCTTATAACTCGGATAAGCTCAGATAGGCAGTGATAACACTCGCCAGCATTTTAAAAGGTATGTATCTCAGAACCTTCTGCTATTGCGCCTCAATAGTACCATAGTACCAACTTCTCAATTCTACCTACTGCAGTAAGTCTGATGTTGTACTGAAGTTATTTTCTTTTTGAAGTGTCTATCTTCCAACCAGGTAACTCTCAAGACTGTGTGAAACTGTATTAAGACATGTTTGTGTAAAACCATTTTTGTATACAGTAATACTTGACTTTAATACCGTTATGTTATTGGTTGCAGATGGACTGTTCACAAGTTCACTGACAAAGAAAAAGGAAAATCATTATAAGAGGATATGATAAGGGTGTGTTACCATAACTTCCTTGGTTTATTACCAGGGCAGTGCTGCCTGGATAGTTTAAGACTGAACCCAGTGGCAATGAAAATATGTCAGGGTCTAACTCAGGTGTAATTGGATCACCTGCAGTTTAATCTTGCTTGCAATGTACCAATTCAGGTACAGTAATGGCGAAGGGATATGTTCCCCTAGCTTCTGCAACAAATTAGAGCCAGGCATTCAAGGTTTACGATCGTGCCGAAATCAAGCGTGCCAGGAAATCACGAGCGCACATGCTGTGTTTCTAGATTACATCAATATGTCAATAACATTTCCACATCCATGCCAATATTGAGCAACATGCTTTGTTATGTTAGGCTATGTGATATTTTAATTTGTAGTGACTATTATTCAATATGTAGCTGAATGTATAATGGCCTTGTTTTGCACACAATAAATGTAGGTTCATTAGGACTCTGACACCCGTGATCTGTGATCATCTGAAATCTTCATTCTTGCAATGCACTCACACATCTCTGCTGTTAGAAATGCAGTGATTATAAATATGATATAAGGTTTCTGATAAGCATACAGTAGGCTTCAGCTCAAACTCTTCTGGGAAAACACAAAACAGCTGTTATGAACGGAGTTGTGACCTGTAGCAAGCAACCAATGTATTTCCCACATACTCATATTCTTTCAATATATATATATTTGTTAAGTCGACTCATCATATAGGCCAACACGTCGAGAAATCCACAGCTGTCCCTTTTGAATGAATTGTATGATAACCAAGTAAACCGGGCTTATCTTGTAGACTACACCTTTATTTTATAGGCCATTTAGCTGACGATTTTATCCAAAGCAACTTACATTGCAATGAGTACATACATTTTTCAGCATATATGTTCAAATTACATTTCCAACTTGCATCAAAAGGAACATTTCTTGATCGGATGTGTATGCATGGAATGATAATTAAGTGTGGTGTGTACTCAGGCAGCTATACTGTAAACGGCTTGGCATGAAACACTTCATAAAACAGTTTGGGGTTGGAACCTGGGAACAAGCTTTGATCCTTCCGCACATGAACTAGATCTACTTGGACAGGTGTCAGACATTGAATTGAGCAGCAGCATACTCTGCAGCATACTCTGTTTAACTAATCTCAAGCCCTTATCTTCATTGCAAGTGGGATAAATTGTTACCAGGCTGTTACCGAAACTTCTATTCCAAGGAAGTTACCGCTATGTAGCCGCTAACATGCTAAGGATGGGCTAGATGGGCTATGGTCACTTGGGACATGCTGCCAGAGCTCTGAATACAGTCATCATGCTACAAGCATACCAGGCACATCTCCTGGGAGACCACCAGGCGATATCCGACAACCAGGATACCGTTGTGATGCTGGAAGAGGCCTGAATTACCACATACCTCATTCTTCACCTCTCTCACTGCTCTGTTTTAGGTTTCGGATGGAGCATGAGCCCATCAGTGCTGGCACTGCTGGCCCAGTGACTCAATCTTGTCACCCAGATGCGGAAAGACAGGTATTTATTACCTGAAAGGGGGGCAGGACTTCCTACCAAACACTGGCAGCCGTCAAGGCTTGTGAAAGGTTGTGAAAGGTCTTCAGCTGGTCTCACAACAGACTCCATTAGCAAACAACAGACTCTGCATCCCGAGGCAGCCTTCATTGTCGCGGGTGACTTCAATCACTCCAACTTAAAGACTGTACTGCCCAAATTCCACCGAAATGTCTCATGCCCCACCAGAGGAGACAGGACATTGGACCAAGTATACACCAGCATGGCTGATGCGTACAAAGCCGTTCCCCTCCCCCACCTAGGTCAATCAGACCACCTCTCATTGTTCCTACTGCCCAAGTACTCAGCACTCATCAAACGAGTGAAACCTACAGTGAGGACAGTCAAGGTCTGGCCAGAGGGAGCTGACTCAGCGCTCCAGCAGCGTTTTGGAAACACTGACTGGGGTGTGTTTGCCACTCAGGCCACCCATGACTCCCACACGGACATTAATTCATATGCCTCATCTGTTTTGGACTACATCAATTCCAACATCAGCAGTGTCACCACACTCAAGCGGATCACCACTTTCCCTAATCAGAAGCCATGGATGAACAGTGAGGTCCAACTCCTGCTGAAGGCACGCGACATTGCCTTCAGATCAGGGGATGCTCGGGCCTATAGCTCATCCAGGGCTAATCTGCAGAGGGGCATCAAAAAGGCCAAGCACAACCACAAGCTGAGGATAGAGGATCACTTCAGAAACAACTCTGACCCCCGACGCATGTGGCAGGGCATCCAGGCCATCACTGACTACAAACCAACTAACACCTCACCCCTCTCCGTTGACGCCTCCCTCCCTGATGAGCTGAACCACTTCTACGGCCGCTTTGACAGGGACAACAAGGAGGTGGCCATCAAGGCTGTGCTCCCTGCGGATCACCAGCCCCTCACTCTATCTCCCACCGACGTGTGTGCGGCACTGAGCAGGACTAACGCACGCAAGGCTGCTGGTCCTGATGGGATCCCCGGACGCGTCCTCAGGGCCTGCGCTGTGCAGCTGACTAAGGTTTGGACTGACATATTCAACCTGTCCCTAGGCCAAGCAGCTGTCCCCGCGTGCTTCAAAACCACCTCCATCGTGCCGGTGCCAAAACACTCCACTGCAACGAGCTTAAATGACTTCCGACCAGTGGCACTCACGCCCATCATCATGAAGTGCTTCGAGAGGCTGGTCTTAGCTCAACTCAAGACCTGCCTACCACCCACACTGGACCCCTTTCAATTCGCCTACCGGCAGAACAGGGGTACAGAGTATGCCATTTCAACGGCACTTCACTCCGCCCTGTCCCACCTCGACAAGACTAACTCTTATGTGAGAATGCTGTTTATTGACTTCAGCTCAGCATTCAACACCATCATCCCCTCCAAACTGATCTCCAAACTCAGGCAACTGGGCATCAACCCCTCCCTCTGCAACTGGATTCTAGACTTCCTGACCAACAGGCCGCAGTCTGTTAGGCTTCACAACCACACCTCCTCAACCCTCACCCTGAACACCGGCGTTCCACAAGGCTGTGTGCTGAGCCCCCTCCTTTACTCCCTCTTCACCTACGACTGCACACCTGTACATGGCTCAAACACCATTGTTAAGTTTGCAGACGACACAACGGTGATCGGTCTCATCAGCAACAACGATGAGTCGGCCTACAGGGAGGAGGTCCAGCACCTAACAGTGTGGTGCAACGACAATAACCTGGCTCTCAACACCAAGAAGACCAAAGAACTCATTGTGGACTTCAGGAAGTCTAAAGCTGGCGCACACACCCCCATCCTCATCAACGGGACTGAGGTGGAGCGAGTCACCAGCTTCAAGTTTCTGGGTGTCCACATCTCTGAGGACCTCTCCTGGACCCTCAACACCTCCACCCTGATAAAGAAGGCTCACCAGCGTCTCTTCTTCCTGAGGAGACTAAAGAAGGTCCATCTATCTCCTCAGATCCTGGTGAACTTCTACCGCTGCACCATCGAGAGTATCCTTACCAACTGTGTCACAGTATGGTATGGCAACTGCTCGGCATCGGACCGGAAAGCACTGCAGAGGGTGGTGAAAACTGCCCAACGCATCACCGGTTCCTCACTCCCCTCCATCGAGGCTGTCCAGGGCAAACGATGCTTGCGTAAGGCACGCAGCATCGTCAAGGACATCTCTCACCCCAACCATAGACTTTTCACCCCACTCCCCTCCGGGAGGCGCTACAGGTCTCTCCGCAGCTTCTTCCCTGCGGCTGTCACCCTGCTGAACTCGAACACTACACCTACCTGACAACCTACTACCCCTGCAACCCCCACCCGGACAATTGCACTATTGCACTATTACTCCCCTCCCCTGCTCTTACTCAATACCACTGCTCTTCTGTACATACCTGTCCATACTGTTCATACTGTTCATAATGCACATAATGCACATATCCTATATTTTCTTTAATACTACTGCACATACTGTACATACTTGTTTATACTGTTTATACGGCATTCCATATTTATATTTATTCTGCATCTACCTTATGTTACTGTTAATACATATATACTGCTAGACTGCATTACCCATACAGCTCATATGCTGCGACACTGCTCATACTGTAACTATTTATTCTGCTATAATGCTACTGTTACTCATATACTGCTATACTGCACTGCTATATTATACTGCTTATATTATACTATATTATACTGCACTACTACTGATCATATATTGCACTACCTGTAAATACTGTTCATTGCACTTTCTGCTATTTTGCACTTCTGGTTAGACGCTAACTGCATTTGGTTGTCTCTGTACTTGTACTCTGCACAATGACAATAAAGTTGAATCTAATCTAATCTAATCTAATCACGTGGAGGCGTATCCCCATAGCAATGGAATGGCCAGTTCCCTTCCTTCAGGGAACAGTGGTTATATACATAACCTTACGTTCTCCCATGCAAATATTGCTGATAAAGAAACACTGATATCCTTTGCGCACTCAAGAGGTCAGGTGCTCTGAAGGGCACCTGTGTTTTCCAGAGTACACAAAAGAGATAGGAGAGAGCAGTGCCTACATTACTAGCAGGCATACTCGTATGATTATGCAACTGTTCTCCTTCCCAAAACCTGCAACCTGACTTGAGGCATGAAAGTTCAAATGTATCTTCTAAAGTTGCTCTATCTTTGAAAAGACTAGAAGATGTACTCTCTTGCACATTTTTCTCCTCTTTGTCCGTGCCTTGAAAACAAGCAAGGAATGTGTCAGTAACAGGTGCATTACAGGACACATATAGAACATTCTAATAGTTGTATTATCCAATCTAGCTCAGAGCTTGCATGGACATAATGATAGGTTTTTGTCGAGACCAGAGACTTAACAGGCATGATGTATCATCACCTATAATTTGCAGATACCAGGACAAGTATGTACTGACAGGCTCAAATAGTGCAAATTTGAACCTTATACATGTAAGTCCTTGCTCTGCCCTCTCATGTTCTAATCAGTGTATTAAACATTGCAGTCGATTACAATCATTTGTGGAACCATACGGAAAAAGTACTTGAGTGATACAGTATATCATAGTGTACAACAAAGCGTACCATGTTTAACAAGCACTTGAGACAAGATCACATCAAATGCAATAGATTACCCCCATGGTATAAAAGATGGTTCTCTTCTGTGCTAGTGTATTACACACAGGTAAGTCACCGTCAACCCATCTTTTGGTGGTATCTTTTTGAGAGTATTTCTATCAACAGCTGGTCATTTGCTTGTCATTCGCTGTCATGAATTTACCTTAAGTGATGCCTTTCATTCAAATGATTCAGTAGTTATAAGGTTCAAAGCTTGTTAAAGATACACAAAAGGTAGGAATGTGATGGGCGGGAATATATGGGATATGTGTTTGTGAAAATGTCTGGGGAACCACATTGTCATGTAAAGGATTTTGGAATGCCCTTATATATTATCCAACAGCGGCTTCTTTTATATGGTGCCATAACCCTTTGTTCCCTGTTCTCACAGAAATATTGGGTATTTTTTATAAAAGAGGATTCACCATGGACCGGCACTTACAGGTGAGAGGGTGCATTCCACAGTTTCTCCCCGCACTCATCTTCTACCTTCTGGGGTGCATAGGTTTTGCCATCCCCCTACAAACAACGGAGCCCCCTCTGTTTGATGATCATCCTTTTGTGGCTATATGGAACGCTCCAACCAAAGTATGCCAGAAGCTGGAGATCCAATTGGACACCTCGTCCTTCCAGGCCGTGACCACACCTGCTGCCGTACCTGGTCAGCTCCTCACGCTTTTCTACGTCGGCCGCCTGGGCCTGTACCCTTACGTTAACCCTGTCACCCATGAAGAGTTTAACGGTGGAATCCCCCAAAAGGGTGACCTGAATGCCAGCCTGGCGAAGGCCCGTGAGGACATCGATTACTACATGCCCTCTATCTCAACCCAGGGACTAGCCGTCATTGACTGGGAAGACTGGCGCCCTCTATGGAACAGAAATTGGGGGTCGAAGGATATTTACCGCAAACTGTCCATGTCCTATGCTCAAGAGCAGGACCCCTCATTGCCACCACAGCAACTAACCTCAGAGGCCACGATGCAGTTTCAGACTGCCGGTCAAAGCTATATGGAGGAGACCATGATGCTGGGTATCAGGCAGCGGCCTCAACAGCTATGGGGGTTCTACCTGTTCCCTGACTGCTATAACTATGGCTGGGAGCCGGGTTACACAGGAAGGTGCTCAGAGAAGACCAAGAGCCAGAACGATGAACTGCTTTGGCTGTGGGAGTCCAGTACGGCCCTCTACCCGTCCATCTATCTATCAGAATCCATGAGAGACACCCAAAATGCCGCACTCTTTGTTCGAAATCGTGTCCAGGAAGCGATGAGGGTTGCAGCTCTGCCCAAACGCTCTTCCACTGTGCCGGTATATGTGTACTCGCTCCCACTCTACCGTGACAATAGCAAACTATTCCTGAGCCAGGTGAGGATATCAAAGAGTTCATCAAATTTAATATCAAGTACTATATGTTATCAATAGATAAGATAGGGTAAGAGTAATCCTTCGTAATACTGTAGATTTTATAAGACAGTAAAGCATAAGAACATGACACGTGGTACATACATACAGTAGATATGTTTCATATGGCAGTTTTATCCTGTCCAAAAAACTATGTTGTGGGGGGACATGCAGCGTTCGGCCTGTAGAGGGAGCTACAGGACCGTGGCCAGGGTTACGTCAGCGAGGCTCCGTTGCACACCTGTTGCAAATGAAGCCTCGTTGACTAGATGGTTTAAGATGTGTGTGCCTCGGCGTTCGGGGGGAGGAAAAGGGCGACTGGAAAGTCGCCGAGTGTGTTGAAAGACTGGAAACTAACGAACTTTATGAATAAACGGGACCTTTCCCTCACCACACCACTGCGTCTGCCTCTCTGTGTACAACGGACATTGTTACATATGTCCAACTACCTCATATACAAAATCTGTCTGTTTGATCATCCACAGGAGGATCTGGTCAGAAGCATCGGAGAGACTGCAGCTCTAGGGGCGTCAGGGTCAGTGCTATGGGGAGCCAGTGCAGACTATACTGACCAGGTAACCTCACTACTTATCTATTATATAATTATCTAAGCAAGAGGGGAGTGCAACCCATTTCAGCTCGCAGTTCTGGGCCCTTTGTCGTGATTTTGGGCTCAAACTAACCAGGCTTGCCTGTAAGCAGCGATTGCAAGCAAACTCTCGAATTACATGATACATTCAAAATGCCACAATTCAAGTTGCCCAGACCAAGTCTCCCAAAACTTGCAACCTCTGACTTGCCAACACACGTGACCGTCTCCTCAAGTAAATGCTATTGAAAAGCTAGCAATTCGACAGCGCTGGTGGAGGTATTTGAACTTGAGGAGTGAGTTTTACCATCTCAACTCGGTTACAGTCACCCCTCTAAACACTGAGAAAACGTGTTCTTTATTTGAAGGAGAAGACAAACTACTTCTTACTTTTAGCTATTTATTTATATGTCAGAATTATAGGCTTGTACAAGGACCACTTTTGGCGAAGAAAATCACAGTCAGCAAGCTGTTAATCTGTAACCAACCTTCCAAAAATGGATACATTCAAAATGTCAAACGAAGCATTTTACAGTAAACAAATTGATTATGATTGGCTATTTGGTTGGGGAGGAGCCGCGGTTTAGACTTGGCTCTCCTCTCGTTGGTGTTTTAGGCTGGTCCCAGCCCCTGACACACGATCCGTTCCAAGTAGAGATATCGCCGGTCCGTTCCCTCTGGGGAACGAGTTGACCTGTTGAAGAAAACATACACCTACTCTGATTTGTCCTTTCCTATCCTAGTATTTTTCCATTACATCATTCTTGTGTTTTGGGTGTGTTGCAACATCCATCTTGATGACCTGACCCTAACCTCTTCTTGTATTAATCCAATGTACCATGGAACTAATGCTTGATTCATCTCTCATTTATCAACAGGCCATCGCATTAGTAAATTTCAGATGATTAAAAAACATATTAATTCAATTGATTTGCATATGGAATATCAAATACAATTAGTCAATTTAATCACCCTAAATAAAGAACTGAATAGCTTTTATTTACTCGTCTGCTACTGAGCATTATAATGCAACTGTTTTTATAAAAATAATTTCTAACAACACCACAGCAAGCTCAGCCATCGAGCTGAGCCCAACTGCGTATCCGGATCACAGGCATCAATGAAACAGATTTTGCAAGTTGTGCATTTGTGTATTTATAAATACATGTGTATTTGAACTTGAGGAGTGAGTTTTACCATTTCAACTCAGTTACATAAAGAGAGTCAAAACTGTGAATGGAAGTTCTTTAAGTGGATTCAATCGACACATTTTAAAGTTGAATTGAGGTGTCAAGCTTAAAATATGGATACATTTTAGACAGATAGATAGATTGGTTAAGTAGCTGAGAGTGTTTTTAGTTGAGTGTAACTGGTGCCAACCGAGTGTATTGTTGTGTAATCATTCTAAGAACTACTATTATCTGATATAATATTGTAGCGAACGGCGGGGTAGAGTAGCTTGCCTTAAGCGGGCATCGCAACCTTCCGCTTACAAACCGGCCGCGCTAGCCACAACACCAAGAGAGTTAACTCCCTTGGCGGAGTTGCTAACGCGGCTGGTTTGTAAGCGAGCTGAGAAACTTACCTCATGTTTATTGCAAACCCTTACTGTTAACTGGTTTAGGCAGCTAACTACTGGTCATTGACCAGGTTTGTAAATCTCTGCTGTTCAACGTACGACGAGTCAAAAAGTATGAAAAATATATACTTAAAAAATGTAAATATATATATTTTTTCTAGTTGGTACTTTTATGTCATATCACTGTAATATCAAATCATGTCGCCAATTATGACAGTTTAATTGAGTAGGGTTTTACCAGTAGTGTGGACGAGAGAAGGCTGCCCTTGCCCTCCAGCGGAAAATTGGAACGTTCACACCCTATTATGACATTTTTAATGATAAGAGTTCTGAAAGTTCCATCGCAATTGCAGTATGGGGCTCTCAGAATGTTGGCCTAACTCAACATTCTGTTTTTAAGTGTTTTTGTTATAAAAAGCTGAATATTTTAAAAAGTATAAAGAGTTTCAAAAAGTTGAATACAAGCTCATGTTAGACATCTCTGCTAACTTGGATGTGCGCTTAATGGACAAGCACCATGTAAATTAAAACAAACATATTTTTTTTTATGCTGCACAGCTATGCTGTGTTTTTTTCTGAACTAAAGCATTACCCCGTCCAAATTATTTGATTTGAGTAATTCAATCAAAACCAAGGATTTGTTTTATGAGCTATATTCTGTAAATTAGTTTAAGCCGGCTAAAGTTGTTTTGTATGTGCAGATTTTCATCTGAGTCGTAAAACCTGAAGTATGTGAGGAATGTAACCAGGATAGATACATATCTAATCTGTACTGAATGAAGGCTTCTAATTTAGGAGCTCAATACTTAGAATGTAAAGTTATTTGTGTCAATGTCTTTGTCCAAACGATTAGTCCATGATCAGTCTTGTGCAGGTTGAAGGCTATATCAATAGTTGTTGATATAGCCTATGGGTATAGGCTATATCAACAACTATGCAGGGTCCACTCTCACACTGCCCTCCCAAACTCCAAAACTAACCTTGGGTTGCTTTCCAATTACGCTGCCAAAGAAAAACATTAAGCAATGAGAACGTGAGCTTTGATAACTCTAATTCCTACACGCAACATCGCAATATATTAGGCCTAAAGCATGTTTTTCCAGGACTGTTAATTTGACTTAACAATAGCTTATGTAAGAGACAGGGCAGGACAGGACAGGAGTGGAAATGCCTGATAGCAGGGCTTCTTTTGGAAACAAATCTTTTCTGTATTCTTGCACGACATCTTTGGAGGGTTGTTCTTTGTCACTGTCCGCTTTCTCACACTGTGACAGTACTGGTAAACCACACTCAGACCAAAGACGGCCCAGTTACTACAGGAATGTATCAGGGCCATATTCCTCTACTGGCCCATAGCAAATTGCTAATTTTCACCCAGGGTGTTTCCGGCACTGAGCCATATGTGCCACAAACAAGTCCAGATCCACAATTGTCTGCTGACTGGGTATAAGCTTTCATTGGATATGATCAATATATTTGTAGCCCCTGCCACCATTACAGTGTAGTGTTGTTACAGTGACAACGTGTACTCCCCCCCCCCCCCCCCTCTCTCTCTCTCTCAGGCTTCCTGTGAAGCATTATCCACATACCTGACAACCACCCTCAACCCATACATTGCCAATGTGACCGCTGCCACCAAACTCTGCAGTGACGTCCTATGCCAGGGCAACGGCCGCTGTGTCAGGAAGAACTATGACTCCGATGACTACCTACACCTGAACCCCGACAACTTCCACATCCTGAAGTCAGAAGGGAAGTACCTGGCCATTGGACGGCCCTCCTACGCTGACCTCAACGCCTTAGCAGGCAGCTTCACCTGCCAGTGCTACACTGGCCAAAGCTGCTCACCCCAACTGTCATTTCCCAGGAATCAAATGGTGATTCATGTGTAGCCTGCCGGCCACTTTCATCTTAGAACAATAGACTTATACAGCGCTCATGGTTATATGGTGTGCATATAATATTGGTGTGCCATATTGACAAATCTGATCAGAGTCAATAATTATATTCATATGTTGTTTTTTATTAATTCCTGCATTTTATTATTTGATTATCATTGTTATTATGTAAACCACAATGAATATACTGTGTCCAATCATTTAAGAAACAACATATCTTTGGCAAAATAAAATGATTATGATTGTTTAGGTTGTTCTTAGTGTCATTTAGTACCCTTTGGACTAGAACCTGTACAGTACATAGGTGTGTCTAGAGTCTATTCAGCTGGTTTTATGCCATGGTACAGACAGAGATGGTTCAGAAGGGAACATGTTACCACAAGTGTGTTATAACAGAATTTGTCATATACAAGATGAAATAAGTGGCTGAGTATCCCAAATTAGGTTTATACATTTCCAACATGAGCTGACTAAGCATAGAGGGAACCAGGGAAAAAACATTATTTGCGTGTCCTAACAAATACCAACGATGAATGATTGGTGTCCAGACATTGTCCTGATACGCTTGTGTCCTCATATCTCCCTTCGGGCACTGAAAGCTCATTTTAAGCCTTTTAACATCAGTGAATCCCAATAATAAAAAGCACCCCCAGGGGAGTTGGGAGAAGAGAACTAACCTCTTCCCAGAAAGTTCAAAACAAGTTCCCACAAGTGATCGCCATGTAACTCAAGCTCCGCTGGAAGTGATCTCAGGACTTATTTAAGGACACGCTATTTAAACTCTCAGACGAGATCTGAAGTGAGGTTTATGGCAAGAGGTTAATGATTTTTCACAGGAAGAGAGGATTTTTGTGCAGTGTGAACAGCAAGGAATTTGTAAGAGAATCTCCAGAACAGGTTGGTACACCATTGATGTAAATCATTTGGCTTTTTTAACTTTGTCAACTTTGTTTTGTCTCACTTCCTCTCATGTTATAGTTTCAAGTGCTCATATTTTGTCTGGAGAGTGATCAATGATAACTGCCTCTATCTTGACCTTTAGGTAACAGACACACAAATAGACTATCAAACAAGTAAACAAGTAACTGAAATAATCTGGAAAAGTACCCTACTCAACAAAAGTGAATGTTGGATTCCACAATACGTTTTCTAACTTTGTTTTATTTGTCATATATAATAATACTATTAATATGCCACACGGGGGAAGTCTGGCGGATGTAATAGAATGAGGAATGGTATCAAATACCGTTCCTCATTCCATTCCATGCATTAAAATGAGTCCTACGATTTCTGCCTCCACCAGCCTCCCCATTGTCTCACATCAGATTGCATGACTCTATATCTCGCAAACTGTCATGGGATAGAACAAAAGTAGCCTGGCTTAAATGTGCTGTTATATCGCTACCTATAACTTGTAACTATAACCCATATATCTGTCAATTATTTTCATGTTTTTCTCCAGCGAATGTCTTAGTTACATGACCATGAAACTAGCAAAGGACTATGGTAGTTGAAGGTGCAGCTGTTATTTAATTTGGAAATGTACACGAAAAATGCAGATGGAGTCGTGCTGTCTGACCTGAGACAATGCCCACAACAATCAAAGCTGAGATCTGTGGCAATGTCCCAATGTATCCCTTTACACAACAATCTACAATTGCACTAGATCTCACAACAGATGATTCTACGATTTTTTTTTACAACCTTACTGTAATTGATCTTATAAAAAGTTGTTATTGCCATTGAGATTGACTGATCTGTCATTGTAAATACTGTGCCAAAAGCTGGTTGCTCCATCAGCCAAAATAGGAGATCTCATCTGGATGCTCTTTTGTGATGGTGCTGTGGATTATGATGTCACGATATGTGTTATGTTTACATTTGTCAACATGATATCAAACAAAAACAAAGTGTGCTGCTTTCAATTGAGAACCTTATTAAATCCCAGCCCAGCAAATAAAGGTGCCAGAGAACACATGTAAGACTTTGCTATGATAATGATTGTATTTAAAGTGCTTGCCAAACTATTGAAAAATCACTTTGATTGACTATGTTTTGTTTTGCCATCTTCAAAGGACAAGGTTTCAAAATGAATCTAGGCAGAGTCACCCTTCGTGGACGGCACCTCATAGACTTTCTCATTCTCATGACTCTCCTAGACACCAACAGGGCACTGCCCAAAACTGACCCTACCATAGATCCCGATTACCCCTTCCTCTTCATATGGAATGCTCCCACAGAAAGCTGTGAGACCAAACACGGCATGGGTCTCGACCTCTCCTACTTCCAGTTTGTCAGCAGCACTTTGAGGACCGACACCAATCAGAGCATCTCCATATTTTACACCGACCGCTTCGGCATCTTTCCGTACGTGGATGAGGACACTGGAGAAATGTACGAGGACGGCCTCCCGCAGCTGGTTGATCTACAGGAGCACCGCGAGGAAGCCGAAGACGACGTTGAATTCTACATTCCCGGAGACAAACCGGGTCTGGCCATCCTTGACTTCGAGGAGTGGAGACCGCAGTGGAGCCGCAACTGGGGAAGTAAGGACATCTATCGACAGATTTCAATCGAGACCATCAAAAACAAGACCAATGGATTATCTGATGATGAGGCTGAAGACAGAGCAAAAATTGTGTTTGAGCGCGGTGCCAAGCGATACTTTCTCAGATCCCTTAAGATTGGGAAGAGGTTGAGGCCCAATAGGCTTTGGGGATACTATCTTTACCCAGACTGCTATAACTACGACTACAACCAGCATATGACAGATTACTCCGGGAGCTGTCCTGAGATTGAGCAGGAAAGGAACGATGAGTTGCTGTGGCTTTGGGAGGAGTCCACCACCCTCTTCCCATCCATCTATCTGGAGCTGATACTAAGAGATTCCTATCAAGCCCGTCTATATGTCAGACACCGCATCCAGGAAGCTATGAGGGTATCCATGCTCCCTAACCATAATCACTCCATCCCCATCTACGCCTTCATTCGCCCAGTCTTCAAAGATAGTGTTGATGACTACATGTCCGAGGTCAGTTGATGACCATAACACTTAACTGTCATAAAGCCTATCTACATAATTCTCATACAAATTCTGACAACCCTGTATGAAATGGGGTATAGTGTTATGATTTAATTCAAGCCACATATGGCGATTATTTGTACTTTCCACAGTATGACCTGGTGAACACCATTGGGGAGGCAGCTGCCCTAGGAGCTTCCGGGGTAATCTCCTGGGGAGACATGGACGTCGCTGAAACAGAGGTATAGACCACTTCCTGTTTCTATGCTTGTGCTTCATCCATCAATTCACAATAGAGACTGAGACTTGTCATTTTTTAAAACAATATGTAGGCTAGCTGAATTTTAGCCAATTATTTCTCCAAAGCATAACATCCAAAACACACTCAATCAAACTCAAACACAAAGAGAGAGAAAAAAGAGAGAAAAAAGTGAGAAAATAAGACCCTGTCCCTGTCCCATGGCGGGATATCCTCCCACATATGCCCCTTCTGTACAGTTCTTTCTCTCATTTACAATTCAGCAAAATAGACACCACCAAAGAAGTCCTTAATCACTTTTCACTTTTTATCCTCTTTTACCACTTTTAACAGGACTCCTGCTTCGCTGCCAGACGCCACCTGGATAAGATCATGAACCCGTACATCCTGAACGTTTCCACGGCAACACGGCTGTGCAGCGAGGCCTTATGTCAGGCAAAGGGCCGCTGTATAAGAAAACACTGGGACAGTGATGATTACCTACACCTAGACCAATACCGGTACCAGATCAAGAGGTACGGGACCGGTGACCTGGTAGTGAAGGGGACAATGTCACAGGATGATGTAGACTGGTTTGCTGAGAGATTCAACTGTTTGTGCTACTCTGAGGAGCCCTGTCAGTTCCCCATTACTCTGAATACCTTCCGCACCTTTGTCCCAAGTGAGGGGAGTCACTCAACTGCTTCTCCTACTGGCCCCAGTTGTGCATTCTGTTTGTTTTGCACAGTTGTAAATATATTGTACCCTTATAGAACTGAACTGTATGGCTCAGTTTCTAGTTTGGAAGAGATATAACGATTTAATTGTTTCTGTACTTAAATCAGACCTGGGCAGAACATTTATTTGAAATGGTTTCAAATATTTAACAAACATGAGGTGTACTTGATTTAGCATGCCTTGCTTTCAGCATTTACATTTTGAAACTATACCATTACTTCAATTGTTCTTTACAAGTACACACATTCTTCAAATATTTGAAACCATTTCAAAAACGTGTTTTTCCCAGGTCTGTATTGAATACTATGAGAAGTAATTTGTTGTGCATTAAAGTGCTATGCTCCAATATTTTCAAAAATGTAGATTTAATAACCTGGTGTATTGTTTACTGATTTTTAATGGTTAGTCTACCAGCATGGATTTTGTCTTCAATCAATCTACAATCGACACTGACGTGAAAAAAATACACTACTGTCTATTTTGTAGATGATGGGGATCTTCTAATTTTCAAAATAAAGATTTTAGCACAGCAGTATTAGGATCTGTAAAGCTAATAGATATATCATGTGATATCCTATCTTGAACATCTTTACGACTGTTTGCATCAGGATTCATGATACAAACTTGGGGCCAATACCAACTGCCTGTCAAAGGAGGATTCTTGTTTCATGAACAGTGTGATCCTCACACCATGACTGTGTGAGGAGAGGGATAGTGTTTATGGTTCTGTGATAACATTGACACTACAGCAGACAGGTTAGAAGTCTGAGAAGTGAATTATTATACACTATGGCTCTTTTACATTTACAGTCATACTCCTTTCCATGGTTGGAAGCTATTACTATTTCAACTTAGTGGATTAGGACAATGAATTGAACTCATGAAATGGAAATTCCCATTAATATCAGTGGGGTTTTAATGAATGCTAAGATAAAATTTCAGTCAATATCAGTTTATTGTGTACTTTCTCTCATGACTTGATTACCATTGAATGTTCAGTAGAGTTACTATTACTTTACATACACTGTACAAAATAAGGAAATACTGAAACATCTCCTGGAATGCAGTAAGTACTATTCAACAGTAGGTGGCGTCAATACTCTATTTCCACACAGTACCGTTTTTTCAAAAAAGTTAGTCAATGGACTGAATTTACTCATTGTAAGCTTCTGTGGAAATGCTGATGTTACACAACATAATATGGATGAATATAAATTCATTTTCTGATGCAAAAGCATCAGCAGTACATGTGTACTGTTTTCATACAGTGATGACAATCAAACAATGATTGACAATCACATAATATAATTATTAAACAACAACAAAATAATTGTCACTTCATAAAAAAGTGTTCCTCTGAACTTTTGATGTTCAGTTTATGCATTCACAGTTCTTATACTGTGCACCCACAATTCAATTCAGCTTCAATTCACAATGAAAATGTTCAACACCATGACACATCATCCACACACTGGCATGACAGGTCTGACTGTCTGTGGTTAGAGTGGGGTTACACTCATCTTAAGGGCAATTGGATGTTGTCTTTGCAACAACAGGGTGACATAAGGGACACTGACTCTCGAGGGGGAATACAAAAGAGTGTCTATAGCCAGACAGTGGGCCTACATCTGCACAGAGCATGCAACAATGACTCAGTGAAATCACAGGCTACTGGGTTAAGATAAATACTAGTCATTGGTCTTAGTTTAACACCTAAACAGTATTTCCATGCCCAAAGCAAAAGTAGAATACCCTTTTACCTAAATACAAAATGATCTCTGTATCATTTTCCCAGAACTGATATTTTTTGTACATGTATATGTGTGTGAGCATGTCTCTGTAACACATAACAAACTCCTGCCTGTTGCTTCCTTCATGGATTTCGTTAAGCCTGTGAAAAACCCAAGAGAGGCCTGGTGAGAGCTTGGGCTGAGAGAGCTTGGGCTATAAAGCTCCAACCCTCGATGGGATACCCAGAGAAGAAGAAGGAATCCCTTTAATCCGCTGCAGATAGATTTTATCTCCTTCTCTCCGCTCAGAGAGAGGAAACACTGATAGCCTCTTGTTTAGAAATTCAATCTCATCCATCACAAAACAGAACTTTGTATCGACATATTTGAATACAAGTTAATCTTGGTAACTATTATGCACATCTTGTCTTTCTAGAAAGCTCGTCAAAGCTTCTCAATGGAAAAAAAGACTGCGAACTAAAAATGAGTATTACAAGAGCCTGTTTACTTTAGTTTTTTCATGGGTGAAAGAAGAATGGGATAGGTTTGAAGATGGTTAACAAGCAGACCATGATATGATGTGTGGATACAAGTCAGACATCAATATGAGAACAACATTTGACAAACAGTATGTATGATAGACTACCCTTCATTTATTGGATGCTATGAATATGTAATATGTCATACATATGGATAATTAATTGGATGACTCTGCTCTGCATATCTCCCTGTCTGGAGTAAAACAACCACAACAAACAAGTATACAATAGTATACAAGGCTACATAAAGAGCAGCTGAGCAGGTGGAAGCTGGAGGTGGTGGGAAGGACGACCACACAAAACATACTCTCATAGCCAGCGCAACCGTGTCACAACTGTTGAATGCTATGGAGTAGCGTAAACTTGGCTGCTTTTAAGCCTCTGTCGCTTGAACATGTGACAATGTTTTTGCGTATGTGTAAACCTGACGGACAGCTGTGCTGTTAGAGTACCCTAACTATCTAGTGACCTAGAGTACCCTTGAACTACTGGCTGGCTTTGGGTTGCAGGGAGTGGAGGCAGATCAGGCCTTGGGTTGCAGGAGTCCAAGGCATGTCTGATGTCTCTCTCTGGGATAGAGAGCAGACAGGCTGCAGTGATGTTCTCCTCTTGTCAGAGGAGACTCCTTCTGAGCAGCCTAAAGTTAGCTTCACCACCATTGATGACTGTCTTTGGAGTTCATTGAGCTCCGCCAGGCTGGGAGTGAGCGTCAGAACCAGGGTCACTCTGTTCTGTCTTTCATGTAGAGAGCCAGAACACTGTTTGGGTTCCCTTGTCAGGAACATAGAAGACCAACTGGGAATGGAAGACTTCAGAAGAAGCCAAATATATTTTGATCTGGAAGAAATCTTTGTTGAAATTTCAGTCAACATTTTTATACTTCTACTGCCAGCGGGAGTGTAGGCGTGTTTGAGTTTGCGCGGATTTGTTTGTGTGTGCATAATTGTCAGATATCACATGCCTCTCTTGTGAGACAGTTAAATGCATACATCCACATCATAATATTTCTCTGAGAGGGAGGTGAGTGTCTATTTTCCACTACTGTCCAAGCCATGAATCTAGGTTGATGTTGGTCAACCAAATGGTGCTGATTGCCTTGTGACATTGAACAGGCGTTCAATGACACGTTGATCACGTTGATCAAACACACGTATGCATGCACACACACACACACACACACACACACACACACACACACACACACACACACACACACACACAGACATATACACACTGTTGTTGGTGTTTGGATCCAGGCAGGGCGTTGTATGCCATGGTGATTTTCCATACATCCCAACTGCATGGAGAGATAATAATATATAGGTATCATAATTATAATTATAGGTAATTTCATTTTCACAAGGTCACTGCAGGTTACCAGGGTGCTCTATGAGAACAGCTCTCTGCTAATACACTAATGGGACCATATGGAAGATATGGACTACAGCTACAGTAACAAAAATGGTGCTGATCTATCCAATATGGATAAAGGTCTGGTGTTGCATTGAGATCCCAGCCTACCAGCCTATCCTACCACAATTGATATTATCATAATATCACAGTTGATATTATCAACTGTAAATACTGTTTTGGCACCATAGTTATTTTTGGGCTAAAAACCTGCAATTAACAGAAGCTGGCAAATGCTGGTATGATTCTGCTATGAATATAATTGTACTCTGAAATTGTATTTTGGAGACAAGAGACATGATGTGATATGTGTGTGTGGGAACCAAACTTTTTACCACTATCTTACTATTTACATGTGGCTGATACAATGACAGTGCTGTTTGATCTTCCATTGTGAATGGTGATCAATGCCTCCCTCTCTCAGCCCGGAGCACTTATTTACAGTTGAATAAGCATGCTTGGTGGACATCTTAAGGATATTACATTAATAACACTGTTTGTATATTCCATGCCATTATAATGTGTATAGTTGGCCAAAAGGCTTCTTCCATCGATACTGGTCTCTGATACTCTATGGTTGGGATGGCATATAACAACACAACAGAGACGCATTCTTTAAATTTGTGGTTTAGGCCTGAGTGCACCAGCATCCTGTGTGTCCCTAAGACACGTATAGCTTTAGATTTATGGTGAAACTCACAAACTCAATCAGTTTGTTCTAATTTATTTTACCTATTAATAAATTGGTTATTTTGTATTGATTTATCCTCATTCTTCCTATTTGCCGCAATGTAACATTGTGCGCTACCATTTCTGCTAAAACAGCATGATATACGCATGACCAGGTTTTCACATCGAGTTCATTCTAATGTTAATGTTCATGTGCATAGTTGACAACACGTAGACTTGAGTCATCGTCATCAGGTATTGAACCATGCGTAAACTGTAAAAGATGTTCTTGTAACTCATGCATGGTCATAGCATATTGGGATTCTTATTGTAATCTAGGATCAGGTATGAGTGTCTGTCATGCAGGGATGAGCGAATCATTATCAATCATCATTAATCATATTACATCTTATGGTGTCATATAGCCTATAACGTAATGTTAACTTGTGTCAGTAGGTCATGTGACCACTATTATGTAGAATCCCCTTTATCATGTCTGCAACCGTCTGAAGTGTATTAGAGAATAAATGTATAATTCTTAATGTACAGTTCTTATATAATTATTTTCCTCCTCTTCATAATGGATGATTACAAAAAAGTAGAGAAGTAACATACTTGTATTTGTAAGTACAAATCCTTGAAAAATCTACTACCGTAATTTCCGGACTATAAGCCGCTACTTTTTCCCCACGCTTTGAACCTCGCGGCTTAAACAATGACGCGGCTAATTTATGGATTTTTCCCGCTTTCACAAGCTTCATGCCGCCAAAAAACTGAGCAAAAAACACATTATGTGACGGTGCTCAGTTTTTTGGCGGCATGAAGCTTTCATTAGACCAATGGAATTGCCGAAACAATGTAACTGTTTAGATTAAATCGAGCGCGCTCAAACTTCCCATCATTCTGATTACGGTAGTCATTTTGAAAGCCAAAACAATCGCCACTGCAATGAAGTTTGAGGATTTTAGAGGTGGACCATCGTGGTGTCTCAGATTTATGAGACGTAAAGGCCTGTCCATCAGGGTACGGACGAGTCTGTGTCAGCAGCTCCCTCCCGACTACGAGGAAAAAGTTTCAAACTTCCGCAAATTCACTGATGCAAAGATAGCGGAGCATTCCATCGGCCCGCACGACATCATAAATATGGATGAGGTCGGTAGGCTTGGTAGGCTACTGTTTACCGCTAATTTTTTATTTTTGTTACAAGCCGTGTTTCGTTAAAGCCTATTTATTTTTTGTTACAAGCCGTGTTTCGTTAAAGCCTGTGTAAAGTTCATTTGTTTCAATGTACCGGTAGGCACCTGCGGCTTATAGACATGTGCGGCTTATTTATGTTCAAAATAATTATTTTTTTAAATTAATTTAAATTACGGTAGTTGTAATTTGTTACTTTCCACCTCTGCGTATATCCTCTTGGGCAAACTGCTTTTACACACAATATAATGAACAATGATATTATATCACAATTGTATATACATATTAAGCACAGTGACTACAGCACATGACCATATATTGACTGCTTAATCAGTCCTGATCCTTTGTTAGGACCAGTTATTGATAGATTAAGTGTACTTCAGCTTTGTAAGGACCATGGACTGTTAAATTGTACAGATATTGTTGTGAACATACTGAACAATTTAAACAATGCTGGGTTATTGAAGCAACCCAATCGCTGGGTTACATCCATTGGGTAAATATTCTGGGTGGTTTTCCTTGGCGCTGGGTTGTTTTCTGTGAGGGGGAGGCTCTCAGTTCCAGAAGGGGATCAACTGACCCAGTGACACACATCCTTAACCCCCCACTTTCTACTGTATCCATCTGCCAGGATCTCTGTGCCTCTAAAGCTGTCACACACACAATGTATTAGAACTATGAAAGTCAGTGAGAGGTAATCTGCTTTTACACTTTTCCTCTCCTTCTCTGTCTTTCACACACACACACACACACACACACACACACACACACACACACACACACACACACACACACACACACTTTCTGGTTGTACAGCATTACTGCAAATGTCATTGCCACAAGCTCTGTTAAATCTGATCAGTAATCTTGTCATTATAAGTCCTCATATGATTTGTCATATCCTTTGTATAAACTCTGTGGCATGCGAGATTAGGGATTTGGGATTTGTCTGCTTAATGCCGGCTTGGAGCAACTGATTTAATTAGCCATTTGTGCTCATCAAGTTGTCGTTATCCTTCTCTGATTTAAAGGACTGTTCCTAACTGTCTAACTGAATTTAACCGAACTGAACTGAAATCAACAGAGATGAAGTAACCTTGTCTGAACTGATGGAATAGAATACTTTATTATCTGTTCGGAAATGTTTCAAGGCAAACTTTGCTGACAACTAAATCACAATCACAGAGAACAAAACACTACAAACACAGCAGGCATACAACATAAATGTGTAGAGTTATAGTTCATAGTCCTTGTTTGGTAGATTGATTTAAATTAACATTTAAATGAAATGGTCCAGACTGAGTTGAGTTGAGTTGATGTGAATGTACTTGAAGTAAAGTGAGATATATTCTGGCCTAATAATATAATTGGTTACTGACCCACTTCCAGCAGGACTCAATTGAATGCAATAATGGTGTGATTTCATCATATCCCATCACATCATCATGTCATCTTTTGCAATGACAAAGAATGAACATTACTACACGTTTATGCCAAATTGGCAATACAATTAAACACTATGATATGTCACTACATTGATATTATTACATAGAATCTATCTATCTATCTATCTATCTATCTATCTATCTATCTATCTATCTATCTAACAAAATATTGCATCGGTAACATTAGCTAGCTTAGCTTGGTGCATGTGTGTGTGTGTGTGTGTGTGTGTGTGTGTGTGTGTGTGTGTGTGTGTGTGTGTGTAAATGGAGTAGGAGGATGATGCTGAAGAAAACAAAGAAACCTCCTTGCAGAAATCTAGATAACAGTTTTGAGTTTGAATTGCATTTGAATATGCAAAAATAAAATGTCAAATGAAGAATACACATGTGCAGCTGTTTTCCCCAAATATCCCAAACCTGGTGATGCTTGGTGCAGAGAATGATGACGGAGACATTTGAAGCAATTTGCAGATAGGGTTCATTTGAGGACAGATGTGCCTTTCATTGCTGTCTACAAGACATTGTGGATTAAACTTTAGAAAAATCATGTCAGGTTACTATAGCAATGTAAAGATTGTGAACTGTTTTATTTTTTTTAAATGACATGTGTATGCTAAAGTCACATCCATGCATTGTACCAATGCAATGATGGGCCTGCAAATCTTCCAAACATGAATAATTGCAAAATCCCAAATTAGGATTTGGAACTCATCCTGTTCAGCATACATCCTGTGCTCTGCTCTGCCAGGGAGCCTCTGTGTATCTAAAGATGACACACACACACACACACACACACACACACACACACACACACACACACACACACACACACACACACACACACAATGATAGTCTACATGTATGAGTGGCACTGAGATCAGGTGCATGAAGCTAAAGTGGGCTAAATACACAGACACGTACTGTAGATACCAGATACGGATAGCAACAGATCCCCAAGGTTGGGGTTAAGCTGCTAAACCAATGTGGCTGAGAGCCAAGCTGCTGCTGCATGCCTTTCTAATTAACTAACATGGAAAGTACAGGACAACTGTTGCCATTGTAGGATTCCCCTGGGAAAAGACATGAAGAGACTGTGTGTGTGTGTGTGTGTGTGTGTGTGTGTGCATGTGTGTGTGTGTGTGTAGTGCGTAGTGTGGTGTGGTGTACGTGCAAGCGGCCGGGCGTGCATGTGTGCGGGTGGTTGTGTGTGTGTGTGTGTTGGTTCATGTGCGTATGTCTGTGAGTGTGTGCACAAGCAAGTGTATGTATATAAGTACACGTGTGTGGAGGTCTGTTCTTCTTTACAGATTATCATAACTGACATGACTGTTATGAAGCACAGCCATGATGGACGATTTGTAATCGAGTTACCTCATCATATTTTCCCTCCCACTCTCTCTTTGTTCCACTCCATGCAGTAACGAGTGATGTTGCTAAACATCAGAATAATTAAAAGCCTCCATGCTTAAGGCAAACTAGGCTCTGGTCTTGGGGGAGCACTACCTCGTTAGCTTGCATGATCACTTCATTAATAATTATCTAACGACATGTACGTCATGCACAGCAGCAGAAGTAATGTCTATGACCCAAAGCTGAGCATTGCAGTTTTGTTTACTGTTCCACTTCTGTAGTCCCTTTCTCTATAACTGTATCCCACAGCTGAACATTGGCTAACTTGCCCTTGCTCCCTCTCATCTGTCATCTCTCTCTCTTTTCAAGAAGGTGACAGAATTATTGCGCACAGCTAACAAAACTATTGCTTACACAGACCAAAGATTAAAAGTAGTTTCAGTGGGGAGACTATGTACGGTAATACTTTGTCAGTCTGACTTGAGTACACAGGTTATAGTTAACTCATACTGAATTCAATCCAAATCCTTGGTACTTGCTTCGGCCATGAGCAGACAGAAGTCGAAATAGAAGACCGTACTTTAGCAGACAGAAATGTATTTTGACAACATTTGATTCATTATTCGCAGGGCAGGAGAGACTCACACATAAACACTCTAGAAGAAAGTCAAACAAATTGAGTGTAGAAATAATGCACAGGAGCTAGGCAGAATTAATAATCAAGACCTGAACACAAAGAGATACAGAATGACAAACACAGGCAAACAGACAGATCGATACAATATACATTCACATACACATACACATAATAAACTGGCCTGAAGTGATGAAACACACATGAAGATTCAGATTAAGTGATTTACAGTGAATATGCAAATGTAGAGCTAGACTCCTAAAAGGATGATTTTACCCTGATATGGAGGAGCATGTGCCAAAAGAAATCAGTGATGTCTACGAAATAGGCTTTGAAGCAAAGTTATTGGAACACAAGTCTTTGAGCAGATGAGACTGGCTAGGATTTATTGCCATGCATCAAGCATCAAAGAAAAGGGGACTGTCTTATTCTGTCATCAGATGTGCACATTGCAGCGAAGACTCTCAAAGCTACGTTCATATTTTTAAATTGAATGTAATGGAATAGCCCTCACCACAGACAATTGAACTCTTTTTATCTACTGCAATACTTCTGATGTATCAAAGTGTTGACAACTGAGTAAGTTGAAGTGGGGACATGTTTCTGTTTATTAAATATCCAATAAATCATCAACAAACTCCATGCCCAGAGCACATTTGCTTGCCTAATTGCATTTTTTTGGGGATAAAATCAACTGGATTAGGCCCAAACTGACACAGGTGGTGCTCATTGAGCTAATTAACACAAGGCCTTTGAAGGGGGTTAGTTCTTTAGAGAGAGTTAGTCCTTCGGGTCTGTCCTTTAGAGAGAGTTAGTCCTTTGGGTCTGTCCTTTACAGTAGCTTTCACTGATTTCAACCAAGGCTAAAATCATTGTTCCATGTATTTCTGTAGTTTATCCTAGGGCAAATAGAGTAAAAGCTATACAATTTGGAATGGAGTTTCCTTTGGCTGGCTGGAAAGGTAATATTATGTTTCTTTAATTGCCATATTAACTTGTCCACTTCTAAAGATAGTCAATTCTAGATAGCTTTTTTTTTGTCAGTTTGGCTTTTGAGCAAGTCAGTCTTAATGGTGTACTTGTATTTTTGCCCCCCCCATGACAGATCAGAGGACGCTAAACGGCGTGCCCACTCGTGCGGGCCTGCGACTCCCATGGCTGCCCCTCTTTGTGATGGTGAGTTACAGACCAACGGTGCCCGCCTTGGCCATCACCCACACACAACCCCACACAGGCTAGCAATTGTTTCCCCCTCGACCCAAGTCACACTGTGACGCAAACTGCCCTCTTTGTCTTCCTATAAACTCAGCAAAAGTTCCCTCCCTTGAATGAGAGAATCTGAGTGTGCGTTTATTTTTCATAATGCTTACTTTTCAGATTGTGAATGAAGTTGCGGAAGGTAGCACTACCTATTGACAGATGCACTCATTCATTTGAGTGTGAGAAAGAAAATATTGTGAGTAATCTATGAGTAGCCTAAATCATTTGTATAATGCATATATCTCTCCCTCTCCAACATAAATGCTTAACACCACTCTTGGATGACAGGTTATTTCTTTCTAGAATCGAACTTCTGATGTGATATGGACATTTCCACTGACATCAATGTACCATTTACTGTATATTGTGAGAGTTTGAGTTATGTACTTCTAAATCGAGTCAGAATTTATGTTGTAATGGAGTTCACTGAGCATTTCACCACTCTGTAATGCTTTGGTTGGCATGGCTGGGTTGGTCAAAAGCCGAACACTTTGGATGGGTGACATCACTGGGAAACTTGCCACAGCAATACAATCCCAGGTGACATTGTTGCCGTGGAAATATTGCAAAGCAAACGTAAGCTGGTTGTGATGCCATTTTGCTACAATAAAGGGTAGAAATATGACAATTACCTTAGAAGAGTACCTAACTAAACAAATAAATAGAAGGATTCGAATCAAATGATCCGTAACTTACAAATAATACAGCACATTGATTTAATTTCTACTGTCTACCAGACTTTGTTGCTGGAAGTTGAGTAAATTCCGAAAGATGGGTTTCTCTGACAGACACAAGGAAGAGGACACCAGAATCTCAGGCTCAGTCAGATTACCAATTTAATATGAATTTGGGTACAGATTATTTTGCATCAGCAATAAAGTGGCTTGTACTAACAACATCTCTTCTGCTAAAATGTATATACATATACTGAGTTACATATGCTTACATTCAAAATGTTTATTCATGTGTCAGGATGACATCAATATCATCATAGTCACTCCTTAGCAATCACAATTATCTTAGGAATTAGAATGTTTAGTCGAACATAGTTGAAGTAATGGTGACAAGATGGGGTGGTTGTGTCCTTGCACTGCACAGATGGCACCCCCAAGAAGTAATGGTCCATTTATGCTTGGGCTTACTTAGATGGAATTCATAATAAGAGTCTAATTCCGTAACAGATTGAAGAATACTATGTGTGTGCTGATGCTGTAGTGTCTCCGGGATTCCATTCTATTTTCAGTGTTGTGATATTCTGTGTATCTTAACACTGAACGCATTGCTTATTCTTTGTTTTATATCCGTGAAAACATACAGTAACATTTGCTCATGAAATCCTCTTTTTGCCTGGAGAATTTCCCTTGATGAAGACTGTAATGGTTTGTGAGAGGATATTCATAGCTGTTATTTACAGCTGCAGAGACTGAATACGATCTGTCAGTACAGTATGAAAGTACTGGCCTGTGGGAGAAATAGTTTTTTCACCTGTTGTGACTCACTTACCCTGTGCTGTGTGGTGTCTCAGGCCCTTGGGGACAAGGCTTTTTATACTGTATATCCTTGCTCATTGCTACACTGCTAGGGTGAGCTGATGTGCTACGAAGGTGCCCTACTGCTGTTTAGTACAGTAGAGATCCATTTTCTTCCCAACCTTTTCACTTTGGATTCTCCTCAACAGATAATGACTAACCCATCGCAGACTTCGCTGCCATGGTATAGGGTGGTGTTGTTAAGGTTACTGATGTCATCGTCGCCCACTCCTGACTCGTTGTGCTACAGTCAGTTGAGGCTAACAGATCAATCTAACCAATTCACAGATTGTGGTAACATTGTAGAGTTGAATTTGCGTCAGAGTCCGAGTGATGTCAAGCCAAGTTGCGTCTCAAGTCACCAGTTCTGCATTCCGCTCCAAGTGCGATCTCTTTCTCTTTGTGAATCCAGCCATTCAATTAAATAGTGCATTGCTTTATGTATAAGGCTAACTTGTTCCTCTACAGTAGCACTGTGCTAGGTGTTGCACAGAATTATTGTTGTTAGGACGCACCAAGATCATGACCAAGCTAGGCACATCTGTTATTACAAAAACTGTGGAAGACGCCTCTCCAACCACTTAAAAACTTTGGTGTAAACATGTATGAAACAGGACTTACATTTCTCATGAGGCAGATTTGTTAAAAATATAAATCCTTTTGCAAAAGCATTTTGCCAGGGGGCTTGAGAATGCTTGATTGCCACAGTAACAGCACTTCAAATTGATACTGTAACTGGTGTGCAATTGCTGTGAATGATTCAAAGTGCTCTGTGTCTGGACAAGGAATTATAGGCTCCTTTCTTTGGTTTCTTTAGCTTCTCTTCCTCTTCCTTAGTGTTTGGAGACAAAAACAAGTTAGCTGAGGAGAGCTTTCCTGGCCCTTAATGGTGTAGGTAGCTTCAAATAGACCTGAAGTGATCCATGAGTAACAAGCACAAACCTTTGATAATGTCATGATACTATCCCCAATTAAAATGTCAACAGGAACGCTTTTAAAACATTAGGAACCATAACAAC